>NC_064875.1:54187041-54237041 GCF_943734745.1 Anopheles darlingi
ATTTATTGGGCGATACTAGCGATAGCACTACTAGTCGTAACCATAGCGCGAGGTGCAGTCCTTGAAACTGTAAGTAATCAAAGTAGGTGTATGGTTCGGTACACTATTCGCATTTTAAACATGTAAAGTGCACTTACATCTGTTCTCGGTCGTTGTCAAAGATATTTTTATAGTTTCAATTAGTTAATAGCCTCTCAAAACGTACCTACATCTGTTCCCAGTCTTTTTCAATGGCATTTTTATATAGAACTAGTTTCCATTACTTAACAGTCTCTCGAAAAGACCTTACATCTGTTCTCAGTCTTTTTCAATGGCTTTTTTTTTACAAATAACTAGTTTCATTTAGTTAACAGTCTTTCAAAAAATGCTTAATTCATATACATACATAACTACTACACCAATCCGATCATACCACTGGAAATCTCGACTTGGTTGATTAGAACCTCGGAAAGGAAAGAGCAATTAAAATACTTTGGATGTTGATAACTCCTGATAGACATATGCTGCTGTGACACTGGCAAAGTGCGGCACGCATGTGTTTGTAAGATTCATTAAATAGAGCATAATCGTAATCAGGATTAAGGCGGAGTGGGTTTACGCACGCACAGGAAGATTGGTATTAACTGTATGAAATGGCGCTAATGGGGATTGAGTATTATTTATGTGTTTCTGTAAAGATAAATGTTCCGTTTATTAATCGGCTATAATGTCTTCTTCGTGTGTAGAAACATGAGCCCGAAGCTGTAGAATCTTCCGACATAGACAGTAGGCCCTTGGATCGGACTAAACGGAATGGAAATTTGCGCGGATCGTATGTATTATTGTAGCTATATACACTCTGCCTAGTTCTTGTCTTGTATCCATCTGTAGAACAATGTTATGGAAAATTCCTTTCCAAACAGATTTCGGGGACAAACTCAGTCGCAGTATCTGAACTTTGGTGACAGCCAGGATGGCAAGGCCGAGGCTGAGGCAACACAGCACAGCTCGAGAGCCGTAGTCGGTAAGGAATAGTACCTTCTGCCTTTCCAGTTTTCCAATTTAATCGCACCGCAACTGATGAGGAAACAATATTGTGTTTTCTGGAATCGATCCACTTCCAGCCGGTACCAATGGAATGGGCCAAGCTCAGAGTCAATCCCTTGGCGGGGATTGCACTTCCTGCTACGGTTCGGTCGATGGTGGCGGTAGCTATGTGTATGGTGCGTATGAGTGAAATTGAACCTCAACCAAAACCGCAGTATGTGATTGCATATGCCTTCATTTAATTCCCAGATTCTAGACCCGATCCGCTGAAAGTTCCTGACGGTCAGAGGCCAGGTGATAAACTGCGATTACCGGAAGCGTACGGAACGGATGGCAACGGACGACCAGGCGGCCCCGGAGTTGGAGGTACCGATGCCTACGGACGGCCCATCGGTGGTCTCGGTGGTGGAAATATACCCGGTTACGACGCCCATGGTCGACCGTTAGGTGGCCCAGGTACAGATAGCGGTGCGGTGGACGCCCATGGACGCCCAATTGCTCATGGAGGGTTGGATGCATATGGTAGACCCATTGGTGGCCCCGGAGGAGCTGGTGGACCAGGGGTTGATGCACATGGAAGACCAACCAGTGGCTCCGGAACGGGTGGACCGTTAGTCGACGCTTACGGAAGACCTATCTCAGGAGGACATGGTGGAAGACCAGCGGGAGGCTCAGGCACAAGCGGTGGACCTGGTGTAGATGCACATGGGCGACCGATTGGAGGGTCAGGAACTGGAGGTATCGATGGTCAAGGGCGACCGTCTGGTGGCACCGCTGTTGACGCTTATGGTCGTCCTATTGGAGGGCCTGGTACTGGAACCCCTGGCAGTGGAGCCACTGGCACAGGAGTCCCGGGAGTAGATGGACGAGGAAGACCATCCGGAGGCCCTGGAGTTGATGCTCATGGTAGGCCTATTGGAGGAACAGGTGCTGGAGGGCCAGGAACATCCGGTATAGGGACTGGTGGTGTGGATGCCTATGGACGACCTATTGGAGGCCCAGGAACAGGAGGAGTCGATGGTCAAGGGCGACCATCGGGCGGCACTGGAGTTGATGCTTATGGACGACCTATTGGAGGCCCAGGAACAGGAGGAGTCGATGGTCAAGGGCGACCATCGGGCGGCACAGGTGTTGATGCTTATGGAAGACCTATTGGAGGTCCAGGAGCAGGAGGAGTCGATGGTCAAGGGCGACCATCGGGCGGCACAGGAGTTGATGCTTACGGAAGACCAATTGGAGGACCCGGAACTGGAGGTGGCGATGGTCAAGGACGACCATCTGGCGGCACAGGAGTTGATGCTTATGGAAGACCCAGTGGAGGCGCTGGCACAGGAGTGGGCGATGGTCAAGGGCGACCGTCTGGTGGCACCGGTGTTGACGCTTATGGTCGTCCTATTGGAGGGCCTGGTACTGGAACCCCTGGCAGTGGAGCCACTGGCACAGGAGTCCCGGGAGTAGATGGACGAGGAAAACCATCCGGAGGCCCTGGAGTTGATGCTCATGGTAGGCCTATTGGAGGAACAGGTGCTGGAGGGCCAGGAACGACCGGTACAGGTACTGGTGGTGGTGTGGATGCTTATGGAAGACCTATTGGAGGTCAAGGAACAAATGGCCATGATGCAAGAGGACCACCAGTTGACTCCCACGGAAGGCCGATCGGTGGACATGGAACAGGTGGACTGGGAAGTCCTGTTGGAACCGGCATTGGTGGTGTAGATGCCTACGGACGACCTTCAGGACAAGGATCCGGAACACCGGGAGGAGCTCCAGGACATAGTGGACTAGGAACAGGTGGCCATGGTGTAGATGCGCATGGAAGACCTATTGGAGGACCTGGTACAGGAGTTTCCGGTGTTGATGCGCATGGTCGGCCAATAGGTGGACAAGGAACAGGCGGTTATGGTCCTCAGCCACATCTTGTTGGACCACCACTACCAGGAGGTGGTCAAGGAATTTATCACGGTCCACACACGGTTACTTTACCAGGTCATGACCATACGGTCGTCAACCCTACTGGAGGTTTAACAGTGTTGGTTGGCACTGGTCACTCCAAGCAAACGGTAATTGGGTCCGATAGCAGATTGGACGGGCACGGTCCTGTAAAAATTATTCCTGGACCACCGGATAGTCATGGACCTCCGAAACAGACGGTTTATGCCCATCCAGGTGGGCTTACAGTACTTGTTGGAACGGGAGGTGCACAGCAAACTGTACACCATCTCCCAACTCATGGAGGCTACGGTGGTCCTCAGTCAGTAATTCATCCTGGTCAGCAATCCGGTGCAGGAGTTGGAGTGCCAGGCGGTGTAGGACAATACCCTGGGAGCATCGGTGCAGGTCAGCATCCTAGTGGCACTGGTGCAGGAGGTGGACAATATCCTGGAGGCGTTGGAACCGGTACCGGACAATACCCATCTGGATCAGGTCCAGGAGGTGGTTACTTCCCGGGAGCAGATGGAAGTGGTCCTGGTGCTGTAGGTGGTGGTACAGGACAATATCCAGTTGGCACGGGATCTGGACAATTTCCAAGTGGAACTGGTGCTGGGCAATATCCCGGCAGTACCGGAGCAGGACAGTATCCATCCGGCGCCGGTGGAATAGGCGGCACAGGTCAGTACCCTGGAGGACAGTATCCTACTGGTACAGGAGGAGCTGGTGGCGTAGGACAGTACCCAAGTGGCACAGGAGCGGGACAGTACCCAAGTGGCACAGGAGCGGGACAGTATCCTTCTGGAACAGGTGGAACTAGCGGCACAGGACAATACCCAGGTGGTACTGGAGCAGGACAATATCCTGGTGGTATAGGAGGAACTGGTGGCGTTGGACAATATCCGGGTAGTACAGGAACGGGGCAGTATCCAGGTGGCACAGGAGGAACCGGTGGCGCAGGGCAGTACCCAAGTGGTACCGGAGCAGGACAGTATCCTTCCGGAACAGGTGGAACTGGAGGCGCTGGACAATATCCGGGCAGTACAGGAGTGGGACAGATTCCTGGTGGCACAGGACACTACCCAAGCGGAACTGGAGCTGGACAATATCCTAGTGGCACAGGAGGAACTGGAGGCGCTGGACAATATCCAGGTAGTGCAGGAGCGGGACAGCATCCTGGTGGCTTAGGTGGAACTGGTGGCACAGGGCAGTACCCAAGTGGAACTGGTGCTGGGCAATATCCTAGTGGCACAGGAGGAACTGGCGGCGCTGGACAATATCCAGGTAGTGGCCAGTATCCCTCTGGAACAGGTGGAACTGGTAGCGCAGGACAGTATCCAAGTGGAACTGGAGGCGCTGGACAATATCCTACTGGTACAGGAGGAGCCGGTGGCGTAGGACAGTACCCAAGTGGTACAGGAGCGGGACAGTATCCTTCTGGAACAGGCGGAATCGGAGGCATAGGACAATACCCAGGTAGTACAGGAGCGGGACAATATCCTGCTGGAACGGGTACAGGTCATTATCCTGGAGGCGCAACAGGACAGTACCCTGGTGGTACTGGAATAGGCAGTGGACAGTATCCAAGTACTACAGGTGTTGGTCAGTATCCGGGAAGCATTGGTCATGGTAGCGGGCAGTTCCCTGGTGGAACTGGCACCGGAGGTCCTGGTCAGTATCCTGGAGGCAGTGGAGTTGGTATAGGGCAGTATCCAGGAGGTGTAGGAACTGGACAATATCCCTCTGGGGTCCCAGGGGCAACCGGAACCGGAACGGGACTTTATCCAGGCGGTACAGGCGTTGGTACAGGTCAATATCCCGGCGGAACCGGTTCAGGGGCAAATCTGTACCCGGGAGGCACAGGTAGTCAATATCCAAGTGGTGGCACAGGCACGTCTCAATATCCTGGAGGTGTAGGAACAGGGCAGTACCCCGGAGCTACAGGTGGTGTCGTTACTGGAACCGGAGATGGACAATATCCCGGTGGAGCAGGGCAATACCCATCAGGAGGAACAGGCCTGTATCCCAGCGGTGGGGATGGTGGTCAGCAATATCCGGGAGTGGTCGGTGGCTTTGGCGTTAGTGGTACAACGCTCGATCAGTATCCTGGTGGGCAAGGTACTGGCGGTGGTGGACTTCCTCCTCAACCGATCCAGCTACCCGAAGAGGAAGACGATTCCTTCTCGCAAGCCGAGTCATCAGTTAAGGATGGAGAGGTGATGGCATCCGCTCAAGGACGGAAAAATGGCGGCACAGCTCAGACGCAGGTTTCGGGTACGTACTCAGGCGCGGGATCGTTCAGCGCCAGTGCCCAGACAAGCGATAGCGATCGTGCAGCACAGGCCCAGGTGTCCGGCGGTAAGGAAGGTGCCCTAAGTACTGCTCAAGGTACGGGTGGCGTTGGGAAATCGCAGTCCGCGGTACAGGTAGACTCAAAAACTGGAGGTACCTCGGCGACATCACAGAGCGGTGGCTTGGGACACGAAAGCCAATCAGAGGTTAGTAGAACCTTCCACCGACCAGCTGCGGACTTACTAACATGAATCCACTCTCCCGTGTAGGTGGTGGCCAACGAGAAGGGCGGATTGGCTGATGCTCAGTCAAGCGGTCCTGGTCAGACGTCGTCGCAAGCTCAAATTGGATTCCGGCCACAGGGAGAGGCAGTAGCGAATCAGGCTAATATATTCAACGGTGGTGGCCAAGCGTCGGCCCAATCGGGAGCACACTCCGGGCAGAGTCAATCGCAGATAAGCGGCAACTTTAAGTGAGTACAATTCATATGATTCAACCCAATTCTGTACTTCACTGGCTCGTCCTCCTTTAAGGTTCGGCATTGCATATCACGGTGCTGCCCAAGCGGCATCAGGTACCAAGGAGCAGGTCCACAACTACCGCGAGAAGAGCAAGAATCTTTTCCACTCGATCGGACTGTTTGGAAAAACGACCAGGTAAGAAAATTCGCAGTTTTCACCAGAGAATTCGATAACTCAACTATACTCCATTATATCATCGCAGCACGACGGTTCGTAAGGAATCGGTTGACGCTAACGGTATGACTACACGACAACAGCACAGCGCAGGTAAGTAACACTGGTGTGACTAACGTAGCCATGTCCTTCTCACGCTGGTGACATTCTTTATCTTTATCAGCACCACTTCCACCGGTGAGCTTCGTCAGCACTACTCCTGATACCATTACGGAAGACGATTATGCCGACATGGAGGATGATGAGGACGAATATGACGAAGACTACGACACGACGGCAAGTGTTCGATCGGGCGGCACACCAACCGATGATTCCAAACCTACGACGATCGTGACCGAACCAACGACGGTGACCGTCCGAACCAATGGGAAGGGTAGAGTGTTCACCCAGGCCGGACCAACGCAACGACAAACGGCGATCGTGCCGCATGGTGAAAACTTCCGCCTCGTGCAAACCCAGAACGGTCGATCGACGGTACACGCCGTGACGACCGAACGCACCGGTGGACTGCCTACGATCGGTACTACCACGCCACGGTACAGCACACGCTTCTTGCCGACCAAGCAGGATACATCGGCCGACATCGTCGAGGGAGCACCGACCGAGCCGAGCAGCGGTCCCCGGAAGGGTGAGCAGCCTGATAGTTACATTTCGGTGACGAAACAAGTAACAGGTATCGACGAGAACAGTAAAGTGCCGGCCATACCGGGCAAAAATTACGAGTCAACGTACTACACCAAATCGTCCACCTGCGGGTACTTTACCTTCTCCTGCAACATCGTGTACGGTGAGAACGGTCGAAGTAAGATTTGTCGGCCGAAGCCACCGGCAAACGGAAAGTGTTGAGCGTTACTATGCCCTTCATCCGGAAAAGCTTCATCAATTGCGTACGGCATAAGTGCTCTAGTGTGTAAGATTACAACAATCGCATGTAAGCTACTCAATGTTAACACTGCCACGATGAGAAACCGGCGATGATTGTTCGGGAAGCTCGTAGTAGACAGGTGTGTTCTCCATGACTACAATTACAGAGTCTTCACGATCCGTTACTTAATAGCAAATTTGAACTACGATGCGTACATCTACGGACCCTTCTCGTGTCCGATTGATCAGTGATCACTGAATTGCACTAACATTAGCAGGACTTATTGAAAAGCAAAGCCTCCTCCTCGGAAACATCGATACTAAGGAGAGAAATAAAATGTTTTACATCACAAAACAACTAGCCTGGTTAGTGTCTAAGATCCCGTGTATCTCGATCTGTTTTCTTGGTACTAAAACCCTTCATGCGATCATAGTCGAGCGATTAAGATTATCTGAGATAATGATGATTTTCTTCGGAGTTCGGATAACTTCCACCAAATAATTGACAAATTACAACTTTAGATCATAGCGGATACAGAGCTTACACAAAGAATAGGATATTTCCTTTATTAAAGTACCAGCCAATAAATGTTTAACACACTACACGGTACAGAACGAACGCTTCATCAACGTTTTATCTCTCGTATGGTCTATTCAAAAATGCATAAACTGTGCCTTTCTGCATGTACTGTGTGTCTAATACATCCTAAACCACTAATGAGTGCCAGCACGGCGGTGTTGTCTTAATTTCGTTCAGACCAATTTAAACTTTGCCAAAACATCAACACTAATGACTTTTAGAGAACACCAAGTGCAAATGCCGTGCCCACTTTTGTTTCTGTTTTTGGTACCGAGAAAGAAGTAAAGTAAGTAAATGCTGTCAGGCGCTAATATGCGAACAGCAGGTTAAGTAGAAACGACGGTATAAATGTAAATCTGACCGATCAAAGAAATACTTTTCAGTTTACACACACACACACGCATGAAGGACATGCGCTGGAGGAGGAATGACAAACATTGAGCTTTCACTTGCTTGTACTTTGATGTTCGCTGATGGCCCTTGTGGGCGGTCATTAATCTCATGAATCATAACAAGCGACCTTCACCCAGTTGAGAAGCCGATGGTTCGCCCGTTAGAGGCGAGGAATCGTCGTTTCAATTAATACTTTTATTACCTTCCTTCTGCTGACTGGTGCTAAATGCAACGTAGTGCTGCTTGTCTACTTATCTCTCGCTTTGTCTATTTATGGTAAAAAGTAGATATCATAAATAGTACACGCACTAAGATGCTAGAGTTAAGTTCGAGTTGTTCGTGCAGTCTACTGATGAGTATGATTATCGATGTTTGAGTAAGTGAGAGAGCAACATTCAAATAATGGAGCGAATACGCTCGGTTGTTTTGGCCCCAAGATTAGGGGATGACGAGAACACCTTCTTGCCGTGGTCGCCGTTTTAGCTTCGTTGATTCATCACTCGTTATCGCTGATATCATCATTGGCTGACAGGAGATTGGTTGAGCCGTAGCTACGGAGTCTGTAATGGTAGATCGAAAGGAGGATTTATTATTAGCATAGAGGTCACTAGCTTAGGGACACACACACACATACAAGACAACACCAATGACTATCTATCATGCCTTAAGACTAAACCAAACAGCAAGCATTACATTCTAGAACAACAAATCCAAAAGCATGGCACACGGTAGTGCTATGGACGCAGAGCTTCAAGGCTTCTGGTAGCTACCGCTGCTGGCAACTGCCAGTCGGTACTTACTTCATCATCCTCCGATACCTTTAACCCATCCAGATTGACATCGTTCAACTTGCCAATGTTCATTGGCTTGTGAGCGGTGTTACGTGGTTCCCGACCTGGTTGATGAACCGGAGCTCCTGGTGCCCCCGTAGCTGGTGACTGGTCGTACGAAGAACAGCTGCCATCGTACATGAGCTGCTGATCGTGACCGTGGCTCTTTGTCGGAGGCATATCATCAGCTATCATTCCCCCCATTTGGCGGATGTTTCTTGATTCGCTTCCTAACCCGATTGAACCTGGACCGGAACTACCGCCTCCGCCAGGGAATACATTCTGATCGTAGCGCTTCGGAATGGCCGAGCTACTCGTACTGTGATGTTGCTGCTTCGATGCCGAAGCACCACCGGAAGAGCGCGATTTGTCGCGACCAGCAGCACTACTAGCGCCACCAGCACCACCAGTGGTAGTAGCGGCAGCAGCCGCTGCGCGTGTTATGTTATCAAACTTCTGCTTGGCCCGTTCGAACTCGTATTTGTTGTTGTTCAGCGACGGTGGTGACGGTGCGTCATGATCGATGTAGCTTGGTTTAGCATCGTAGTACGAACCGGATGACAGCGGAATGTAAGACGGTATCTGTCCACCCATGCTGCTGGATGACTGATGCTTTGAAGAAGGTCCACCACTACCGCCGCCGCGGGATGAGTTATCAAACAGTTGCTTGAGGTCGTTAATGTTCGGCTTGTAGCTCACGTTCGCGGTGTAATTGGAGCGATTCGTTGCTTTGTAATTGCCAATGTCGTGCTGCTTGGGGCTACCGTTGCTGCGCCAGGCAGGGATGTTAGTGATGCGTAAGCAGGATGGTTGTTGGGTTGGTTAGTGGGTTGCATACACGGTTATACACACGATTCGTGGCCACCACCGGATTAGAACATAAGAATACAGAATGAGAGGTGTAGAGAAAGCTATTTCGTTCACTCCACTCGTGAAGAAAGAAAAAAAAAGGAGACAAGCAAGCGGCATCGCTCAACGGCAGCTATGCGCGGATGTGCCACATGACATGTAGATAACAGAGTAAGGGTGCGTTAAATGGAAAACAAGGCAAAACCGAAACCAATGTCCACAGGAAGGCAAGTCTAACGCGTAAGAATGGTTCCGCGACTAGCAGCTCCAACCAAAAAACCGTCCTAATGTCCACTCATGCTCACCTTGTTTGCAGATGCTGTATCTGCACCTGGAGACCCTCGGTTTGGCCATTAAGCTCTTCGTTTGTGCGCTGCAGACGGCGCACGTGGTTACAGGCCGCATCCAGTTCATCTTCTGCTCCGGCCAGCTCGTGCTTAAGTTCCTCCACGCGCGACCGCAATCGCTTCACCTCGGTTTCGTATTGCTCGGCCCGGCGCACCGCATGCCCCAGTTCGGTGTTTGCCTCCGATAGCATCTTCTTCATTTTGCTATGTGAATGACGTAAATCACTCAGTTCCTATAAAAAAAAATCAAATGCAATTAGATCGTTATCTTCCGATAGCGGTAACACACTTTGTTTTCCGTACCTTATTCTTATCCAACAGTTCCTGCTGTAAGGATCGCAGCTCCACATCACTGTTGACTAATGGGCGGCCCTTACGTTCGAGACGCTCTTGCAGATCTTGGCACTCGGCGCGCAGCTTCTTCGTTTCGCGTTCCATGTTGAGCTTCTCGGTTTCGAGACGCTCCCGTTTACCCCATTCGGCCGCATTTTCCGCCTGCAATCGTTCCAGCTCGGTGCGCAGTTCGCACAGCCGCCGTTCCAGCGTTTCCCGGGCCCCTATCTCCTCCTGTAGCGAGTTGTGCGTGATGCGCATCTCAACACGGTGCTGTTCTTGCAGCGTCAACAATTCACGAACCGCATCCTGTTTGGCCGCGCGCAGCTCCTCACATTTGTCGCGCATTTCCTGCATATCCTGGCGCGCCTTCTCGAGGTTACGCTGGACGGCTGTTCGCTCCTCTCGCTCGATCTGTACCGTCTTCTGAGCGTCATCGAGCCGTAACTGCAGCATCGAGATCTTCTGCAACAGATACTCCTCATCGTGATCGTCCTTCGATAGCTGTTGGATGAGCCGGCGCTCCTCTGCCAGCTGTTCGTTCTTGTCACGAAACTCGACGGAATGTTTCGGCATGGCGCCACCCTGTAGAATGTACTCTTCGATATCGAGATCAGCGACGCTAGCGTCAGCCGGCAATAGGGACGAGGGTGCCGTACCCTGCGGCGGACGGCCGTTGCCTGTGCCATCATCATCCGGTAGGTTCGGCCCAAGCTTCGTCACCAGCCCATCCTCACTGTTCACGTTCTTCAGCCCATCCGAGGAGATGTCCGGTGAACAGTTATTATCACCACGCGCATCGCGTGCATCCGCTTCATCGCCAGCATCCAGACTGGCCTTGTTGAATCGGCCGGCGTGTTTCATCATGAGCGTGTGCACCTTCTCCATTTCTTTCTTGAGCTGCGTGATTTGCATCTCGAGTTCACACTTCTCTCGTTTGTACGAGTTGGATTCCTTGATGGCGGCCTCCAGGTTGCTGCGCAACTGTTTCGCCTCTTCCCGTGCCTTGTTACGCTCGGTGCGGACCTGCAATAGAGCAGCAAAGACTGTATTGACCGGGCTGCCTCTTGGACCACCCTCCTCTTTCTACCTCTACAGCTGAAAGGACATTTGTTGTGTTTCTTTCCAGCTCCTGGAGCATTTCTGCGAAACAAGTACGCATTGTTAACGCAGTAAGAATGCCAACCGACTTCTGGTTGAGCTAAATGTTTACAAAGAACTGAGTATCCAGCGAACACTAAAGCCCATCAGTATCGGGCTAACATTTAAACTAAATGCAGCACCGAGTTCAAGGTAAGCAGAATATTGATTTAATAGTCATCATTCTGCTTGCCCCACAGGAGCGAGCTCCTGACAGCACAGGAGACAATATAATGTGCAGCCTGTTTGCGTTCGCATTCTGCAGCACCACTCGGAACTTACCTTACTCCATTTTTCGCGCCAATTTGCCGTGCAGTCGGACCACCATTTCATCGTTTTCTCCATCTGTGCGGCTCGTGCACGTGCCTCCTCCAGTTCCCGCTGCCGTTGGGACTGCAAATAGGAAGCAACGAATGCGAAATGCATTATTAATTGTTAGATTAAACAGACGATACTTGCAACGGACACCAGAATGTAGCAATATGACGACGATGAAGAAGTAAATATTTGTACTAAAATTGATCGAATGGCCAATAGTGTGCCAATGTGTATACAATTCGAAGCAAAGTTTAGACCAGTCCATGAATGAATAAAATTAACTGAAATTATCATTCGCAACAGATGTTTCGGTGCTGTTATAAAGTGACTTTTCGCTTAAAGTGAATCCTATAGGTTCCCTCTGATACAAGGAAACACCGTAACAGCAACATGAAGAACCTTTACGCGGTGACTGTGCTGCTCTTTGTGGCTTTCCTTGCTGTGTCCCATGGCAAGGTGTACCGCAAGTGTGAACTAGCACGCATCATGCAGAACAACGGATTTCCGCGAGAGCAGCTTCGTGATTGTAAGTTAACAGCTTCGATGGTCACACACCATATTTTGCTAGCTGCTAGCATCCACTATCTCCAATCTTAGGGATGTGCCTGGTACAGAACGAAAGCGGCTTCAATACGTCGGCCATCAATTACAACCGTCGGGGTACCATCGACTACGGACTGTTCCAGATTAATAACCGGTACTGGTGTGATTCTTCGTTCGGTTCCAATGATTGTAAAATCACGTGTAAATGTAAGTAAGAAATGATCATCATCCGGTTCCGTGGACGCATTTTTGGATGCATTTTTGAACATTTTTTCCACCTCCCTTTAGCACTGCTGGATGATGATATTGCGAACGATTTAAAGTGCATCAAGCTCATCTACAAGCGCCATAAGTTCACGGCCTGGGTTGCATGGAACAACAAGTGCCAGGGGAAGGCGTTGCCGACAGTTAATGAATGTTTTTGAATTTTTTTACGGCCGTTACATGCTAGTAAAAGGGGCACGCATAGCAGAGCATTGCCTAAGTGGGGTAGTTTTGAGGGACCGAAATGAATGAAGGCAAAAATCCCCGGATGCTCCGGTGAATCCCCGACCACGACGACAACACAACAAAGATGTAAAAGATCTTCTGGGCGTTATCGGCGGTTCGTGAGGTTTCCTCGCATTTCAGAGCACAGTGGGATCGGTAATGTTACTTTCGTTCAAACATGAGACGTTAATAGATAAATAAACTTTTGCCGTATGTAAACGACCGTTACAAGGATTGTTTCGTAAAAGAAAGAACAAATTGGCTGTCTTGCACCTTTCAGAGCACGTCCGAAACTTGGGCCTTTTGATTAGGAAAATCAGTATCAAAAGAATATTTTGTTGCGATAAACAAGGAACATTTAATGCAAACTCATACTATGTAACAAGTAATTTGTAATTAGTTCTTACATGTGTTAAATATGTTAATTTAGGTGCATTTAAAACAAATCTTAGTGTGTCAATACTTTTATCACTTTCTTTAAACTGCTTTGTCTTTCTTGAAGGATTGTTGATATTAATGTTATTGTTATTTGTTTTTATTAGAAGGGACAGTGACCGTTATGGTTTAAAAGCGACCATTCTCAAAACAGATTCTCAAACTGTAATCGGTAAAGTATCTGGTACATTTTAAACCACACTCTACCTACTCTGCTATACAGTATGTTAAGAAAATATCTTCTTTTCTTAGTTATTTAATCAATTTAATCATTTTGAATAGTCTTATATTACTATCAACATTCAAAATCATCATGTTAACTTTATTTTTAGTGTAGTTCTGTAGGAAATAGGGGACCAACGTTTAGTATAAAATGAGCGCTTGCTGATAATGTGCGTTTGCCGAAGTGAAATGACCAGATAAGAAAGCAACTGTGTTGTGTGAAAGATCGCCAAGTTCCATGAATGAGCGTGTAGCGTATTTATGACCACGCCGGAGCTACTCGGTACATAGTTCTGGAAAGCAAACAGCTGAGTCCGTGGTATAAAAGGAAGATCGCGGCTTTTAGAGTACAATCAGTCGAGTTTAACCGAACCATCCACAGCATCATGAAAGTGCTAGTACTTGCCGCTTTTGCCATCTGCGCCATTCTTGGCAGTGGCACCGTCGTTAGTGGAAAGACGTTTGGCAAGTGTGAACTGGCCAAGATTCTGGTGGATAAAGGTATCTCCAAGAGTGCGGTTCCGGATTGTAAGTTTACCCTTGATAGGACTGGTAGAGATACTTCCGGGATCGTTCATAATCTTATCCGGTCCGTTTGCAGGGATTTGTCTGGTGCAACATGAGAGCGCGTTCAGCAGCACGGCAACCAACAAAAACAAGAACGGATCCACTGATTACGGATTGTTTCAAATCAACAACAAGTACTGGTGTGACTCGGGCTACGGTACGAACGATTGCAAAATCGCCTGCAAAAGTAAGTATCGCCCAGCGCCCTTGAACCTGCCAGGATTGGTCGTCTCACGGACGGACGGGTTGTTTGATTCGGTTTCGTTTCGCTACGACAGGCTTGATCAACGACGATATCACGGATGACATCAAGTGCGCCCAGCTAGTGCACCGCCGGCATGGTTTCAACGCGTGGTACGGTTGGCTGAATCACTGCAAGGGAAAGACGCTTCCCAGTGTGACCGAGTGCTTCTAAGTGCTGCGGAGGAGGACACATCGTCTGTCAATCGTCGCCGCGACAGTCTTCGATGCATCAACGACGACGTTGGGATTCGCTTTCGATAAAAGGTTCTGTCGTTCGCGGCCGCCTGTCCTCGCCCAGCTAGGTGGTGGATGAATGCGGATTCCCACGCAAACAATAACATTTTTATTGTAGTAATCTGACGTCGTCGATGTCCACCTGACTTTTAATCGCCATCGCTGAAAGAATCAAAACCAACCGCAAACGAATGCCAATTCTGGTTCTAGCTGCGTCGCAGTCAGTTCTGCCCAGTAGTGGCCCTTTGCGCGGTGTCTCTAGCGACGAATGTTTGGTTGGTTGAGAGCGCTCGTGCATCTGTTCTGTACAACGACGACGACGAGTGTGGAAGATTCTTCTCCGGAAACGACACCGGACTCCGTCGGCAGGCGATGCCGTTCGGACGGGAGAAGTAGTACAGATTCGGAGGACTACTTTCCGGAAGGTAAGTCCCCGTTGCTTCCCCACCCCTCTTCACCTTTAACTTACCTCGCGCGCCTCCCATTCCGTGTCCACAAACTTGCTGCCAACATCGGCGTTTCCCCCGCTCGGAGGGTGACGTCTCGGGGCACTTTGGGACATGCTGAAGCGGTTTCTCGGTGCACCAAGCAGGGGTTTTCGTTCACAGTCCGCCCTTTACTTCGTTTGATTCGGTTGGAATTACGCCCGTTTCGTTTTACATTTTGTTCTGGTTATCACGGATTTTCTCTTTTCTTCTCTGCGGAAAACAACACAACAGCGGCTATTGAATCCAGCTCATGCGCTTGCGATATTCCTTTGATTGAAAGATGATTTATGGGGTGTTGCAAAAGAATTTAGAATCCTTTTTCGAGGTTTGAGCTCCGCCTTTTCGGGGATGTTTTCGCGCTGCAGTTTTCCTCGGTTTGCACGGTTTGTAGGCCAGGAAGGCCTATTTTTCCAACGAGAACGGCGGAGGGAGTGGGAAAATGACTTGAACTTGTTCTTATCACACACAAAATACTTAAAATTAGGCAAAAATTGAGACGATTTTTAGGAAATTCCCATTTTTCTGGACTTGGGCTTTTAACCTCAAAAATGGAGACCAAAACAACTGTACAGGGTTGTAGTTTCGCTTGCAGATTGCAGAATATTGTTTTTCTTTCTTTTGCGCAAAATGTTGCTGTTCTTTCTAGTTATGTTTCAGAAATTTTCAGTTAATTTATCTCGAAACTACGTTTCTCCACCTTTACCAGGAAGTTAAAAGGATTTCGTATTTTGCGAGTCGTACCCGCTACGTGTAGGTGGTGCTTAAGGTAGAGTGCAAGAATGTACGCTGTTTATATTTCGGCAGGGTTCAGGGATCGACAAAAGGTCGAAACGCACGCACACAACAACGCCAAATGCAAGAAACTGCACGAAACTACCGGAAAAAAGAGAAATTTCACTAGTAGTAGTGCGGAGCGGACGTGTTCTCCGTGGCCTCTTCATTTTTCCGTGAAAAAACGTTTTTTTCGACGATGGTGGTGCGTGAAGGTGCGTGGAGTTTGCTGCTGGCCAAAAGTGAAGATTTCTGTTTTGGTTGATCACGAATTGCACGGCCTCGAGTCGCCTGATTTTCGGTCCTTGTCGTTGCCAACACGCGTACCCAGAAAATCACTCAGCACACGAGGCGGAACGACGGGGGTTTCCGCGTTGATTTGCGCAGCATAAGGCAATGGGAGAATTGAGCAAACAACGGGCCGTTCTTCTTCTCCGTGCTGCACAGCATCCGCGGCACCAACAGCAGCAAGAGCCAATTCCCAGTGCTGCAAGGACCGGTTGAAAAGGTTGTCGTCACAGGGAAGAAGAGGTTACTGAGCTGGTTTTTTTGTTTTTAGGTAGAAAAGAGAGCGAGCGAGCGAGATAGAAGTGAAGTGTGTGTGTGCGTGCGTGTAGAAAAATGATGAAAGAATCGAATTAAACGTAAAGCGAAAGTGAACCGCCGAATGGGGGAATACTTCGTTGTTGTTTTTCCAGTAACAGCTAGTAAGGTTTTCCACATCCCCCGATCTCGAGCGCGCGCGTCGGTGGCATTGGTGGCGGTAGTGTTGTGGCAATATCTTTCCAGCAAGTAGTAGAGTGAAATCCCCGTCTAGAAGGGTCCGGTGAGGGTGTCTCGGTCGGTGGTGATCCTTCGTCGCGTTTCAAGTGAGAATCGGTGGCGCCTCGCGGTAACGCTTTCTCCGCCTCCTCCTGCGAAAGAGAAAATCATTCACGACGACGTCAACGGCGGCGGTGATGACGACGGCGACGCGTGACGCGCGTTGTGCGTGAAGTCCAAGTAGCCTTCTTTGTGCGTTTGTGCGTGAGTGATTGATTGTGAGTGTAGTGTGTGGCGAGCACACAGTGCGGTGCGGTGTGTGCTATGGCCTATGGCCATCGGTGGGTTGCGAAGAAGCTCTAAATTTTATGTGAAGCCTCCCGTGTGGTCCCGATGAAAAACCGCGTCGACGTCGTCGTTAAACAAAGGTCGTCGCGATCACGGAATCCATCTCGGCTGCCCCGTTGTTCGTGATCCGCAAACCGCAAAACAGCCTCACAAATCGCGAATCGACGAACCAACCGATCCACACGCAGCACATATACATCTGCAGAGCTGCGGAAAAAAAATATCGGCGGTGCGTACGTGCGTACAAACAGGCAGACAAACAGGGGAGACCGAATATTCGACGGAGACAAGAGAGCGAGTAAGTGGTTCCCCCCGAGTGGCCGGATTGTGTCCGATGTAATTTCGATTCCGATTTTTGCAGCAGCGCCGGTAGTGTGTGGTCTGTTGCCCTCCTTCTCCCCTTGTGCGATTACTTCGTCCACCAACCCCAGCATCATGATGATGATGATCGTTCGTGGCGATGAAGATGGCGGTGGAAGCTCGAGCGAGCGAAGCAAAATGGTTGCCAGCGGCGGCGGCGGCTGCCTCCACCGGTGCGAGCAACAGCGCGCAACAGCGGTTGTGATGGCCACCTTGCCCTCCCACACCCAAACGCACCACGCACCACTCTGGTGTGCGTTTGAATGGGGGGCGGCAATGCATGAGAGCTGATGATGAGTTTGGGAATGTTCGGTGGGAGTGCGGATGGTGCGGCTGGGAATGGCGCCTCCAATACCGCGTTGTATGTGTGCGAGGGCTCACCAACGGTGGCAGCAGCAGTGACGACGACGGAGACGGCAACGGCCGTGAGGGTCGCGGTTTCATAACGCAGTCAGTTCGTCTGATTGCGTCGCCACCACCGCCGCTGCCTCCTAATCAGATGTCTCGGTTTGATAATTGGATTCGATTTCGAATCAATCAACCAATCGCATCATGACCCTGCGGTGCGGTGTTGCTGTTGGTTTTCTCTTTCTTCAATCATCCAAACTCATCATTAACCTTCTCAAGGAAAATCGTCGCACATAAGGGCAACAATCTGCGTTGTCCAGAGTTGTGTTGTCACATTTAGGGGGGGATTTGTACTACTGGCCCTGCAATGGTGTCACTAAAATGCAAATCATCTGCCCAAAAACAACCTCCCAAAATGCACATTCTGATTGCGAATGTTAAAATTCGCTGAACGGCGAAGCGCTCTGTAGAATCGCGAATCGCGCATTGTGTGATATGGCCGCGGCGCATCACAACATGTGTGCGTGTGTGTGCGTGTGTGTTCCGTCATCAATCATGAGTAGCAAAAACAGCATGGACAGATTAATGCGGCGAGGGTGATGCGCAATTTCACGTGCAAATATGGACCTACCACTGCGGGAGGAGGAGGCGGCTGTTGCCAACGCGGCACAGTTTGTTGCCGGCCGGGATCCGAGAGAGGCTGGGCAGCCCATGTCCTTCGATTTCACCTACCGCGGCTGGTTTCCATATGGTGGGGGACCGTTGGGTGTGCCAGGCGTATGGTGTGGGATTCATAACAATTTCTTAGTTTGAATAGCAAGCCGGTGTAAAAATATTTGATATTTGATAACAATTTGCCACTTCAATCCACTCGAGAAAGGTAAAGCAACTTCTTCAAACGGAAAAGGGATCTTTTTCGAGGTGACCTTCCGAGGACAATTATTTCTAATCCGTCGTCGTAGCTCATGCAGAAGCGAAAGATCTCGAGGAAAAAGGGGTCTTCCTTTGCTCTGCGCTGCGCTTCACTGCCTCTTCTAATTGCAATCAGCATCAGCAGCAGCAGCAGCAGTAGAAATTCCTTCCCATCCTTCGGTAGCAGAGGGTGAGCTTCGCAGTGTCACAGGTTCGTCGATCTTCGACCCACCACCAAGAGCACCAGAATGGAGCCACCGGTTCTCATTCTTGCGCGCGATTCATTCATGCATCGAGCGGCAACCGCGCACACAGCATCATCATCATCGTTCATGTTCGGCAAGGATTGATTCATCCTCTTAGTGTCCTGGCTCTCCCTCTCTCTCTCTCTTTTTCAGTCTATTTCTCTTTCTCTCCCGTCTATTACCGGATGCTGTGGAAATGGTCCTGCTTGTTAGCTACCACCCAGCCCTTCCCGGGCGCTAGGCGAGTGCTGTTGGTGTGCGTTTTGTTGTGGCCACGGCTTTCACTCGCTATTCGAGAGGAAAAGTCGAGCGGCCAGAAAAAACGGAAAAAAAGGAAAAACTCTCTAGCCAGCGAGTGAGCGAGCGAGCGAGTGAGCTAGTGTGATAACACACCCAAAACCCTAGTGGGTGGGGTGTGACTTCGAGTGTGTGTTGGTGTTGGTTGCTGGGAAAATGCTGTTGACCTTTGACGAGGTTTTCCTTTCGTCCTACCAGACTGGACCGTGTTCGGTTGTTAGCGGTCGCCCGGGTGTGTGTGTACGAAGGATGATCGATTCGGTGGTGTGTGTGTTCGCGCTGGTAGATTGCCGGGGAAAACCGGGACTCCCCCGCAACTCCTTTATGTTGGTGGTCGGTGGTTCTCTGGGACTCGCTCAATGTTTTGGATGCTCACATCGCATCTACTTGAGTGTGAGTATCCTCCAGTACATACACAGACCCACAAACACACATATAGTGAGTTTGGACCGGGGCTGGTTTTGAATGAAATTTCCCGAACCCGCATGTTGCGTTGGACATGGCACCGAAGTGACGCTGTAGTGGTATTGATAACACCCTCGCTCACCAATACATACGCGTGGGACTAGGATTGCCGGACCATTGCGACCATTATCCTTTTCGTAAGCCAGCCGGCATTCTAGAAAGGGGTTCTTGCTGCTTGTGTGTTGCTTGATAGCGAGACGCCATATAATATAAGCCAAGCATCGTAGGTGGAAACATGATAGCCACATATTCTTTCCTTCCGTCGAAATTTAAAATGACATTTCGAATCCTCCGACACGGCGACGGTGGTGCTCGAAATTCTATATTCCCTTGTCCGTCTCTGGCGTGCTCCTGATTACCTTTCGGACGGATTTAACACGTCTGCAGCGGCCACAGCCAGCCAGCCGTCCAACACCATCATCATCGTCGTCATCGTCATCGGGCCCGCTGCTTGGCCCCGGGTTCGTTTGGCTCGCCGTGTTCAAATGACCAAAATAGCCAGTGAGGACAGCCAGAAAACCGTCGTGCTTGTCTCTCGGTGTTTTCGATCACCACGTTCACGTAAACACCACGAAGCGGCGCCGCCCGCGGCTACGATGAGCACGTAGAATATTTTGAACCGGGTTTTGCGCGGCCGCTTGAGCGCGCCTGTCCCTCGGCTGCCAAACCAACACGAGATGGTCCCTGGGACAGGAAAGGAAGGCCGTCGTCTTCGTCGTCGTCGTCGTCGTCGTGGTGGCCGCTATTTCCTTCGAATTCTTTCGGTTACAAAACATGTTGTGAATTCGTCCGATTTCTCCTAGAAAGAAGGAAGAGCGAGGCGTTTTTACGGGTCTATTTGTAAGATAAGAAAATATCACATCTCTTATTCACTGTCGTTTGACTCTTGAGTTTGAAAATTAATGTCAAACCTCTTTGCCACCTCAAAAGCCTTTGTTTTATTGTCCAAAATTGGTAACTAATTGCGGGCCTTATGAAAGGTATCGTTTGATGGTAGAAATAGGCAAGAAGTAAACAGTTACGTCAGAATATAACTTTTTTGTAGCAGAAAAGTATCACTATAAAGTGCGAGAAGGGTCGTTAAATAAGTGACGCCGGAATGGGTAGCATTTCATTTGAAAACAAATCAACAATTAGTCTAAAATGTGGACTAATTGTGTAAAAATCTGTGTTCTGCATTCTGATTTGAAAAGCATAAGAATTTCCTTTCAAATTGATGCGTCTGGTTGGCCAAAAACAATCGTCAAAGATTTATGGGCCCACAGCTGGTACAGCTATTGGGCAGTTAATGTTTGGGATTATTTTTTAATGTCTTTCCTTTCGATGAATCTGCGTTCTGAATTCATTAGGCTTTGCATATCAATCACACACCCAAATTACGCTAAGATCTGGCAAAGAATTCTTCTTCCATCTGGACCCAGTGCTATTTGACGAATTGCTTTTTGATTAGGCAAAATCAAATATTTATGCTCCAGCTTATCTTTTATCAATTTTGCCATGGAACGCACACACACAAACTGACAGAGAATTCCATCCCGTAGTGTGGTGGTGTACTGAAGGCTCAGTAACGGTGTTCAGTTTCTTTCTTCTTAATACCCTTCGCGGGCTTCGCCAAGAGGTTTATCGGCAGGATATCCTCCTTCTTAATTTACATTTTTGGATATCGGGCAATCGGGGCCGGCCAAGGAGAAAGGTCGTTGCCAACGGCAAGAACATAGCGAAGCGGAGAGATACACGACGGCCCGGAATAAGGCATCGAGCAAGAAACAACGTCATCATTGTATATAGACTAACGACATCCTCTCCGAGGTGGGTTTCGGATTTTTTTTTATGGCTGGAGAAAAGAGAAATCGCGTCCGAGACCGAGGCGATCGCGAGCGGACTCACACCGTTGCCTTTATACATCCTGGAACAAGGTTTCTTGCTTGGGATTTTTTTTGGTTTTGTTACTGATTCTCTTATATTAAACCGTTTCCGCTGGAGTGTGTAATCTTGTGAGCGATCGTTCGTTCGTTCGTTCGTTCATGGTCATGTCCGTTCGTCCATGCGATATAAGGCCTTTTTCCATCTTAATCCAACCTTCCAATGAGCCGTGGTGTGGTGCGTTGTTTGATGAAGATTTTATTGATAAACTCTCTCGTGTGCCCGTTCGACCTTAGCCTTGTAGTGTTGTTTGCTGATCTAAGGTTCACGTTTTTTCTATGGCTCACTGGTAAATTCAAGGATAGTTGTCTTGTTGTCTAGTGATCGGTGCGATTAAGGGGTGACTATAGGCGGCTTAAATTGCAATAAATTTCAAAAGGTTGTTTAAATTTATCCTTTTTTACTGGGAACATTGCGTAAATTGGCATCATAATAGAGGAATGGATTTTGCAGGAGTAGATTCAAAGCAAGCTTCTGGACAACTTTAATAAGTAAGCCTATTGGAATAATACAAAAAAGCGTTTTGGGGGAAGCAACAATTTACACAAACTTTAAATTCTCTGGATTTTTACTCAAAGTTATTTACTGAAATTCTCGAATAAAATTAATATCAACTGATCTGCCCAAGTAGAGCTTTCCAATGAGTCAAATTTCGTCAGATGCAGATTAAATTGCTTCAAATGTATACATACACCATTCTACCTTGCATCGAATAGTTTTGATCCGTCAGTTCCAATAACTATAGCGAAATGCCCTCCAATCGATGGTCAGCTCGGAACTTTTCGTTCCCGTTTATTCTACACGCACCATCCGATCACGCCAGCTTATTGTCCACCTTTCCTTCTTGCTGTTGCTTCGCCGAATTCTCCCAGAAGTTAGTGCTGCTGCTGCTGCCGCTGCCAAGAATTCGCCATCATGCGCCGTGCGCGCTGCAGGGAGCGGCCTGGCGGTGGCCAGGCGATCGGCTGTCTGCTGCCAGCTGGTGCGGAACCAACAATCGCGAAGGGGATGGATGGTTCTCTCGCATGTACACTGTTCTCAGCCCGGTAATTCCACCTTTACCAAGGGCTTCGTCGATGGATGGGCGGATGATTGAGAGCAGCCAGCGCCTGTACACGTTCGCTCAAAGCAACCACCAACCATCCTTTGCTCTTGGCCCAGCCGCCGAGAACAAGAACATAAATAACCAGAGACGATAATTTTTGGATTTTACCGACGCCATTGGTTATGCGTGAGTGCGTATGATGATGATGATGATGATGATGATGATGTTGGCCAGAAGTCTCGCAAGCTAGAAGTCTTCATCAGACCAACAGAGAGAGAGAGAGAGCGTTCGATGTCTATACGAGTGGAAAGCCTATCCAATCTTCATTTCCCAGCATTCTTTTCCGGTGGTGAAGTTGAATGGTTTCCCGTGCCACGGCTCTGGAGTGTTGCTGCGCGTTGCTTATTGGGTTCGTTCATTGCCCGGACATCACTACCACCGCCAGCACTTCTGTTGCTGCTGCTGCTGCTGCTGCTCGATCCAAAGTACTTCCCGAATTTTCTCCATTTTCCGGTCCGGGAGTTGTTTAGAGAAGGAAGTTGAATGACTTCACGTGGGGCCGAAGTGTTCTTAGTGCCGGTTGCGTTGCGTGCTTTTGTTGCTCCGCAACTTTTCCATTGCGTCGCTTAACCCCACCCCATTTTCGACACCTGTCTTCCACTGACGATCATTAAAGTCGAAAAGTACGGATAGAGGCTCCAAATCCTGGTGTTTAATGGCATCCTCTCGCTCGACAAAAAGCAGGGCCATAGCTCTATCTACCTGCCATTTGGGATTAGGAAAAAAAACGAAGGTGTAAAAGCTAAAACCACCCGTCGCCTGTCGATGATATCGTGGTGAAACGATCGCTTTACGCGCGCGCGTACCACACGTTTGCGCGTTCCGGGCCCTCCGACAGCAAGGGGTCGCGGCGCGATCGCCCGATCTTCAGGACAGAAAAAGGGGGCACACTTTCTGCATCTGCCTCCGGGGGCCACGCAGCTTCACTCCCGGGAGGCGAAATGTAGGGGATGTTGTTGTTGTTGTTGTTGTTGTTGCAACGATTGTTGCCGGCATTATGGTGCTCTGCTCCAGTGAGCCGATAACGACCAGCCAGTCCGGCCGGCCAGCAGCCAGGTCACAGTCTCTGAAAGGAGGCCTACTTTTTGGCGGATGCGCTCCACGCCAATTGTGTGTGTGTGTGTGTGCGCGCAAGTCTGGTTGTAGTTTGAGGCCGCGCGACGAGCGCGATTGTTTTTATTTCCTCGCGAATCGCGTCGCTGCCGCGTCGAATGCCGAAGATGGGTGCGAGATTGCTGGTGTGCTCTTCTGTGGGCTGTGTGGCGCCTTTGTGACCTCTTTTTATCCCTCCATTCCCTCTGTTTCCCTCTCCATGCCTCCTGCTCTACACGGCGGTTACTTTTTTTTTTGTAGGCCAAACATGCCACGAAGCGCAGGGATAGGGTTTCTTTCCTTTCGGTTCGGTGCTAAAGAGCGAGGGAATGGTTAATGGTTGAATGGGTTCAAAGGGGGTTTTTTTCTTTTTCTGTGGCACCAGCAGCAGCAGCAGCAGCTGCCTCCAGTGGCGGCGTCCACTTCCGTCGTCGTCACTTATTTCTTTTCTTCTTCGTTATCGTTACTTGAATGGATCATATTTTCCTTTGCCTATTAGCTTCGTTTTTCGCTTTTTTTGGTTTTCTTTCTTTTCCAGCATAGTTTTCCGCAGCATAAACGCGCGCCGCGCCGCGAACAAAGCCAATCATTCTTATGGTGGCGTACTGACGAAAGGAGTTTTGTTTAAGTAAAGTTATATGTTCCGCGAGGTATTGTACGGCGGATGATGATGATGTTGGCAGAAACCGGAACAGAACAGAACATTCGGTTGGTTCTATGTCTTCAAGGCCACGGGGGTTGGTGTGCAGCATTGTATTCCGGAAAGTCAACCGACCGGGACGGCCGGGGCGTTCCGTTGCGTTGATCCAAAGCAATGTTTTGCTTTTGAATCCTTTTCTTGAGATGCTTCATGCGTTCCCCCCCCGTCCCTTGAAGACCAAATGCAGCGTATCGATCGGCGGCGGCGCTATCAAACGGTTTATGTGTGTGTGTCTTCTGTGGTGCCAGGAATTTAGCAGACAGGTCAGACATGCCAGCGAGCAGGACGAGTAGCCTCTGGACTCCACTCTGCGTTCGCTGCACAAGAGAACTCAAAGAGGCGACTCGATCATGGAAGCAAGGCACCCAGGCGAGGGGTGGGAATTTGGGTTAAATTTGACAGCTGTCAGAGTGGGAAATGGTATTTTTCGAAATGGCCAAAAGGGGCGCCCCCGTTGAGCAGTACCAACCGGGAGGGAGGCCTCTCAGGGGTGGGGAGTTTCTAGGTTGTGAATCGAAGTTTAGAATTACGCCAGCTGGCCTGGCCCCTTTCCTATGGTACCGCCGGAAAGGTGTTCCGCCATTCCGGGGCGTTGGGACCCAGTCTCCATTTCCTCGTCCTGTTCCTGACGCTCGTCCTGATCGCGTCGCTTTTTCGATGGTTTTTTTTTTTCTCTATGTTGCCAACTGCTAGTGTTGCTGCCCGCCCGCTGATCGCGATTCTAAATTAAGTGTTCGACGTTCGAGACTTTGTACGAAGTGTGGTAGGTTCTAAAAATATCTCTCCTTGCTTAATATTACGTATATTGCTGTGGGGACGGTTAAAATGGTGTATAGGTGAATGAGGAGGAGGCCGCCTGTCGAAATGTGTGTGTGTCTCCTTCGCACCTTTTGCAGGATTGTATTGGAATCCTGTGTTGCGCAACATAAGAACACTTTGTTTACTCAAACTTGGCCAGTTTGAAAGTTTGAAATTTTTACGCCACTTGGTCTTAACAATGATCTTCGGTGTCTTGTTTGAGGTGAGTTTACGTCAAACAGAACTCCCGTGAACCCTCCAAATGATGAAAGAATAAGTCATGACACGAAAGCAGTACCAGACTAGGGCACGGTGTACCGTTTGTTGTCGCCTCGCGCTCCACAGAAGAAGGTATCTCGGTGTCTCGACAGGAAAAGCTTGGGAGCGCTAAGCTTAAGCTCGAGCTTCGAATAGCGTTTACTATTGTAATAACTGCTGCTATGTTGAATATGCATCACTTCAGGATACCAGGGCATTGCAAATGGTGGCTGCAGCCGGCAGCAGGAATACGCATTAATCCAACAGGAAACGATGGTCTCCCTGGCATAAAGAAAGGTTCCATATATTGTAATGCGTTCATTCATTCGCCTTCTTCTCGGTCTTTTGTTTTCGGCTCTCCGTGCTCTCTAGAAGTCTCGGCCACAGCAACGTGACCCAACATCGCTTAGTTTGTGGTCACACTCCCTCCTTCCTCGGGGGGGATTAGTTCCCCATCCGTTGACCACCTTCGCAACACGTGAATGGTGGCTTCTATTGCTGCCTGGTGCAGGGGAACGTGAACTGGAACCCCCGCTTCTAGTGGAACCGGCTGCTGGATCACGTGGACCACCCGGAAGCGCTCTCTGGGGCTGCTGCTGCTGCTGAGGTGATTCCTTCTCCGACGGACGGACGGGGAGTGCATCTGTACTGAAGGTAGTTCAAGATGACTGCGCTGCGCTTTGTACCTTCTTCTTCATTTTGCATGAAAGAGGCAGAGAGTCCCATGTCCACCCGTGTGTGTGTGTGCGTGTGTGTGACCAACAGAGTAGTGCAATTTGATATGGAAAGCCAGGCCTCGAGGGAGGCGCCGCTCACCTCTCTTTTTAGCATATGAAGACGACGGCGACGACGCCTTGTGCAGAGCACGATGAATGGCGCTACTGCAACTCTCGCCTCTACTAGATCCAAGACGTTCGAGGTCCGAGGTGCAGCCCCAACTCCGTGTGGGGTGAACGGATGCAAAATGGACGATATCCCCAAGCAGCACACCATGGTGATGCGCCTCAACCGCAATCTCTTGCGAGTGAGCGAGCAACACGTTAATGTGCAATGTGCATGTGCGCGAACCGAAGAGGAGGAGCGTTTTTTTCATGTTTTTCTAAAAATAATTTTCCAATAAAAAGGCGCATGGTCGACCGGTCGGTCGGTTGGTCGGTCGGTTGGCCGAAGGTGCAAAAGTGAAAACCGGACCTCCGCGCCACACGGTGTATGGCAACAGCAGCAACAGCAACAGCAGCAGCGTTTATGCGGTTGCTGTGGGTGCGGATTCGTTGCATGCAGCAACATGTGCCTGATGCGGGGGGCAGTTCGTGCTGGTTTTAAAAGGAGGAGGAGGACGAGAAGCAGGAGGACGCAATGTGTATGGATCTCGTGCTATGATTAAGTGTAGCGCTGGTTCGAGGGGATGGCGCGGGGATACCAGAGGAGATGTTTATTCCATCGATTTTTGTTGTTTTTTTACCAAGTTTTATTTAAAACAGTGAGGGGGCATAGTGGTTGTTAGTCTTAGGTTGAGAGATGCTCGGATGGTATGTGGACTGTTGATCTTAGTATAATATTTTTGTTGGAACATGTGCTGCATTCGGTTTTATTATATTACTTCTTCCTTGGATGGAGAATTGTACAAAATTTGATGTAAGTGGCTTCCACTATGAAGGCTAATCCCCAAAAGGACCTCCAGGACGCCTTCTAGGCATGGAAGCACCGCTTTGAGTGGTTTTGGGGTATTTTATGGAATTAGTTTAATTACTTATGTAACGCATACTCATAACCAGCGCGTAATCAGCAAGATTGTCCGATTGAAATTGAGGTATTGTTTAGAACATGACAAGGTGACGTTGTTTCTACTTTACAAGCTGTTCCTGTACCTTAATGATGACTTCATCTAACTACCTACCCTCTGCAGAACTTCAGAGGAACTAACAGCCAGTTGCGTATAGGATCGAAACGGCCTTGGAAACTCCTTGGTTCCTTGGAAAGAAGGACCCGTTGGGTAGAGAGGAATCCGGAATCGTGCGTCCGTTTCTAAGGAGCTCAATTCCGACAAGTGTTTGTCGGTCTCAAACCTCAGCTCTCTCTCTCTTTCTCTGACACTACGAATTCCTTGCGGTATGTCCTATGATGGCTTTTCTACCAGCTACTACCAAGCGTGTACCTGTGTAATAGGAAGTTTCTTGTGGATAAAACATGGGAAACTGGGAAGCCCTATTTCGATTGACGTTGGAAGTGAACTGAAAACTTTTGCCTTTACCTCAACTTCCTACCAAGGCAACCAAACTCTCGGTGGTGACGTTCGTAGGGCTTTCTTCGGGGTATTCCGGTTTGTTGTTGAGCCGATGCGGTTGATGCTCAAAGTTCTTCAAACCTCGCAACTTGAATCCACGTTGTTGTTCTCGTTTGCCGCTCGGTGTCTCGGGGTGGCCATTCCAGGGGCTTCCAGGTCATCAGTTGGGCAATCTTTACATTGTAGACGCGTACAACTCCTCCGCGCTGCGGCTCTGGGGTTCAAAGTGTTGAAGTGTTACAGCATGTAAAAATGGCGAACCAAGCAAAACGCTCTACGCAGTGCCATATAATGGTGGTTATAACCTTGCCAGCATATGTGCCTTATGTTGCTGCTGTTGCTGCTCCAATTGAACTCTCCGGCTCCATGTTGGTGGTCCTTGTTTCCTGTCTCTCACTCTCTTGCCCCAAATGCCACCGCGTACTCCCTCTTCTTATCTCTTCGGGTTTGATGGTGGCCTTCCTTTATGTGGAGCAGATCGACCGTCTCGGGCGCCCGCCCCAAAAAAAAAAAACCAATCGGGAACGGAAGAGTGAAAGTCCTGTGCTTTGCGCTCGAATGCGAAGGAGAGAAGATGCCCTTTGGTGTCTTGCGAATTCAGCGGTTCCCAGCCACCCAGCCAGCCAGCCTGCCACTTCGTTCTCTCGAGACGCTTCGGCGCTCAGCTCATTGGTTTGATAGATTATCGTGAAGGCCGCCAACCTCCATCCACTCCATACTGGTCTGTGCTAGGCTGGGGGATGGCCTCAATTCTTCGTTTGATTTGTGACAACCTCACACACGCGCGTACAACATGCCGCAGAAAGGTCACACGGACCAAAAAGAAGGGGGCCATGGCGCCACCCACCCACATGATGGGTAGGGCCTTGGGCTTGGGCCCCGGGAACTCCATTATCTTTCGCAAGAAGACACATACAAAACACTCACTACCCGGCGGGGGGGATGCATTCGAGGTCAGACTACATTAGTGAGGCAAAGGAAGGGAAGGAGGCGGCGTCCCATATGCTAACTCCCCGCTGTGTCTGGCTGTGTGGGGTAGAGATGGAAAAAGATGATTTTTCCGGAGTCACTCTCGGTTAGTGGTGGCACCTCCCACTACAACAACAACATGCACAAATGGATAGCACAAAACGCGGCAAAGTAAAAAGCGCTGTTTGTGGGACCGGGAGTGGCCATTCCTTCAGGCTTGTGAGGTGCACCTCACAACTGAGCCAAAGGCAGAGTGATCAATTAGACGCATGAGGTGGAGTGTTGCTGAATATACGTAACATATGTAAGGCTACTGGTTCTTCCTGGTTGGTGAGGACCACGATCATCTACAAAAGCCGACGGGAGGATATCCGTGATAGTATAGCTTTCGGCTGCAAATGTTAAATTTTTTCCAAGAAACAGCGTTGGTTTCTACGAAAAAAAGGAGGTTGTTTTCCATTTTAGCATGGCGTGTTGTCATGTGGTAGGCGCTGGCATGTCGGCATGTTGTTTTCGCCGCGTCCCGGGAAAAGCAATAATTAGATCTGCGGGTGCCTTCACTCAGGAGCAGATGCGGGGGCGCCATGGGGACGAAAATGGGTTACCAACGACCAAGGGGATCGTCCCTCTGTCGTTGCCATCGCCACATCACGATGGGCGAAGGTGTGGTGTAGAAGGACAGAAGAAGGTAGCATTAGAGACTGGTACTAATCCCTTAGTGCCTATGCCAGTGTAGCCTTCGTCGTCGTCGTTGTTGTTATTCTAAGCATTCCACATCAATCATTGTGGTCAGTGGTTGGGATATGTTGTGACAGTTTGTCAATGTTTGATGACCAATCATTTAAACGCTGACTAACCTCTAATCGCTTGTTGTTTTTATTTATTCTGTTCTAATACGTTTCTTGCTATTTTCTTTTTAGGTAAGCATAGCATGGTCCTGTAACGCGCGCCCACACCGGGAGAGGGACGACAAGCGACGAAGAGCGAGAGAGAAAGGGAGAAAGAGAAAGAGAGAGGGCCACAGAAATCTAACAGATCCGTTTTTCCTAATCAACCCTGGTATCGCACAAAACCGCCACAATTTTGGAGGTATTGTCAGGTAAGCGAAAACCAAGATGAAAAAAATGCAATTCAATCCCGTTTCGTTTTTCCTTTTTTCCGCTTCAGTTCACTAAAGGGAATGTGTGAGTGTGTGTTTGTTATGTAGACGGTGACGATCACAGTTATGATTTCGAGACCTTCAACATCAAGCATGAGGAGGCACGTCATTGGAGTTAATCATTGAGTTCAGTACGTGGCTTCGGTCGTCTTATGCTGGCTGTTGCTGTTTCTCTTCAAACACAATTTCCACATGACTGTTCTCTTGACAAAACAGTAGCACATATCAGAAGTTCTAAAGCTCGTACTGTTGCCAATACTACCTTTAGTGTTTATTACGGTCTAGCCTTGAGACACGCACTACAGAACCTCTTGAAAGAGTCGGTGCTCAGAATCTAGAGAAGTCGTCCCCCAACTTTGCACACTCAGACCCGGGGGGACAATCGGCTATCATGATCGAGTATTCTCGATCCCATGTCGGGGTCCCAGGTAGCCAGTGTCGCCGCCTGTGCACGCTGAAATGGAACCGGCTGGCTGGCTGGTTGACCACAAAACAGACGCAAACAACAAAAAAAAAAAAAACAACCACTCATCGAGACAACACCAGTCCTTCGATGGCATTCGATGGCAAACGTCATTCGCCTTGAAATGTCATGCCAACTCCTCCGTGCGCTCCGTGCAGTGTGGTGCGCACGTGTGTATGTGATGACAGTGTATTCCTGCTTTCGGAACCCCCTACGGTCGATCTACGAGCCTTGAAGAAGCCAAGCCAATTTGGAGGAGAGTGCGCCCGCGACCATTTTGGTGGTCGACGACGGCACGTTTGAGACTTGACGTGCGTAGGCACCACCGACCAGTAAGCCACTTCTCACTCGACGCTCCCTCGCTCACTCACTATCTGTGTATTTGTGTCCGTAATGGATGGTTCTGAGCACACACAGCAACAGAGCCCGGGGGCCTATACCTAGTGTTTCGTCGCGCATATGGTGTAGTGCGATCGTGCTCTGCTACCTCACCCTTCTTCGGCTGCTCGCACGGTCGAGAGGGGTGGGCAGGTTTATTAAATTTCATTTACTTGTTTACCTTCTAATCGAACTTTGGAGCGTTCGACCCCAACGTGACAAACCTGATGTTGCCTTTTGCTTCTGCCGTTGCTACTATATCCGATTCGAACAGGTGACGTCGATCCACCGCTCCAAGTCCAAGCTCGAACACAGTCACATGATGATGATGTGTTGATGGCGGCGGCGGTGGTGGCGCCGCCAGTTTCTCGTCCGGTTGTTTTTGAAGCACAGTTGAAGCCACTGCTGGCCGAATAAAACTATTGGAATAGAGCATTTTGATTGGGAAACAAATATAATTACACGGATAATAAGGAAGGTTCGTTGCATTTCGAGTCTTGGACAAGGGACTCCGAACGGGGACGACTGTTAATGTCACCCGGCAGTGTCGCTGTTTGTTGATGCAATGCCGCTTGTCACGATGTTTGTCCTCAATTCGGCGTTAATCCGTCAGGTGTTTGCGTAACACGGTGGTTTGACACGATTGATGTTGGCCCTACGCTCTTCTGCGTCGCACGCGACCAACAATCGGAGTGAGGTGGATTAGTTGTGGATCAACTAATCGATGCAGGGTGGCTGAGGTGGGTCTGTCTGTAGTCTCTTCCATACAAGATTGATCGATCCCCGATCGCGCCCCCTGTTCTGCTTGTTACAGCTCAAATATCCTATGGCCAGGGTTTGGGCTAACGAACAAACGAAATTTCGATCTTTTGCCTACGAAATACCTACGACCTGGGGGCGTGTGCGTGTGTGATGAGCGAAATGAAATACAACACGTCGCCGTTGGCATTGCGTTACTCGAATGTAATTATTCGCCGAAAACCCGAACCAGCGCGGATCAGGACCCGGGGACTCTCTGTTCCCCTTCACCACCGGTTTCGCATAATCCTGTTAGGCGAGCAGGCCGGTGGGGCATGGTTGATTCGGTTTCGCTCTATCGTCGGTCGGTTTTTTGGTTTTGGTACCGTTTGCCCTTCCCCCGGGCTGGAGATTGTTGTTTTTGGGGACCGTAAACGGTGGACGAAAGGGTCCATCCAATGGCGGCACGGTTTAGTGCCAACATGGCGCATACCCTGCTTCGCCAAGCCGCTTACGGCGATGGGTGGTTCTGTTGTTTGTTCTTAAACCTGGCCCAGTAGTGCCAATAGAGACGCAGTTTGCGCTGTGTGTGCGTTTGCGTTTGTTTGTTGGATTGGCGATTACAAGTAGCTTGGGTGAGTTTGCCGTTAATGGTTTACGTTAATTCGACTATAAAAAGGCACACAGTTTTGCCCATTTGTTGTTGTCGGAAAAGTAGTGAAGCAATATGAATAATATATTAGCGAATGGTATATTAAGTTACCATACTTGCAATTGTGAAAAAATCAATAAGTGTGTTTTGTGGTCCTCATCATTTGGGGGGCTACATTATCTGCGGTGTAAAAAAGTAATGTTTTTGCTATTTTGAAGAAGGATAACCAGGAATTGTATAAATTTGAGTAAAAACTCTTAGACAAAGTGCTCAAGGTTTCAAAACAATCGAATCGTTTTTTTTTATTTGCTACTGATTTGAATTTTGAGAAAATTACTTTGAAGCTCGAAGGTAAGCTGTAGTAATACTTTGTTTAATCTCACAGACGGTCGAAATATCCCAAAAAAAATTCTTGATTGCTAGGGAAAACGATTAAAATAAATTCCACAACAAATATTAAATACGCCTTCCCTTTACGTTATTTTTTATGTTTTTTTCTCAAATGTCCTTCCACGGGTCGTAAATTGATAAGAAAGATTGTGGCGCACATTGGTGTACAGCGTTGGTGGAACCATTGACACAAAAAAACCCGTTTTATTTTATGTTTTTAAATGTCACCGCACATGATGTTTGCTCGTTAATAATGAACACCCCGCCCTATCTGGCTGCCTGGTGGTTGTTGTTGTTGTTGTTGTTGTTGTAGTTGCGGGCAGGCTAAAAGATAATCCACATTAAGTGCAATCGCGTTGACCGAACGAATGACTCAAACAGTGCCAGATCCGTTTGCGATGCATGGTCCCAACTCTCCAGGTCCTGTGAGGGCATAAAAAAGTCGCCATTTTTTTTCTGCTTCCTACGTCGCAACGCAAATGCCACCGAGACGTGCTCGTTTGGTGCGGAAGCAGCAGCTTTTTTATGCAGAAATCTTTCTCAGCCATCTTTTCATCAACAATAAAACCCGACTTCTACCTTAACGGCGCGCTCCGCAGGCATTATTTTGCCAAGCCAAAAAGGTCAGAACAACCGACCGACCGACCGACCGGCCGGCCGGCCGGCCAACGCGCCAGCCATCCAGTGCGTCAATATGTCACGAGCTCTCCTTGGATTTAACGACGAATTTTCGTAAAGGGGTTCTCGAGGAACGCAAAACTCGCGACCAAGCTTCAAACTCGTCGTTAAAACCCTCGTCGCAAGGATATCGCGCACATTTCGCAAACGATGAAAGGGACAAATCACCTCCCTTTTTCGATCTCTCTTTCTCTCTCCCTCCGTGCAACCGGGTGACTCACTAACGGTTTTCCCTCCAATTTTCCTTAACCGCCGTCACCAACCAAACGGCTAAGCGGCCAAGCGCCAGCAACAGCAGGCGGCGACGTGGCAAACACAAAGAGAGTGCCAGCAGAGCACCAAATTTGGGCTTCACATTTGTGTGTGTGATTGAGTGTGTGAGTTGGATGAAAGCCGGAAAAACCCAGCACCATAACCGGTTCTAGAACCCCTTCCTCATCATCAACATCTTTTTCCCCGGGGCTGAGGTGGGCTTCGGGTTTTCCGGGTTCGCTGTTCGCTCAGGCGGGCCACCTTTCAGGCGGCCAAACATTTCCATGACTCACAGCCGGCCAACCAGCGCAGCAACGTGTGCCAACACGTCTGCACACACAACGCACAAATACACAGAGACGTACGTCGACCGGCACCACCGCGCGTCTGCTGTGAGAAGTTGGGGAAAACACATTACCATTGTGGTGTCGCCGTTGCTGGTGTGGTGGTGGTGGTGGTGCTGACGATGCCGTCTTGGAAAATCTATCCTCTTTTTCTTCTTCTTCTTCTTCTTGGGGGCGCCTTGAGGGAGCTATGTATTTTGTGAGGGGTAGTAGTGTTAGTGGTGATGAGCAGCCGTCGCCGCCAGTTCGCCTGTTCGTTCAGTTTATCGCGCGTCGTCGCCAAGACAATGGGAATTTTCCGGGCCCCCAACCCGAATGACGTCAACCGGTGGGGTGAAATATTCCTGGGAAAAGCGCTTGTGGTGCTGCTGCTGCTGCTTTGTGTGTGTGTGTGTGTGTATGTGTGTGACACCGGCCGCATGAGGCCGCAATCGTCGGGAACACAATGATTACCACCACACCGTGGCTTGTTGGGGATCACGAACGGAATTGGGATGATGAGCTGGGAGGCCTATTGCCCCGAAGGATGCGGACACTCGGCCCGTAACAAAGGGAAAAAACCCGCGGAAAATGGGTTCTTTGTTTGCTTGCCCCAGGGAAGCAAGCGCTTCTCTCTCTCTCTGTGGCTTATGGCAGGGAAAACCAGGGAGCTTTCCTCGAATTACTTCAAATGAGAGAATGGGGTGGAGAGAGAGAGCCGGGCCGGGAGGGGGTGTACCGTCGTTATCACTGGAAGGATGGAGGGAAAGAACTGGTCGCGACAGAAAGAAAAACAAACAAATCAACCGTGTAAAAAGGAAAATTTCCAAACCGCGCGGATCACAACTCAATAGCCGTGGCCACACGGGGCGAAAATTTGCGCGCAAACGAAAAAATTAATGTCAAAACGGTTTCGCTTAACCCTTACACGCTGTCAAACTTTTATACGTCCGCGGACTTTTTCGCTGAACCCTTGACGCTATCGAACGCTTTATTTACGAAAATGTAGGTTCTTTTCGTATTGTTTTTGCATTTTTAATATAAATATAACAGCAACAGCAACAATATCGTTAAAAACTGCAAAATTTATTCGGAAATCAACTTCAGCGGCCAAAACACAGATGAAAACAATACGTTTGACATTTCGGCATAAATTTTCGGGTTTTTACCCCTGCCACACGAAGCGAAAACATTTTGGCATTAATGTGCAAATTTGCGCGCAAATTTTCGCCCCGTGTGGCCACGGCTAATACCGCTACGCAGCAGGCGGTTGCGGGGCGTTTCCGCGAGGAGGGAGAGGGGGGTGGGTTGTTTTTTCCAGCGATATTGATCAACTTGTAACCGATGTTGCATCAATACCATCGGGGGTTTTCTGTGTTTCGCGCGAAAACGGTGGAAAATCCTTCTTTTAATTGGAAATCAATGTTTTCAGTTCGTGTCACAAACAAAAAATAAATCCAGAGAGAGAGTGAAAAAAAAACAAATTTCTGCTCGACTTTTGCTGAACCCTTTTTTGTGGTTCTCTTTCCCATGGGATTGGGTCATCCGCTGCTCTCTTTCTCTAATGCACTTGGTATGTTGGCAACGTTTTATCTCTTCGCTAAATGGGTCGCTGTTGTGTGTGGCGTACGGGGCTGGCAGTGATTGCAGCAACAGCAGCAGCAGGACGTTGGTACGATCACCACGTAGCGCGCGGGTTTATCATTAGCAATTGGAATTACTTCTGGTGGTTGTTGGCGCAGCGTTGGTGCTGTTGTTTAATGTTGCCAATGTGTTGTGTGTGTGTGTGATGTTTGTAACAGCCACAGTACCGCGTGAGTGATTTGCCCACCCCTCGGGGTGTTTCATTTGGTTTTTCCTCCCATTTTCCGATGCAAATAAGTATTGCGGAACGATTTTCCCATCACGTACACGCACGAATGGTGTCGTACGTTCCCTGGCTGTCCCGTGGATCAAGTGAAAACAGACAAACTGATACGTCCAATTGCACGTTTGTGATTGAGTGACGGCGTGTGTGTGCGTGCATATGGTAGGGGTTCCCATGTGGAGGTGAAACGTTGTCCGTGTCATGCAGCTCATGCCTACAATGTAGTTAAATGTTTCGAATGTTTTTATGATCCTTCCAAGTGATACGAAGGAGGCAAGATGAGCATTGGACGCGCGACAATGTAGTATGTGAATCCTCGCGTAAATGCAACTCGAATGGAGTGCCGCTGGTGGCAGCAGGATGATGGTTGATTCCTTCTTTTACATTCCCTCCCGTTGGACTACGATGGCGTGTGTTCAATGGGTAAATCCAATTTGGTGTAACGGATTTGCACGAAATCAGTCCAAAGTCCAAAGTATATCAAAAGACAACCGGCGGCACGCACAGGCCAGAGGTATTACTTTTCAGGGGAGTTTTACGAGACACAAAATCTGCCACTTTTGCTGCTACTAATCTTTCTATGTCCGGTCTAGTTTTATCGAATTAAAATGAATGTCGTAACATACGTATATGGGTTCAATATACGCTTCGTGGGACGCGTTATGTCTAGCGTGGTGCCGAAATGGCGGATGCCACGGATTATAGAGCCAAAGGACTTCCGTTTTGACTAGCGTGTGCTGCTGCTAGCGGGAATAAGCTCTAGCCTAGTCCATGACCATGCTAGTCGCTAATCGCATTAAATGGTTCTTTATCTGCTTAGTAAGTATGCATTCGATTTCAAAACATATGCTGCGCATGTTCGTTTTCTTGGAAATGTATTGAGCAAACGGGATTGACTGCGGCGTCTGGTTAGGGGGAACGTTGGACAAGGTTCTTTCGGTTGAGCTGAGGTCAGTGATATTTCGGGAGGTGTTTAATGAAAAGCGCCTGTCCGAAGTACAAAGTTTTTTTCAATCCTAGTTTTAATACACACAACCAAAACATATTTTTGACTAGATCTACATTTTTCATTTACCCCTATTTTCATGACATTTCAAACACTTCGTTCATCCCTCAGGTCCTGATTGATATTGGTTATGCATGTTGTTGTGATTGTGACACATTTCTTAGGGTAAAAGCGAACATTACTTAGGGTAAAAGCAAACATTCATAAAGAATATAAAACTAATCAGTGAAGAAGAGAATATTTAAACAATTTCTTCTCCAAATGTGCTCATGATTTCCCTGCATATAACATGAACCTTCTAATATCGCGATGCAAAATGGTTTTGGCTAACAATAATACGATGTCCCATAATACGATGATTTACTGTTTTGGTCTCTCGGCAAGACTATTCGGTGTTCAAATCAACTTTAACGCACCGTACCACATCCAAATCGTAGCCCTAATGATCAGGAAAGCAAACCTTATAGTGTTTTCAACTGCGCTACCACGTTAGTCAGTCCAAACCCTGGCACAAACGGACTTCTATTTTTAAGGAATCGACTTCTACCACAAACCATCCACTCCCACGCATATCGACGTTGGTGTGAGTTCGTTTGCGAGATGCTTGTCAGTGCGTCTTATTTGGTGGTTTCAAGGAGCACCTGAAACATTTTTTTCCAACGAAAGTTGTTTCTTTTACGCCCCGCTATCAGGATTCCATATTATATCTAACAACATGAGCGCCACCGATCGCCTATTTACTCACTTCGATCGATGTTCCGAGCTGCTAGCTTCATTGAAACGAAACGTTTGCTGCTACTTTTACCTAACTGACCCTTCTCCTCCCCGAATGGTCATCATTACTTCCGGATAACGATTATTAATCGACGTCATTCGTTAAAGGGTGTGTAAAAGGGTTACGCACACCGCACCGCACCACAGGATAAAGGATGTTATGAAGGGGTTGAACCGCTCACCGCTCGCCTTCCCCCCCCAAAAACCAATGGGAGCGGGTACCCAATTCCTGCGGTCTCCGTTTCATCGGAAAACGATAATGATAAATAGATGAAATGGTGCGGGGTCACCATTTATCACCGAGGCGCTCACTGGCGCCGGTTTTTGTGGTATCCCTAGCTAGCTTATAAAAATGAGGTTTCCAACGAAAACGAGGAAATGCGTTCGTATGTCTTCGGCTTACGGGAGCTCGCCATAAGGACAAATGGCGTTTTGTGCGGTGCCCAACATCGTGAGCGAGATAGTGGAAGGTTTTTCTTTTTTTCAGGGGGGTGCGTTAAGCAGTTTTTGAAGCATTGAAATGAGCTGCTTGCTGCTGCTGCTGCTGCTGGAGAACGATGGGGCGGTATTTATCATGTGAAGAAAGACCAGTCTTCGGCCAGTCTTCGGTCAGTGTTGACCTTTCTCATAAATCACAGTTTACACAATAGGCCAGCCATAAGCCTGGCGTTAGTCGAAGAAGAAAGCAGCACCGTTTGCTCTCGACACATCGCTCTCTAGTGATCAAAGTGATTTGGCCATGTGCTGCCGTGCGTCCTTGACTATTCGGCCAACGGGATGAGTGATGAGTCTGCTCCCAAGAGCTAGCCTGAGACACACTGAGGAGGAGTGTGTCCTTCACGCGCCCCCTTCTCGACATTAATGAGCGGAATGCTTTCATGGAAATTCGATAACGTAACGCCGATGCTCCTCGATTCCGTTTCCGAACGCGTTGCCCCCTGGCCATATATAACGCTCACGTTGGCTCTGGCCGTTGTTGAAAAAACGGGGACCACCGGGATGTCCTTCGGACGGTAATTGTATCGCGTTGCGTTGCGTCTCCCAAACGAAATATGACGTCCAGGCGTGCCGGCAGAGGCGTGATGTAATCGAAATCCAAATATCTTATGACCAAGGTAGGAACATAGTACACAACGAACGAGAAAACATGATTGTGTGCGCGCGTGTGTGTGTGTGTTGTTCGGTGTTGTTGTTGTTGTTGCTGGGCTGCGTTCAGAAGCTGGCCGTGTGTCAACCAGGGATTGATTGTGTAACGATGGTTTCCTTCAATTACACGCCGCCTGTTCAATGTCCTTCCTTCAACCGTTTCTCGCAGTTCTCGCAAATTCCCCGTTGATTGACGGTGGAATTCGATATGGAGACGGGACGGGACCTTGCGAGATACCATCCATCCGACAACCGACAAGCACCTGGCCTGACGACAACACATCCCTCTTCTCGGAAGGAGGATCCTTTGGTGTCATGGTTGAAGGATGGTGCGGGTCGGTAGCCTCCCTCTCCCCACTCTCCTGGTAGAGGAGTGCAAGGTTACATGCACTTGTTGCGCAATAGCGCACCTCCGCTGCTGCTCGGACGCCGGAGCCTTTTTGCTTCAAGGTGTAACAACCACCACATCTCAAGGTAACGTTCGTTCGCGAGCGTAGAGCGAGTGGCAGGCAGACAGACAGGCCAGGCCCCTGAGGTCAGGAAGTGGGCAGGAAATTAGAGTCTGTATTTCCCACAACCAGGGGGGGCTCACCACCAGGGTTGGCGCTTGGCCGTCGCAAACAGTTGGTGTGGAAGGCGCAGGACTCTGGATTCCTCTGGAGCGCGCTATGAAGCTTTTTACCGGTGATTGGTAGGTGGGTGTGTTCGTGCTCGGAACACTTTCGCACGAAAGGCCTTGCTTCGTCCTCGTCCTCCTCTCCCTCGCTTGACCTGTGCCTGCGCGTTGGGAAAAGCTCTACTTCCTGCCCTGGCCAGCAGGCCCTGGCGCCTGGCCCTGGCGCCTGGCTGATGTGTGTGTTGCTAGTAGGTCTTCCCTCCCAGGAACCTGCTGCTACTAAATGAACTTGTTTGTGAGTTACTGGCATGGGCGAGAAGAAGCAGGTGAAGGCGAGGAAATGGTGGCGCGAAGCGGCAGCGGCGTGTAAATGTAATTTTCTCCGGTATGAATTCTATTTTTATGCTATCCTCTTCCACCGCTTCCTTGCGTTTGCTCATCAGCGTTCGCTCACGTATTGCCAGCGAACAGGAGGAACAGCTCTACCATCTGCAAAGTGCGGCGGAAGTGAACAAATGTTGGATGAAAGAAGGACAGAGTCAGGGAGTGGGGCAGAGCGAGCGCAGGGAAATGAAAATCCCAGCAAAAGAAAAACAATATTTGGTTCAATTTCCTATGAATAATTCAATACCGTGCCCACGGATTGAAGATCGAAGAGCGCGCCAACCAAGAAGAAGCGGTGGTGGTGGCAGGACTTTTCCAGCCGGAACGGAACGACCGGTTTTTCGCCGCTCTTGTTGTGCTCTTCTCGCGCCGCGCGGCGACGATGTCAATCATTGATTTCTAAATGACTCTCGCCGGCGACGACGGTCATGTGCTGCTGCGTACGGCGCACAACACTCCACGGTTTGCAGCATAAATTATTAATTATTAGACATGTTTGTTGGTCGCGCGGCGCCGTACATGCTGTGTGGCCACATTATTAGCAGGTGGTGGTGGTGTCGTTGATGGAGTCGTTTAAAAGTCTAATCTTTCGCACCACCAGAAAACGACACGCACCCCCCGGCGACGGGAGAGAGACAATAGAGTGAGAGTGTGGGTCGTTGTTGATTCGTGCTACTCAATTTTTGGTGGCGCCGTGCCGTGGAAGCATTGTGACGCACGGACTGTGTGGCCGGCCGGCCAGCCGAACGCACCGATCTCTACGCCCATTCCGATTTGCTTAACATTTTGATGCCCCTTGTCTCCGTGTGGCGTGGCGGGGTTGCAATGCCTGCCTGCTGCAACCTTGTGGCTTGTGCGATTGCACGGCGGAGGCGAGTGCGGCAATGAATTGCACATTATTGGGCGGCGGCGGCCCCCCTGCTGACAGTAGTGCAATTGACGGTCGGCTCTGTTGTGTATTGCTGGTCAACAAGCAGCCCGTTGATGGTGGTGGTGGTGGTGGTTGTGGGTGGCCATTTGGCACGAGGCGAATTTCGAAGATCACCGTCAGCAGAGTCAATCGATCGACGGTTTCGATGGACCGTCATCATCAATCAGTCCAGTGGAATGATGATGATGATTTGGCTCTATTGAATCTCGGTGCGCCCCGGGAGTGATCGTAGCGTTGACGCAATTGATTTTGCTTCGATATTCCAATATGGACTTCCTTTAGGCTACATCTCTGCTTAAGTAGAGAAGGAATTTGACGTGAGCCATTTTGCATGATCGTTGTTTTGACGAAACAGTCAATTTTGATACATTTTCGAGGATAAGATATATGGTTGCAACGTTTGAAGGATCTTTGGTATAGATTTGTAGGAATAACACATAAGAAAACAGTCATTGGAGCTTTCATTAGAGCATCATTGTTTTCATTAAATTAATGCCTGGATTGTGATGTCATATGTACGATTTTTTTTAAATTGTACTTATTAATATGAAAATCTTTCAATATATTTCATAACAATCCTCCAACGTTACGCTTTTAATGAAATTCAACCAAAATTTTCTGACGATGAAACCGGTTGATGCAACATCTTGTATATTTGATTTATTTCTGAAATTCCCTGAGATGCACTGCGACTTCAACTTTTCGTAACATTTGACACAATATTATTTAACCGTTAATCTTTTTGGAACCAAAAAATAAAATGGAATACGTAAGTATTCCGCCCTCCGCTGAAAGCAATCAGCAGTCCAATGATGCCCGATCGTATAGGACACATGGATGGGCCACCAAAAGGTGATTAGCGAGTCATCTCAGTCCTCACTCCTTTAAGTGTGACCATACATGGCGTTCGCACTCAGGATTGCCTACGCACCGTTTCTCAATTTTATGACCTCCATCACCATATAGTGATCACCAGCGCTGTGGGGACCGCAGCACGTCACAAAGCTGAAGCGATGCTCTCCTTGGCCCTTTGCATCCTTTTATTGATAGCCCGCGATGCCAGCGGGCTTGCTTAGTTAATTTGTCACGATTCACAGTCTAATGTCTTTGTGTGTGCGTGTGTGTGTATGTGTGTTTGTAGTCGTCGTCTCCGATTACGGCCTACCGTGTAGGCAGTCCTTGACTCACTGATTCCGATCTATACCACCCCGCCCCGCCCCGGATTGTGGTGAAACACTCCACAAGGGGGATTGAACCGCAACCGACGATATCGAGTCGATCACTCGGTCCTGTGGGAGTGCCACTCGTCCAGAGATGAGATCACAACCAGGGGCACGATCCGTAGCGCGACGCCCATTGCTCGATTCGAAAGTCAAATGCAACCCCCGTGATCAGAGGCCGCGCGGTATCGTCATCCGACGGGGTAACCTTCGCATTCGAAGCCGGTTTGAAGCAGGCGCAAGAGGGTAGGACGCTAGCCATGAGCAGCACGCTACCTCCACGGGAAAGGAAGTGAAGGTTTCTCGTCGGATCGGGATCACGGGAACCCATTCTCTTCGTACCAACAAGTGTCCCATTTTGTAGTAAAACGTTCCCGGTCTCCTCGTCTCGAACGACGTGCCGCCTATTCCCGGTTCTTGGTGCGTTGGAGTCTCTACCGAATCGCTCGGAACAGCAGACGCAGGCAAGCGAGTGTAGCTGCTAGTCTCCGGGAAAAGACAAACAAACAGATTGTCGGCGGCAGGGCGGGGATAATTGTGTCACTTGAAGCGAAGAAAGCAGGGCTCAGCATTCGACGGGGCAGACACGCGATCGCTCACGCCCCGATCGAGGGCTCGCCGCTGCAGTGGTGTTTGAATTGATGATCGCAGACAAACGTTGTAACCATTTCTCCGTTCTTTCTCCGTGGCCTAAGCCTCTGGAAGCTGCTGTGTCTCGTCTGGTCGTTTACTCTCTCTCTTGAAGCTCGACAATTGCGACTGATGGCGACACCTTTTTTTCCTCTGTGTGTGGCGCCTACAACGCTTTCCCGGGGAGGAAATGGAAGAAATAGACGAGACCGCTCAGAGACGATCTCCGTTTGCAATTGGATGGGCTGTGTTGGGAAAAGCGCCTTTCTTGGCACAGTTTCTTAGTTTCTTTTTTACTCTCCGTCGCTGGCCGAATTCCGTTAACCGTTAGTGTGTTCTGGTTGCTAAACTATCATACCGAGGCCTCTCATTGTAGCTTCTTCTTTGTTTCGGCTACTCATACCAGTTGTGGTTTGTGTTCAGTATCGTTTTTTTTTTCAACAAATCATAAACGCAATCACCAACTCTTATCAAAGAGGTAGCCTTAGGAGGACAGATCCATCGCCGGCAGTCTATGATTTGTTGCTCAAGACATGATAACGGTGGCATGGCGGGTCTGTCCTATTTGGTGCTTCCATTCTCAAAGAAACTTCATTATCTGCCTGGTGTCTGGTGTGTTAGTGCAAGACGAAAGAAGAAACAAACAACGCACCGCCCTGTCGTCTGTGTTTGATTCACGCGGCGAACGGCAGCAGCGTCACTAAAACAAATAATAAAAGCATTAAAATCCAGTGCGTAACTAGCGCGCGCGCCCATTCCGGAGCATCCCAGGCTTTGATCTCATGCTCGCGATCGGCGATCCTCGGCTCCATTATAATGCGCCACGGAATGCGCTGTGAATGGAGACGGCTACGGCTGCGAATCAGATTTTCATAATTCACGCAACATCAAAACAACATTTGGATTGTTGTGTCGGAGGTGTCGGAGGGACTCAGAAGTGTAGAGAGAGAGGTGTTCATTCCGCCATGAAAACCTACATATATGCAGCGTTTTTTTTCCCTTCTTTTTGTGTGTTATCATCTGCCTCGATTAGTGTGTGGGCAGATGCGTGTCTGTGTGGGCTTTTGATGGAGAGCAGTTTTCGCTATCTGGGCTATCTTGAATGTTAATCACCACCATCTCCTCCTTCGCTGGCTCTCTAGCTTTGTGGCCACCTATGGTCCGCCTAAAGTCGATCGCTTGGGGGTGCAGCAGACTCCACCGCAATATGTTATTCCTTTTCAGTCGCTAGCGAATTGCAATAAGCTTTCCAACTAGCATTTTTATTGTGGTTGCGCTGTTGTCGATGTTGTTGGTGGTCCATTACGAATTCGAGCCTCTTTTTTTTTGGTTTCGCCTCGGCATATCAAGGAGAAGAAGGGAAGCGGGTAAGAGTGTGGTGATTCCTATTTGATTCGCTTCGAGGGGAATAGTTTGTCCGCTTGCTTGCTTGTTTGCTTGCAGCTTGAAATACACATCCATCGAAGGCAACAGAGCAGCGAGAGTGGAAACAACACCATTCGTCTCAACAAGGAGAACAAGTCTCCGCCTCGTGCCACCCGCCAGACGAGACAGGGTCGCGTCGTGTTGGTGGAGGCGTTCCGTGGTGCCGAGGTCCCCACCCGCCTCGCCTCCTTGTTACCCCTTTGGCGACACGGATTAATTATCGATCAAGTGTGAGTGCGAGTGTGGTCGCGAGCAAAACAACTTGCTTGCTTGCTTGCTTGATAGCTTGGCTGCTTGGCTGCCTAGGGTCCAGTGAGAGGTATAAACGGGATCGATTAAAGGCTTCTACATGCGGCCACAAGTTAAAAATCGATAGTTCTAACCCGCGGCCCGTTCAGGCGTTGGTTAAGGGATGCGTTTAGGGATCTCGCTTATTGATTTTATTTACAAACGATGTTGTGTGTGTCTATGTCCTTCTACAAGGTATTCAATCTTTCCATTGCAGTTATCCTTAAGATCTTCATACCAGTTAGTATTTTCTAGTGTCTACAGAAAGTAGTAAAGGATCTATTTATTTTATTAAAGTGTCTTACTACCATCTTCTCAGTAAACTTCCGTTACAAGATCTTCTTCTCTTCAATTATATAGCTACTGGGCACTAAATGAAACAAATTCAATGTTTGTGACTTCTGCCAATTCTCCGGAAGTCATTAAGTACTACGAATATCAGGAGTTGGTTGTACATTTTATTTTTCTTGGCTCAAAGTCTTTGGACCATAGACACCATTCCGGGACAGGGCTCATGCTCGCCTCTTAGTGTACAGTCAAGGCTAGAGTCTTTGTTGCCGGACTTAATGCCATGTGGTCTTTATCGTCAAGGGCAGCAGGCCAAATCTTCTCGTTCCGATCCGTACCAAAGACACTGCTTACGAACATGTTTACTGTTTTCTTGTGCGAATACTTCGATGTGTCCTTGTCCGTGACTTAAGACCTAGACTTAGGAAACAATCCGTAGTATGAATGCCAATGCCTTTATGAGTGATATTTTGGTCATCTTAAGTATTTGATAAAATAAAAATAAAAATGATAACCATCGGCAACGCACATGGATAAAGACTGACGGTTCTATTGACTCTGAACAGGAACACAACGATCGGTCATATATCGGCGAAGACTATTAATCCTACTTCTAACCTTCTCATATAGCCTTCTGTCTAGCAAGAAAAATCGAATCGAAAATGGCGAGCAAAAAGCTGTGATGCGTGCGCTGGCCATTAACATATTTTTATCTTCTCCCTTTCTTCCCCCCTCACTCTATGGAGAGCATCCTTTCCATGCCGGCGGTGTGGTGTGTTGTTTGGATCCCTAGAGCGCACGTAGCGTGTGGTCTGTGTCCGTGCCGGTAGCCAACAAAAATGGTTTGTTTTCGTTCGGCCGAAGGGGGGATTTTCGTTATTTTTAGCCCAGCTGATTGCTTTTGCCAGCACAACCGATCAGAAGACCCCGATGGTGGTGGTGGTGAGTCTGTTTGAGATGGTGTGAGCCGGTTTGCCTGGGGAAGGTTGGTGCAGTGCGTTTATGAGTCTTCTCTCCCAGTCCCAGGAACCACAACGATGCAAAAAAGCATCGAGTCATTATTTGCCCATTTGCGTGTGTGGTGCCGGCCGGTCCCAAAAAAGCGGCATCATGAGCCTCCACGCAACAAAGAACGCTATAGGAGAGACAGAGATTGCGAGAGGAAGAGAGAGAGAGAGAGAGAACAGATGCCTCTTCCATCCTTCCTTCTGCAGTAGTCTCCACCACTCGCTTGGTTTTCGCAAGCAGCAGCAACAGCAACCGTAGCGTAGCATTCCTGGCGCACTTCTCGCAGAAGCGGAACCATCACCACCCCTGGGGGCGGAGAAGTGGAGTGAGGAGGGGCTGCTATCCAAAAGCATCCCAGGCTCGCCAAACAGAGAGACAACCACCACCGAGACCGGCGGTCGGATTTGCTGCGGGATCCCGTAAATTGTCGTAAATATCGTTTCGCGGCACGCAATGGCGGAGTGCAATGTGGAAAACTAGAAGACACACGTAGAAGGGAGCGGGCTGGGGGACATAGGTCGAAAGGCACATTGGCACATTTTAACCTCCTTCTTTACCCCCGCGATACCGCGTAACGTCAACCGGCGCCAAATGTTTGAGAATGTGCTGAAAAGGAAATGGCGACGGCGGCGCCACTCTCGGAGTGTTCTGTGGTCGTCGTGTAGAGGCTCGAAATGTTTGATAAATTGTTGTGCAGAGAGGGCACCTTGGGCCCGCGTTCTGGCCAATATTTGCCGAACTACTACCGGAAGCTCTGAAGCCGCCCTCCGCCATGAACATCCCCGGGGCCTCCCGAGCCGAGTCTCATTCCATTAGCGCCGGTTCGACCAGAACCAGAACCGTCGTTAGGTTTATGCTCGGAGGGCAGGGTCTCTGGGCGTGTGTTTGTCTGTCTGCCCTGTCAGTGTATGCGTGTGTGTGAGTGTGGGTGTGGGTGTGGATTTGCGGAGTCTTAATCATCTTTTCCTCGGGGAAGAGGGGAGCGGTCCGAGAGGGGGCTTTTCCCGGCGGCCAAGCCCCAAAAAACCATCCCAATGATGGCGCATCATTCTGTGTGGTGTTCTCCTTCCTTTGTTCTTGCCATCCGTCCATCCAATCACCCCCTCGCTCTATTGTTTCTATAGACCTCCGATGGTTGCCTTCCTCGGGGTTCCTTCATCGGTTCCGGTGGCGTGTCTGTCGAAAAATTTCTCCGGCATGACCTTGGGGCCATTGACTTGTGTGTGCACGCGCGAGCGAGGTGGGAATGCTCTGGTGTACGTGGGAGTAAAGTGTGCTAGTAGGTGGTAGTGGTTGATTGAAGGAGGTAGAGGATAAGGCGAAGCCGGTGGAATGTGCTCCAGAAGAGTGTGGGAGTTGTTACGGAGTGCCTTAGACGCGCGCTCTCCTTCTTTCTCTTTCTCTCTCTCTCTCTCTCTCTCTCTCTCTCTCTCTCTCTATCTTTCTTTCTCTCTCTCTCTCTCTCTCTCTCTCTCTCTCTCTTTCTCTCTTTCTCGTTCCGCGTCTTATCTATCAATAATGCCTTGATCGATAGAGTAGCAACAGACACACGTACACACACGCATACAGAAACAATATGCGAGCTATTTTTGCCTCGCTAAACATGGAATTGGGTTTGCTTTGCCCAGGGCCTGCACGCACAGTACGCGGCCGGCCGCTCCTGGCGAGGAGAGAGACCATTCGCCATCCCGGGGAATTGAAGGATGGGTTTTTATGTAGCGCAGGCAGTGTATTTAGCATAAAATGGAAGGCGGCACCAAACCGAGTCTCGGTGTCGGTGAATATCAAAATGTTTATGCTGTTTTGTTAGCAAAGACGGTGGTACGTTTGAAGAATGATATTAATTTTTGGCTCCAAAACGATGTATTACTTTGCATCTTTATCTTCAAACTAAACTATTACTTAAACTATTACTTCATTATCAGGCGTAACAAATGTGAATAGTGGTCTCTTGATCTGTCATAAAAGAAATGCTTCCACCACTCGCATCGTTGTCGTTCATCGTCGAGATTGTAGTAATTCGATTGCATCAATGCCGAGATTGTCGTGCCATCTGCATTTGTGGACTACCACGCTCTGTGCATTCCATCTAGATGGACGACGAAGATTTAACGGGCAGAGTCGTCGGTCATAACTATTAATGATGAATAAATGATTGAACATCCAATAGTCGCAATGACGACGTAGGATAAAATAAAAGGATGAACGAGATGAAACGACGGTCAATTTACTTAACAGATTGATCTTAGACAGAGGGCTGTAGTAGGGCGTTAGAGAGATACCAAAAACGAAGGAGGAAACCAAAATTGGAATATTAATGATTGATATGATGAAATTTGCTGTAGCAATAAGTACAGTGACACAATTAAACGTTGAAGTCTAGTTGTTTTCGATACGATATCGCTATTTTTACCTTTTATGTTTGTATAATGACTGCAATCAATTATAAGGAGCTGCTTGGATTCGTTTCGATCACAATCGAACCTAAATCCAAATACGAACGTTTCTGAAACAAAATCGTTTTGAATGCTCATCGACCATCGCTGAATGGTGTTCCCGCTCTAGCTCGATTATTTATAGATGAAACATCGCTGTAGATGATTATTTCCATGCTTGAAAGGTTTTGTTTTGCCCAATGCCTGTTTTATTTTGCTTTTTATCATTTTAATTTCCACTCGAAAGAAATGTGATTGATCTCTATTGCTAGGATGTTTTGCATTCAATTCAATCGACAACAGGACGATCACCGATTCATTGCTTACGTGTCGTTCGTGTCATGTTCAAGTGTTTGCGTTCTGTTTACGTGCAATACTTGCGCCCCAACTCCCAATGCTGCTTAGCTGTTGATTGCGATGTTTAATCTCAAGAGAGTTGCTCTAGCGCGGTAAAAAAAATCAATCCCCGAGAGGCAAATAACTAGAACCATCATCACGCACGCAGCAAAGCAGTGGGCGCGTTGGGGTGTGATTCCATTTATTATCACATTGCCCCCCCACGGCCGCCGCCGCTGCCGCATCCATTTCCATCCATTGCACTCGTTCGTGTGCTTATGATTTCTACGACTATTTGCTCTCTATCGATTCCGTCGTGTCATCCCCACGCCGACAACATGCGACACACCATGCTCTGCTGTGTGTGTGTGTGTGTCAATACACGTCGATTCGCCTGGGGCGGTTTATGATGCGCGATATAGTTTGCGCGCTTCAGTGAACGCCGAAATTGCGCCGCAATTGCCAGAGGTCACGATCGTCGGCAGGGCGGCAGAAGCGTGACATCCAGGCAAATGGAATAAGAAGCAAAAAGCAAGGAAAGAAGGAAGGTAACCAACCAACGATCCACCAACAGCTGCCAACCATAATCTTCGTTTTGGAAGACATTTTTGATGGAGTGCGAAAAGTCGAGAGAGAAAGAGAGAGAGAGGGTGCGCGAGGTAGCAAATCGCCCGTTTTGTGATAAGATACACTGTTGCATGCTGCTGCTGCCGCCATTCAAATTATGCTAACCAAAGCGAAACATCATATACACACACACACAGCAAGGTATGATAGGGTGAGGAGTGGCATCACCGATGATGGAAAGCGAATGTAGACACCGAGTGGATAATGACCACCACCCCTCTCTTCCCGGTGTGCCTCCTTCGTCTCTCATGCTATGATTTCGTTTGCTGCGAAACATCCAATTCAATTGCAATGCGAGATGAACGCGTTCCAGGCTGCCGATGTCAAAGTGTTGGCGCTTTTTTTTTGTGTCGTTGTTGTGAAAACCACTTGTCCACTCTGGCTGTTCCAAGGTGCAAAAGGTGTCCTCGACCACCTCCTGGTCGCCATCATTTCATGTTTCATTCCCCCAAAGCCTTATAAGGCGCGTTGCTGCTGTTGCTGCGGCTGCTGCTGTGGCGCGGTTTTGCTATCAATTGATTGACATCCCGGGCTGAGAGACCCGAGGACGAGACGAGACGAGACGCAAGACGCTGTATTCCATGCTCCATCTGGAGGTGTATTTGAAGAAGAGTTTGATAACATAATTAGAGATAGGGTGGAGTGAGTGAGAGAGAGAAGAATAATGACGCACTGCATAAGGAAATAAGACGCTCAACCACCATTAGCCAGGATGCGTAATAATTTGTTGTCACATTCCATACCACTGGCTGGCTGGCTGGTTGGCCACAACTTTCTCAATCCATTGCTCCACGGTGTTCGTTGTCATATTGATGTTCCGCACAAATTCCCCGCTTGCTGCCGTTCCGAGGACACTTATCAGCAGCGTAGAGCACTGTGCGTTTCCTCTACCGCTTTGACGGTTACGTGACTGAATGTCGAAGAGAGGAATGTGTGCTGTCCAGATGACAAACAAATAGAGGCGCTTCTCCGGGGGGAGGTCTTCGATTGCACGCAGATGAGTGGCGGGGTGAGGTCGAACGTGAGACGCTTTGAACGAGTCGTTCAAATGTAAGTTGTTTTGTGGCGGAACATATTGCCTGCGGGATTTATCATTCCCGGTACCACCATGTATGTGCCGATCGATATGATATGCATTTAAATGCACGTAACGCCTCTCCGAAATTTCCTTTATTTTGTTTGCACCAATGCGCCGCTCGGTGGGTTTTAGTCGATTTTCTGAAATAGTTGCAATTGTTCGAGTGAAGGTTGGTAGAACAGTTGTTAGTATATTTATAACGATCTCTTCGTTTTATGAATATTGAAAGGCAGGACTGCTGCTTGGTTATTTGGGAGAACGCTTAATTAGAGATTGGTTGTCATCATCTCTAGCTGTTCTTTCTTAGTAGGCCATAATGTGCCGGGAATAATGTTGTGTCCGGAGAAAGTGGCGTCGACTTGGCGTCAGAATTGTAAAGTAAATCTTCATTTGTTATTAACTGTTCTAGTTGTCAACAATTAGCTGATATTATTCACAGTAATTAGATAGAAAC
>NC_064875.1:54242041-54249541 GCF_943734745.1 Anopheles darlingi
CACGGAGGTGGCAAAGTGCAATATCAATAGCAAAAGGAAACAAACAAACATCATAAAAACCCGCTGGCTGGCTGGTTGGGTATGCTGGTGGCTGACTGACGCAAATTGTTGCGTTCGTTGCCCTCAACAATGATCATCAACGAGCATCATCGGAGGGAGCGTCTGGCGGGGTTAGATGTGTGTATGTGTGTGTCTGTTACGTTTAGTCTTCTATGTCAACCTCCAACGGAACTCCCTCAGTTGGTGTATGAGATGAGGAAGGTATTATGCTCTCTCTATGCATTGGTGGTGACCACATTACCGTATGCCGGTCATTTGCAGCCTTTCGGATGTTGCAGAAACAAAACAGGACGGTTACGGATGCGCATGTGACACACGCACACATACATACACTCACGAACACGGAAGACGCAGAGTCAAGGGTGCTTTCAAGTCTTTTCCACGCGGGGTCTCACTACTAAGCTTCGAGGCTCTGGATCGCCCGTCACCAGCCCGTGCATGTATAGCAGCATCCTAAATGTCATAAAAATTATGTTCCACTATAGCGGGCAGAAGAGCACAGACCCGCCCCGGGGGGAATTGGCCAGTTGTTAGTTCTGCGGCAGAGTAGAAGCGTAGAGTCTTTCGGTCAGCTGAAACGTGTCGTGTGGTGTTCCCCGGGGGACCGTGGCGACAAGACAATCCCCCGTTTTTTACGATGTCAGCAGCAGCAGCAGTAGCGCGCGGCTTTTGGTGCGTTGTGATACGATTTGCCGCAGTAGCCACCTCACAGAAGTCCGTGCAGAGAGTGAACGAGGGGAAGATGGTGCAATTCATTGGCGATCTTGCGAGGCTGTTGTCCGGATCGGATTGTGATGATGAACCTTGCATTGGATGGTTCTCGTCCGTGCGCCATACCTAACAAGAATGCTTCTTCTTCTTCTCTTTGGCTATAGATGTTGAAAGAGAACTCGTTGTGTCAGAGACCAGAATGCTTACGGACACCTAAGAACCGGAATATCGAGTCAGAGGCACATGTAAACGACACTTTTCCGTAAGAAAATCGATGTTTATGCTGTGTGCGATGGATGGACCGGACATTTATCAATCGATGAACGAGATGAGACCACCACCGAGTGTGGTGTGTGTGTGTGTGTGTGTGTGGCCGGTTGAAGTGTTTAGAGCCTGACAGAGTCTGGAGAACCAGCGAGCCGTTGCTGATCATAAGTACCCTTGAGTAGGTTTTGTCTGGAGATGGCAACGACCAACGACCGCTAAAGCACCACCCCATGCCGATTAGTTGTTCCAATTTGTGTGTATGTGTGTGTGTTTATGTGGTTTCCCGGTGCGATACGCTTTTATCCTAGCCGCATGGTTCTGTGGTTGAGTGACACAGCGAACCATCGACTTGCTCTGATGTCGATAGAGGGCGCCCTCTATCGATATCTCTTCCCTTCATGATGGCCTGTTCCTGTCCGTTCCCTGTGTCCAGTCCTGGCGTACACGCACCACTATCGAGTAGAGAGAGAAAGAGAGTGCGAGGTAGTATAGCGAGAGGTCAAAGACAGACGACGCGCCGCGATAATTGTGATTCGATGCGTGGTGCACTTCATTGCAGGGGATTTTGTGTGCCGGCGCGCTGGCCTGAAATGGAAAAGCAAACTTCATCGTGAGGTCGCTCCCGGCCGCCTCGCGTGTGTGTACGCGCGTAACACGTACGTTTCACTCTCTTACGCAAAAACTCGGACTTTAATGTGCTAAGGCGGAGCGCAGCCGCCAAACGCCATTCCATACGTCGACCGCCAGCCATCCAGTCCATCAACCAGTTCGAGAGGTGCATGACACGCGCGATACGCGCTGCGGTGCTTTATGGCTTAACCGGACGGTCGGTCGGTCCGGTGCCTGTCCATCCTCAGCTCACCTCCCCCGCCATGGCCCGGGCGGCGGGGGGCCATGCATACATAATGTGTTCACTTTCTTCTGCTCGACCTCGGCCGGCGACCCGGCGACTGATGATTGTATCATCCCTCCGGATTCGCATATCGGCGATCCATTTGACTTTTTAGGCACAACATTGTCTCCGCAACAACGGCTCAACGCCTTCTTTTGTTGGCTTTCAATTTCTAGCGCACTCATTAAAACAAACTAACAGGCGCACCCTCAGTTTTGGTGATGGGCATTACCGAAGCCACCAACGGAGTCGGTTTTTGTTGGAATAATTTGTTGGCCACTATTGGCCTACCTGAAATGTGTGCGTGTGTTGTTCCTCTCTGTTTGGTGTTGCTGGCTGCTGGTGCTGGTTGCTACACCAACTCTTATTATCGATGGCGAGGGCATACGGTGCTGCTCACGAACTTTCTCTCGCAGCAATACGCGTCACGCGCCGGGAGGTGTACAGTAGGCTTCGATCGCTTTAGGCGTTTGATGAAGGAGGCGGGCATCTCACGGCCTGCTGCTTTTGACGTGTTTCGCTCAACTACATTGACGTATTGACATCGCAAAAACCACCGAACGAAGCCTGTGTAACCTAAGCGGTGTGGTGCGGTGTGTGTGTGCGGTCGCTATCTTATCGGTTCCCGTCTGTCGCGGGGTCAGTTAACTCTCCCACCACCCACTAGTCGGTGGCCGCCGAAATCATGCCGAAAAGCGCCGCCGTTTAACCATCCCATCATAGAGGGTCTATTGTTGTTATGTGGGATAGACCATTTTTTGGGGGGATATCTTTCTCTCACTCACCCTTTGGTCTGAACAGCGTTTGAAGGGGGAGTAGATTCGTTTGGTGAGATTGCTTTTGACCGCGTGACTTGTGCCCTGTGTTGGCTAGTCCGTCGGTCGGTCGGTCGATCGGTCGACTTTGGTCAGCAACAGCGAGCGCCGTGCTAAGGTCGCGTGTAACGACGGCGTAGACGGCGAGCTTGTTGCAAAATTGATAAAACGCTGGTGGACGCTCACGCACGCACACAATGGCCATCGCTAGTGCTACGGTTGTTTTGATCCTCGGGCAGATTGGAATCAGCGAGGAGAGATCTCTGGCCGGTGCCAATAGTTCCCAACCCTTGGCTGGTTGCAACTCATTTCCACACATTTCCATCAGAATGCTCAGACACCCCGACGATTCCCGATAGGAGGGGAACTGACCGCTAAACGCGCTAGGCATTGTCTAGGGTACAATGCTGCGGGTCTATCTTGGGCCCCCTTTCAGTTCCTAGTGAAGATCAGGGGAAGCGCGCTGTTGTGTGAACTTACCGATACGACCAATGCTTATTCGTCGGATTTGGGGCTACCAGTCGCACAATACTTTTTACATATAATCCTTTTCGTTGTAAAAGCGGATTCATTGTTTTTGTGCAAGTTTGCGATTCTACGATTAAAGCATCTTAGCATGAACGAAAATGTCAACATTAAGCCATACCATTGAAAATGTCTTGATTTCAACCTTTGTTTCGAAACTGGTTCCAGTTGATTCTGATTATAGTTCCATTTCGCTACCTAAAATCTTCCAAACACCCCAACAAAGCATCAAGCGAAGTATGTAAACTGCGATGAAAATGGTGTAGCGACACGGGAGACATTACTTAACGAAAATAATGCAGAAAAGAATGGACAAACAAATAAATAAAGTTGAATTAATAGTTGACCCCGCACGGTGCTCGAATCGGTTATAACCGGACCGGAGAAGCTCATTCTCGTTCTCCTCCTCCGTGGTCGTAAACCAGTCGAGAGGCAAGTGACCGTTTTGGGCAAGCCTCAGGCAGCCTGCTTCTAGCGCGAGTTTACCAACGAGGCGAATGGTAATGGTGCTTGGTTCTTTTAGTAACCTTTTTTTTTACCCTTATCATTTGGTCGTGTTGGTTCGCATGTTTGCAGCAGGAGAGAGAGAGAGAGGGTCGACAGGAAAATTAAGGAAACGCTGCCACCGAAACGGTAAAGAAACAACAGAATAATAAAAAATAATAAAACAAAAAATGAGAAAAACAATCCAAGGCAGTCATTAAGGCGTGTGACCTCAAAACAAACCTTGCCAGAACTGGGTGTGCGAGCGTGCGCGTGCGAGAGAGAAATAGAGGTAGGACAGACGGACGAGTGCTGGTCGAGGGAGATTTTTGGCAAAACCGTCGACCGGGCCGCCGACGTGCTCGTCGTAGGCCGCGACAGGAGAGGGAACGAAGGCCTACAGTAGAAGAACACCGCTGCTGACCGCTCTGAAAACATGTTTTTAAGGGTTGACTCCACGGTACATACACACCAGCGGCACCACAACCACCATCATCCGGGCCGGACCGGCTGTGTTCCCTTGTGTGTTTTTTGGGCGATTCACCACCCAATCACCGCCGTTTGGCGACCGCTGCTGGTGCTGGTGCTGCTGCTGCAGGGCGACTTTCACAATTTCATCGGTTTTATGCCAATCGGGGTCGGGGTGCCAACCTTACTTCATCCTTCTTCCTGCACTCCCCAAGGTGTGACTGAAGCTGTTAGTGCCGGAGTGGCGAGAAGAGGGAATCGAAACCAAACCAAACCAAAGCGACACGAACCGAATCCCCAGCATAAGAAAAGGGTCCCTAAACCGGTTCCGTTAGTGTTTTTTTTTTTTTCATGTAGGTTCATAGAATGTGCGACGAAGAAGAGGAGGAGGATCGTGCATTTTGGGGACAGATCGTCAACAGCGGTAGCACAGAAAGCTACAAGGCAAACACCACACCAATGCGCGCGTGTGTGTTGTTAATGATTATGCGGCAGAGAGCAGGTTCCAGGGGCCAGTGTGTCCCACACTTTTCCAATCTACCGAAAAAATTTGGCTTAATATATCAAGGGGCGACTCTTAATTAGTTTCTGAGGACCGAGAAAGGTCTACCCCTGCCCCCGACAGCTCACCTCAACCGCGCGATACCTTCCAGTTTCTAATAATGTTCGCTTCTTTTCTGTTTCGTTCTAGGTGCTCGAGTTCCTCGGCCGCGGTACGTTCGGGCAGGTGGTAAAATGCTGGAAGAAAGGCACCAGCGACATCGTCGCGATCAAGATCCTGAAGAACCATCCGTCGTACGCGCGGCAGGGCCAGATCGAGGTGTCGATTCTCAGCCGGCTCAGCCAGGAGAATGCGGACGAGTTCAACTTCGTGCGGGCGTTCGAGTGCTTCCAGCACAAGAACCACACCTGCCTGGTGTTCGAGATGCTGGAGCAGAATCTGTACGACTTCCTCAAGCAGAACAAATTCTCGCCCCTGCCGCTCAAGTACATCCGGCCGATACTGCAACAGGTAAGCATCAGTGTGCGTGCCCCTTACGCACAAGTTTTGCTGCTTTCTTATGGCCATGTATGGCGGTTTGAGGGAGGGACCAGCGCGACACGACGGCCGTCATGCTTTATCGCGGTCCACGAAAACATGATATCAGGTTCCCGTTACATTTTAGGTCCCTCAATGGTGTCTTCGGTCGACTGGGGGCTTCTCTCAATGTGGTCACATCACAACCGAAATCAATTGCGACATTGATTGGGCTCTGCAGGTCGCAAACGAACGAAGCAAACCAGTTCCCTCTGGTAAATGCATATACCGCGAGGAGGCAGCTCTGCTTTCGAACACCCATTTCGGGACCTTTCGATGAAGATACTTCATGTTGATGTCGTCCGTCGACCATCGAGGTCGGCTCCGTGTTCGCTGATTACGATCGATGTGCCAAGCGTTTATCGCCGTTCGGCGCATCTGAACTGTGCGATGCGTTTCGAATAATAATAGTATCGACACAGCGCTCTGTCCAGTAATGAATGCGCACTGCACGATCGTGTGCACGCGAGATCGAATAAGTAATCACACAGACGGCGGGGAGGGGTGTAGAGAGCTCCATTCACATTCTAGCCGCCTTTCACGTTGCAGCCGCTGAAGCGGAGACCGGATTGCTCGCAAGAGCCGACTACGAGCAGGCAAACTGTGAAGGTGGAGAATGACTGTGGAGGAGAACAAGAGCCGCGTAGGATGTAGGACATCATTTTGTTTTTTTTGGTTTCGCTCGATTTCCAAAAAAAAAACTCCCTTTCCATTGCCGCCCATTGCTGCTTGTCGGTGGGACCAGCAGCTGGTGTGCTGGTGGTGTCCCCTTCGCCTATGCAGAATCCGGCCAACGAAATCTTTCATTTCTCTCCGGTGCCAGTTGGCATCTCGGAGGCTGACCACCGTGACCAGACGGTGCTGCTGCTGCTCGAGGCGGAGAAATTAGCATGGGCTGGTGCGAACGGCGGGGATTTCGGGGCCATTCAGGGCCCAGTGACTGCAATAAATCTTCTTTTCTTCTTCTCCTTCACCGTCTGCTCTGAATGCTGATCGCAACGAGTCCACTAACGCGGCGGGAGCTGCGGGTATTGTGGTGCCCCTTGATTGGGGTAGTCCCCTCGACCGCACCACACGACCCGGGACCTTTCATTTGCGAGATCCGTCGGCGTCGTCGTCGTCGTCGTCGAGCCTGACCCAATAAGAGCGATACGTTCTCCAGCACCGTCCAGCGGCGCGATTGTGTTGCTAACGGGATGTATGTGAAGAGGCAGTCCCGGGCGGCTCCATTCTCTTATGAAGTTGACGATGATCGCCAGATGATGTTGGTGGTGGATCGTGGTCGAGGTGATGTGGCTCGCCTTATGGGAAGCTGCAGTTGTGCCCTGTACATCAGCGAAATGATCAGCACTGGGCGAGAATAATGCATACAAATCAATCACCCGCAGCAACATCAGGTTTCCCCCCTGCGCGAGAGAAGAGAGGTAGAGCGATAGAGCGTCATCCAGATCCAGACGATCGCAACTGTGTGTGCCAATGCGATCATCAACATGTAACAGCGAGTTCGCGATGTTCCCGTTCTTTCACCGCAGCTGCACCAGCTGTCCCAGATATCAGTGTACTGTATGCGATCAGTGTGTCTACACTCTTGTTGCTGCCATGCACAAGGTCCATGATAAGACCAGAGGAGCTATCTCATCGTCGATTGTTCGCCATACGGACGCGAGTGTAGCGCACGCGCGCTTAACCTTCGTTTTGTTCGCAATGTTTTTTGCTTCCAGCAAGAGAGACAGTACTACTACTATTGGCTCACTTGGCAGACACACCACCAGACGGACGATGCACTGGATCGCACCTTATTCTGTATGCGTTGTGTCACCGTTGTACCGAGGTGGAGCGCAGCAGCAGTATACCCATAAAAGGGGGTCCTGCTGCGAACATCATATGTGTCTGTTAGCATCACATCTGCTCAAATGAGCAGCAGCAGCAGCAACAGCAACAACAGAAGCAACACAGCAGTGGTAGTGGCAGTGGCAGCAACAGTTACAGTTACTATTTTTGGGCCTGATTTGGACAGCCTGGGTGGGTCGATGATGGGAGTGGGGCCTCCCCCTTCAATACCCATTACGTCATAATTTGCGTACAAAGTGGGTGACCTATCGAAACCGCCCGACTCCATTTGTGTGCGGCTAGCTTCATCCAATTGGAATCGTATCAACAACTTTCGGTGTCGGTTTTGGGTGCGCACCATACGCACACAC
>NC_064875.1:54254541-54257041 GCF_943734745.1 Anopheles darlingi
CGGCAGCGGCTGCATCGGCCGCAGCAGCAGCGGCAGCCGCGGCAGCTGCGAACAGCGGTTGCAATGGTTCCCTCGGACACGCTGCACCTCCTCCTCCTCATGCGCACGCCAAGAGCACGCCGACTGGGGCCACATCTTGGGGTGCCCCAACGCCAGCCGTTTATCGGCAGCATCAACCGAGTACCAACACTCCGCTCGGTAGCTCGCCCGGTGCAATCCTACAGCAGCATCAACACCAGCAACAGCAGCAACAGCAACAGCAACAACAGCAGCAACAGCAAGACATCTACGCCCAGGGTGATATGTACCGGCGATCGACGGTATTCGTTTCCCAGGCAGCCCCCTACCAGACGGCGTACAATCGCGTAGTGCCACCACCGGCACACAATGCATCCAGCCGCCAGGTGCGCAAGACACCGCTCAGCACTAGCTCACCGTACGCAACGAAAGATACGGCAACCGTCGAACGGTTCCCCTCGTTTCCGTTACAGGTGCTGCCGACGCATCCACTGCCGGCACACATTCAATTTCCCACGGCGCAATATGGCCAGTTTGGTCCACTCAGTCCGGCCCAGATTGCCAACAAGCACCACTATACGTGGTTTGGCGAGTAAGGGAGTGCCAGGATACAGGTACGGAGCAGGTGCTGATACGAGTGAGCGATCCATTGGAGTTTCAATTACAATAGTTTTGTATTTTTCTCGAGCCTAGGAGGTGCGCTCGTAGCGGGTTGTTGCTTTTTTTTTGTTGGTTTTGTCTTTTCAAGTTTTGGTTTCAATCGAAACGGAGCGCGCTGACTCTTGAACAGTGTCAACATCTCCGTTTCCCCAGGTTCAGGTTTCCCGTGAAGTTATGCAGCCGGTCGCGTGAAAATAACTTAGGATAAGGAGCAAAATTAGCAGAGCGATATATCGATGTATCGGTGTCTATTTGGTCTGTGTCCTTCAGCCAGAGAGCTTCTATGTATGATAGCACGTGTATACCGTGAAGCTAGTGTTATCCGTCTACACCCACACCCACACCCACGTAGTAGTGTCTAAGCCAGTTGATTAAGACATAAAGGCATTAACCTTTTTGGCTTTCTTTGATGTGGATATGGTGATTTGGTGTTGGAATGTGTACCACTTGGTATAGGCTTTAGGCACATTCAGAAGAACAAAAGGCAGCATTGAAGGAGTTGTTTATCTTTAAATTTTATTTTTCTAAAATTATTTCAAATGGGAAGGGGTGTCAGAGGGGCTCTTCGTGAAGAAGATTGCAAATGTACATACACACAAATGGACTGATTGGTTAGGGGATGGCATTCTTATTGTTCAAGCGAGTGAAGGAATTGTAAGTCGAGTGAGAGCAGCAGGTTGGTGGGAATAGTAGGATTTATTTCTTATTTTGGTTTTTTTCTTCGTGCGATTTAGAATGCTATTTGTGATCGCTTAGTCGTTTTTCCTATATCTACGCTATAGAATGGATTTTATACATTTCTTTTAAACAGATTTTCTTTTTCAACTCCATTTTGCGCAATGAACAATATATACACTATAAACGCACGTATGTGGTATGATAATGCTTTCTGTTTTAGCCACAGTCGAGATAACCAATGATAGCAAGCGCTCGTCCCGTTCGAGGAAACGTTTATACAGATTTTGGCAAATTTCACAATAGTGTTTGTACCTGGTTGTAATGTTCAGCAGAAACTACAAAACAATTAAAGCGTACGCACGCTGTATGTAGATGGCTTGGAATAGCATATTTCACACAGCAGTTAAAGATTCATAAGAAGCTGTGTAAAGATATGCATTGCATTTAGGCTTTCTTTTTTCCTTTCCCCATCTTGAGGTGAATCAAGCCGTCTTGGAATTCAGAAACACATATAAAAGAATTTGGAAGAAAGCAGGTGAGGTAGGTTTAAAAGATTTGGCGTTTTGTTGAAGAGCAGTAAAGATGTTTCATTTTAATTAGGAAAACTGTAGTTCTCTATCTATCACACCCGTTTGCTGCCTGTTCCTCTTAGCTTGAGTTTTTCTTCCATTTCAAGTGATTTTTCGTCTACATATTGTCTGCCTTTTAGTTTACTTCATTTAAAATATGTGTGTCCAACGACGCTCGAATTGTGTTAAGGTATTCGTTAATCAAATTATCTATCTTCTCAGTCGTCAAACACTCAACGCCACTGATTCCGTTTAGTCTCGGATGGTTAGTTTAAGGATCATTTTAATTCATGGTTCTATCAATTACTCCTACTTGTCTACCAGTGGAGAGATAACACAGCAAACAATCGAGAAAGAGAAAAAATCAGAGCGAAAGGTCTATAATGGGTTCACAAAATTAATACTAAAATTGCCTTATGTACGTAGCAAAAAATATTTGTAGACTAAAGTTAGTAACGCAGTTGACCAAGGTGTGCTTCGTGTCTAGTAGAAGGAACGATTTTGTCGTTATGTTCAACATGTAAGGAATGTATCATGCGATCAGGCAAGAGTGAATTTAACATTCACCAAACAAC
>NC_064875.1:54267041-54274541 GCF_943734745.1 Anopheles darlingi
CTTAATCGATTCCTCCTATTCACCTAGCTGGCTTCCGGCTGCGACTGTTTCATTATGAGAGCTATTTACATTTAGAATCATCAACCGTTGGTACCCTTCCAGTTGATAGTAACCACAATCCCCTACTCTTCTCTCTCTCTCTCTCTCAAACACACACACACAATCACTCTCACTCTCTTTCTTCACGGATTGAGATTATCGAGAATCTTTTTATTTGCTTTACTCATTACCTTACTACATCGGGGAACATCGCGTAGCATTTGAGCACTTTGCGTCTATTTTCCCGGGAGCGATAACTTGACTCGTGACCGAAATGCCCTCTCGGAATAGTAGTACTGCAACAGGATGCCGCGCGCCTGTCTTTCATAAAAACTTACGAATTACTCATTATGCTCTGTATGTATATATATCTATGTATATCTATATGTATATAATGCGGTTTCATTGTATTTTATTATAATTATTTAACGTTAACCACCTCACTCACCCATCGAACTCATCGAGCGCGCGCGCGCTGTGTTCGCCCTCCTTTCTTATCGTCACGGCGTGATCGGCTCGCAACATGGCAGCTGCCTTGCTTGCTCGCCCATTCGCTACGCGCATTTCCTACCGACACTCGTATTGTTCGAACTCGTTTTTTGTTGATGTTGTAGTTGTTGGTTGTGTTGTGTTATTATGGGTTTTGCTGTGAGATGTTGTTGTGTATGTTGTGTGTCTGCATGTTCGTTTTGTTTGTTTTTTTGTTTGTTGTTTTGATGATTTTTTTACCCTCGCTCTCATTTTCATTTCTTAACCGCTTTTAACTCATCGGTACGATCATCACTTGTAGGTTTATGCTTGCTTAGAGCGTGCGTTTAATGTTTTGCCCTGGGCGCTTGAATGCTTTCGTTCGGGTATTATATTGTATGCATCGTTCATAAAGTGGATTATTATGCTTCTCTAATTGGGTGTTCTTTTTTTCGCCTTTTTCATGTTTATTTGTTCATTTTGCAATCTTATACAACGTACTACCTAGCGGGCTCAACTGGTTTCGCACTTGTTTTTTTGTTTTGTTTTGTTTTGTTTCTTCTCACATTTCTTTTTTTTATTGATTATTATTTATCTCATCCTTAGGTTGTCACTGCGGGCTGCCCGCAACGTACGCAACTACGTTGCTCTCTGTCTGTGGCGGATGATTGAGGATCGACGAAAAACTGACCCCGGGAAAACACAAAGTGGAATGGCGATGATTAATGGGAATCAGCAGTGCACACTTTGCTGGCAGTGATTTGAATGTGGCCTCCCATATCGCACGTAATCACACACATACACACACACGCGCTACGGGGATGCGCCTTTTAATGGAATCCTGTAGCAGAAGCGCCAAGAACCAAAAAATCAATGTGCGCGTGACCAGCGGATGGATGAGGAGTGCTGCCACTAGATTACGCTTGTACCGGCTCCTACGGTGGAGGTGAGTGCGTTAATGCTCTATCTTACAACATCTTGTCCTCTGCCGAACTGTTCGCTGCCCATAATGTGGCTTCCGAGTGAGAGTGGCCCAGAGACGCGCTGACTAGGGTCGTTTCGCTAGAAACGCTCACGGTTTATCGCTACCGCGAGCAGTATGCTAATATGCTAGACTTTCTTCTTTCCTTCCTTCGTTTTTTTTTTCATAACTGCATTATCCTACGGTAGGTAAGTTTTTCTTAAAAACCTTTTTTTGGCAGTGCATCAAAATTACTTTATATGTTTTAATCTGGTTTCGATTTTGTTAAGTGTTTTTCTTCTCTCTCTCTCTCTCTCTCTCTCTCTCTCTCGCTCTCTTCTTCGCGTTGCTCAATGTCTCCCCCTTCAGCGCTCTAGCTCTCGATTCCCCCCTTTCGAATCCTGTTGGCATGCATCATGCGTCATCTTTCAAGATTTCTCAATAAAAGAGAGAGAAAAGGAGAGCAAGAGAGAGCGCGAGAGAAAGAGATAGAGAGCTGGCGATCACATCCGTGTGTGAAAAAGGACGATCGAATAAACGGTTGCAGTGGATAGCTTTACAGTTGATCAATTGTTCGTTACTAGACTGCTACTCAGCAGGAGGCCCTACTATTGCTACTATTATTATTATTATTATTACTACTACTACTACTACTACTACTACTACTACTGCTGCTATTATTTATATTACTACCAGTACTAAGATACAATCGGAGTCTGACCAACCTGACCGAATGTAATGGCTACCAACAACAGTGGTAGTGGTGGTGGCGATGCTACGGTTATGACGCATCTGCATTTATTTCTTTAAATTTATCTACTGCCTTAGACGGTAGGATAAGGATATCATTATGTCTGCTTTAAGGAGAAAGAGGGGCAGAGATACAAAGAAAGAAAGAGAAAGAGAGAGAGGAGGGGGGAGAGTGTGTGCGAGAGAGAGAGAGAGTGGATGAGAGGGGTTCGGTTTAATTAAGTTCCTCTAAGTATATTTGCTAGTTCTCTGCTCCACTCTCCTCTCACACCTCTCTACCTCTACCTCATGTTTCTCTGTTTCGCTTTAGTAACTGCTAGGCTATAAGATATAAGGTTCATCATCATCATCCTCATCATCATCATCATCATCATCTGCTTACTGCTCTGCTCACTTCCTACCGCTCACTCATCCGTATTAAACCGTAGTGTTACGTTGATGTTTTCTGTGTCTGTCAAATTGCTAAGACGTAAGTACAGAAAAATCATTATCTACATGTTTTGACGCTTAAAGTATGTTCCTTGGTTGGTTTGGTTTGGTTGGTTTTATGTTTTGTATTTTTTTTTCTTCACCGCCTCCGCTTTACTTCCCCATTCGTGTTTAAGCGATCGCGTGCGTGCCTGCGGGCGTGAGTGTGTGCATGTGTGTATGTGATTGCTACCATTCGTCATTGGCTTTACCCTTTTCTGCTCCCTTTTAGTACACGGTCTATACTGACGCTGCGCAGTGTGTGTGCTTATACAGTAGGCTCTGATCTCGTTCCAGTAGCCTTTGCCACATCCCCTAGCGTTTGGCATATTTTTTTTTTTACAGTGAACGCTAAAGGGCCATGTCTCTCTCACCATTCGTACCTAGCTAGTGGGTTCCGATTCGATCAATTGGCCAAAAAAACTAGAAAAGGAAAAACGATTCTTCTTTTGGATGTTACTATACAATACACGCTGCCATCGCGCGATAACAAATTAAAGCATCAAACTGATCGTTCGAGTACGACAAAGCAACAACGAAGTGACCGAGATTTGCGACCGCCACGCAAGCGTAGCAGCCCTTGAAAACGGTCCACTACATTGCGACCCCTTGGGGACCTACTTGGGGACAAAATTCATTTCAACAACGTGCAACAATTCCGTTTTGCATTAACCAGAAGAAGTCGGGGTGTATGAGTGCGTGTGTGTGTTTATACATATGTGTATCCGCGTATCCCCAATTCGCGTGTGTTGTACAAACGTCGGGGCGATACCTTCTTCTGCGCTTCAGTGATCGCTGGAATTCATCGAAACCTAGCTTAGGACCCAGAAACATAGAAAGGGAGAGAGAGAGAGAGAGAGTTCCCCAATCCGAATGTCCACTAGCCATTCACATACACACATACAAACACGCACACACCGCCGTCGGCATCGTCGGTACGCAGGGATGGGTAGTATCTACTGTCCTAACCTTATGTTTTTGTGCAGAGACAAAGCTACTCAGCGCTACACCTGGCACCGAATAACAGAATAACGCAAAACAACGGAAAACCTCGAGAAACGCTGTTCAACAATATACGTCCACCGTCGACCTTCACGCTTAACCCTTAAAACGCCGCTTAGTACACGGTTAGTACAGTGCGTTTTGCCACGCCGCTGCCGCCACCGATTCGAGCAGTGGCGGCTGTGTCTTCGCTTAATCTAGTTTCGTGCAGTTCGAGCAGTACTAACCTTATTCGTAACCTAGAACCTTATTTACTAAACTCACCCCCTGCGCTTTTCTCTCTTAATTCCTCCCTCAAAACCCCTCCCGGCCTACTAGAAGAGATTTGCACCCGCCTGTATTCCCTCGCCCTCCCTCTACCCCTTCTGCTCCAGTTCTACGTCTGTTCGTCGCGTTTCTGACAGCGTTACTTGCGCCTCCGGAACCGGTTGTTGCTCTGGTGCTCCTTCTGGCGGATGTAGTCGGCACACTTGCGGGCACGCGTCCTCACCACCCGCACCAACCCATTGATGCGCAGCGTAGTACCGACGTTACGCCGCCAGCCACCCCGGCGTCGCATCACACCACCGGTACCGCTCTCGCCACCGGCGCCATGACACTCGGCGAACTCGTTGTCCGCCTCGTTCGTCGCGTTGGCATAGTACTGTGCCTGGCAACCGTAGTACTCGTAGCACTGCGGACAGCTGGGCTGTGGTTGCGGTGATGGCGTCTGCGGTTGCTGCTGGTGGAACTCGCAGTTCTGTTGCTGTTGCTGTTGCTGTTGCTCCTGTTCCCGGACCAGATTCGAGAAGGCCTGGAAATACAGCTGATTCTGGGCGGTCAGGTTGTAGTGGTACGATTTGTTGTAGAACTGGCTGGCCGCTGCAGCTGCGACCGTTTCGGCCGTCGTTTCATCGGCGACCGAGATGCTGAATGGTGGTGCGGACGGATCACCCGGTTCCCGGATGCTGCCATCGGTTGCTGCGACCAGCCCGAGCGAAGAAGCGGTCGACAGAGTTCGCGCCGCTGTTGAACGATCGAAGGTGCTGCTGTAGTAGCTCTGGTTGTTGTTGTTGTTGTTGTTGTTGATACTGCCACTCGGTTGCTGATTGTTGTTGTTGTTGAAGCCACCATCCATCGAGGTGGCACCACCGCCACCGCTAGCGGAGGGTAGCGAAAGGCCGCGGCTACCAACACTGTGACGTTGCAGGCTTGAGGTGGCCGAACGCGAAACCGTACTCGCCGGTGCAGTGTTCAAGCGTGACCGGGATGAGGAAGCCCGCGACATGGTGTTCGAGTGTTTATCGCGTTGCTCCGATTGCTGGTGCTGGTGCTGCTGCTGCTGCTGCTCCGAGTGATGATGGCCGTGGTGATGGGTGTGGTTGATGTTCCGGTACGCCGATGAACCGTAGTTGCCGGCAAAGATCGATGAGGTCGACGAGGAGGACGGAGAGGACGGCGGAAGGTTCTGGCTGAGGTTGACCGAGTTGCGGTTCAGGTTCGTCTGCTTCTCGAAGCGCTTCAGATCGGGCGAAATGATGCTGTACACGGTGGCAGCGGTCGCGATGCCCGTGCCCGTGCCCGTGCCCGTGCCGGTGCCAGTCGATGTCTGTGGTCCCATCGTAGTGCTGGATGGGACCATCACTAGCCCAGGTGAACCGGTTGCTGCGTGTGTCATCGTCGCTGCGCTCGGTGTCGTAGCGGCGAGCGTCGTAGTGAAGATGTTCCGTTGCTTCAGTTCGAGCTGTTTCGTCATCGTACCGGCGATCGTGGCCGGCGGGACGATCGCGTTGTTCAGCCGCTCCGTACTTTTGCACAGACTCGTGCAGGACGATGAACGTCGCCGTCGGCGTCCTTGCGGTCCTCTAGCCTCGTCGTCATCATCGTCACCACCATCTGCACCGTGACCATGGGCCGGCGTATCGGTGTCGCTGCTCTTGATCAGATAGTCACAGTTGTCCACCCGGCACACGTCGTAGCTACTGTGGTCTAAAAAATGGTTCGTACAGCAGTTCTCTACGATTTCGCTCTCATGGTGGAAGATGATCGCGTTACCTTCGTCCCCATTTTCCGCGCGCCAGATCGAAACCGTCTTGAAGTCGGACGAAGCGGACGGTGAGGATTTTTTCAGCAGCTCCTCGATCTTACAGCTCGACGAGGACGTCTGTATACCGTGTGGACCGACGGTGGAACCACTCGTCGTGGATTGATGTCCACCACCAACGCCACCACCACCAGCGGAAGTACCAGCAACGGCCGCCATCATCATCATCGCCTCACTGGGCAATGGTTCCGGACGTCGTCGGCGAATCCGCCGGTTCGGGCTGTTGTTGTACTCGTTGTCGCTGGCCGTCTCGCTAACGTCGGCACCGCCCGACTCCGTACCACTGAACCGGCCCCGGCCACTGCTCGCCGCATCGACCAAGCTCGAGACGGAGCTGATGCGCGATTTGTTCGATTTGTTGCTCTCGTCCAGATTCGCCAGAAAGCTCCACTTGATCTTCGACGGCGACTGGAAGATCTCCGGGATGTTGATGTCGAGATCGTCGAACTCGTAGTGCTCCGGACCGATCTCCGACAGCTGGCCAATGTTCTCGATCGTTATCTTGGACGGCGTCAGGACGAGCTGGCTGCCGGCACTTTTGGGCGTTTCACCGGCACCACCGACCTGCTGCTGCTGCAGTTGCCGTTGCGTCGTCGAGGTTGTGGTGCTTGTGGTGGTCGTCGTTGAACCGCCACCGCCACCACCACCACCGCCACCTCGTGGACCACCTTGCTCGGCGCTCGAAGTCGAACCGACGGTGGAAAGGAGGCTTCCCTCATCCAAACTGGCCACATCCTGCTGGCTATCGTTATCGAGCGGATTGATGCCCGGACTGCCGCCGCCACCACCACCACCACCACCGGTACCGTTGCCCGGGCCGCTCGATTGTGCCAGCGGAAGTGGCAGCAACCGTTGCTTCTGTTCCTCCCGATCCAACCGATGCTGGATGGCGGTCTGGGCCTGGATCTGCCGGATGTTTTCCCCACTGATCGAACAGTACGAGTTTTCGCTCTCGTCCGCCGTATAGTAACTACACTGGAACCGGGCCGGGTTAATGTTAAAGTTCGATATCGTTGCATTGGAACCACTGTTATCGGTCGGCAGGGTACGGCGGCTGGCCGGTGAACCACCGTCCTGGCTACGCCGGGCCGGGTGTGCTGCACCGGCCGACGATGCCGTCACCGGTGCCGGCTGCGAATGGTGTGAATGGTGCGAACAGCAGCTCATCGGTGTCGTTACGCGGCGCGATCGTGGCGTGCTGCGATGTGAAACGCGCGAAGTGCAGCTCGACACTGACGGGCGTCTCGAGAGCGTTTGCTGTCCGACCGGATAGCAGTGTTGTTGTTGCTGCTGTTGCTGATGCTGCTGCTGCTGTTGCTGCTGATGATCGACCACAAAGTACTGCTGGATCTCGTCGTCATCGTCCGTGGTCGTGATGTTACCGCGGCTGCAGTGACAGTTCTCGGCGTACATCGTCGATACACTACCGGACGCGGCCTGCCGTTCATCCTCGGTACAGGGTGCGGTCGTACCGGCCACCTCCTCCTCCTCTTCGCCACCCGTTTCCTCCTCTTCTTCTTCTTCCTCACCGCCCGTTTCCTCTTCACTGCGGCATCGCTCACGCTCTTCGTCGTCCTCAGCCTCTCCGCGACCGCGCGTTCCGCGATGGTGGTGCTGACGGTGATGCGAGCAGCGCGATGACGATTGCGACGTCGAGTGACGTCGGTGGCTGTGGTGGTGGCGGCCCTGCGCAGGTGATGTGCTGCTTGCCGGTGTATCTGTCGTCCCC
>NC_064875.1:54277041-54289541 GCF_943734745.1 Anopheles darlingi
TATGCATCGATCCCCTCCCTCCCCCCCTGGTCCTCCTACCATGGGCAAATCGTTGGTGGGCTTTTGCCGAGCCGAGTGGCTTAGACAATGTCGGCGTAGGGGACCATAACCAGGCGACCGCAACCAGGCCGTGGTGTGTGTTGGTTGAGGAGGAATTTGCAAACAAAGCTCCCTGTCACTCTCGAACGGTGGGGTTCTCGGTGTGATTGCTCTCGTGAATGTGGCCTCATCGGTGGACGTCAATTGAGGGCGGCCTGTTGCGCGCCCCGAACAGGACGAACGATTGGCGATATCCATCGCCGCGGCGTATGAGGACCCGTTAAGCAGGTCATTGTAAGGCATACGGCATACTCGCCTCCGCCTCCGGGACCGAAAAGCACACGACGACGACGATGGACGAAGTGATTTGCATTTTTATCCGATCCAGCTAACGCCCGCGCGCGGTTACTATCGCGGATGGAGCCCCGCGAATGGCCGGAGCCCTTAACTACCGATTAGGTCGGTTTCATTGCAATTCGATCGATTTGTCGATGGTGTTGGTGGTGGTGACGGTGGTGATTGTAGTAGTGAGCTGTGCACCATCGGAACGACTTGTAAGAGATTACATTTTATCGCGCCCAATTAATCGGTATGGAGTAGACAAAGAAGGCCTTGCTCGGTGTAATTTGCTCGGTTGCTGATCTGACCGGGGCTTATCGCAATCAAGTGTCCCTAAGAATGGTGCCGTGCTGAACGATTTTCATACTAGACACGTTTGTAACGTTGCTCTTATCAGCTGCACGCTGTTCTGTGATTACTGATTGTCAAAGATCAACGGCATGTCGCCAGTAGGCACGTCCTATTTGTTGATATCTAGAAGGCATTGGCGTTGTTGCGAACAAACTGGTTTTAAATCGGTTTTCAAAGAAAACCACAAAGCAACCTCTGCCCTAGGCATCACTCTTAACAAACTTGGATATATCAGGAGCAAGTTTCTAACCGTACACAAGACTGAAATCGTGTCAATGGAATTTGAAAGAAACCTATTGCTTCCCTTCCGAATCGCTATCGCTTTGATTTTTTTTGTTTTGCTTCTCTCGATCAGTGTATCAGTGTTTGTGTCTGCTGTCGTTGCCGTGTGGTTGTTGTTGCTGGATCTGGATCTGCTGGTGTTGCTGTTGGAAGAAGAAACTCTCTGGTCACTCTCACTACACAGACGCTCCAGCAACGGTCATAGGTTGGTTGTGAGGAGAATATCTGGATATCGAAACGCACGCAAGTAAGGACTAGACTCGAGGCGAAAGACAGAGACAGCACGACCGGCAGGGATGCCTTCCAAGAAGCGCGAACAACATCCAACCGAGGAACGTAGCTTGGTTCCTTTGCGCCTTCGCTTCGCATCCTTCGGAAGAGCACTTCAAACAACAGGGAACGGTCAGCGGTAATGGAAGGATGGCATTCGTCTGTGGCATTCAACTATCGCAAAAAAACTAGCTACCTAGGAACGATTCGGGCGGACCGGGCGGAAACCGTTGTTTTGGGAGAACGACTGAACTCGGCTCTGAGGAACAAGAACCGACATGCTGTCACTGGGGAGCGACCCCATTTTTGCAGCATTTAATGGCGGCCAAGGGAGCGACCGGGGAAGTTGGGCGCCTTTTTAATCGTGCTTAGAAGGCTAGAGCTCGAGAGCTAAACTGCTGTATGGTACCTGCTGTGTGCTTCGAGAGCTTTAGCTCTTCAACAATGTGGGGGACATGGAGAGCTAGCTTGGATCGACTGGATCGACCGCGCGATCGGTTTGCCGGCCATAGTGAGCGAAAGCAGTCGAAATGGATCGCGCCTCATTAGGGACCTACAGGTGAAGGAGATGTATTAGATAGAAAGAGATAGAAAAGAGAGAGAGAGAGAGAGAAAGAAGAGAAAGAAAGAAGAGAAAGAAGAGAGAGAAGAGAGAGAGAAAGAAAGAATGAATAAGTCGTTTTCTGGTTGCTAGTACAGAGAGGCAAGCTCTTCACGGGGACTCTCTGAACCTCAAACTGGATTTGGATTTGCTATTTGGAGGGAATTCGGGAATTCCGCACCTCCTGAAGTCCTTCTAGCTATAGTATGAATGCCACAGAGCGCGAGCTCACCATCCTATCTACGCACACAACTCGAACTGCGCTACAAAGAGGGCCGATCTCGAAAGGGGGCGGGCAGCACGTCCTGAAGCGCAACACCACCCTCCCTCCTCAATGCCCTTGTCTACACAACCCGCGAAGTTGATGACCCCGTTGAGGACACTTGTGCTTGAGAAAGTAGCTTCTGTACCTGAGGAAACGATCCGTCCGTGGGCTGAGTGCCGCCGAAAGCTGTCTCGCACGGGATTGCCACCACCGTCGGTTCTGTCGGTCACCGTTCCACCATATCCTTGCTGGCAGGATGATTCGTTGGAGTAACCGTACCCGGCATTGGTGGTTCCCTGCTGTTGATACTGTTGTTGCTGTTGTTGCTGATGGTGATGATGGTGAGCTGCTCGACCACTGGCCCTCGATTGGCGTCGTATCGGCATCGGTGAGCAGTTGTTGCTGATGGTGACACGATTGGCCGTACCGGCCGTCGTCGTACCATAGTTCGCTGGTGCCACGTACCCACCGGAGGTGGCGGCAGCCGAAGAGGAAACGCCAACCGCGTAACCAACGCCGACACCGTACTTGGACGGGCCGAGCAGGTTACTGTGGTCGCTCAGTGGGTACGGACCCATCTCACCGTCCAGCGGGTACGGACCCATCTCACCGTCCAGCGGGTACGGGCCCATCTCACCGTCCAACGTAGCGGATCCAAACACGGTCGCCTGATTGCTGAGCGGGTACGGGCCCATCTCACCGTCCAGCGTGGCCGAACCAAACACTAGGGTCCACCCCGTCGTGGTCGCCGTATCGGTAGCCATCGATTGCCGTGAGATGAAGTTTGATGAGATGATGAGTTATTGAGATAGGTGTAGGTGTAGATAACACGAACGAACGGGCGAACGGATACCAATCGCCCACGGGTCTCCACATCGGTAGCGGGGTAGAGGTATCGAGATGACGAGGAACGTGAAGAAACGAGTTCGAGTGAGAAAGTACAATGGCGCAGCGAGCGGCAGGAACTAGTAAAGCGACTAGGCGGTGGTGAGTGGTGAGCTGGTCGTGGTGTGCGAGGTGACATCCTGGCGACACCTCGTTTGAGCGCACACAAAACAACACACGCGTACACACAGGCTCACACGTACTCCTGGTGCAATACTCGCGATTAGCGTGTTAGTCTGGGTGTCTGTGTGTGTCTGTGTTTAAGTGAATAGGGCATGGCCCCGAGGGACTGTACCGGACGGCAGTGAATGAGCCTTTCGATAGCCAGCTAGCTCGAAAGTATTCGACCAGATCGGCTCTAGTAGTCGATCCGAGTGGTGAGAATCGGGTGGTGAACATGATAGGTGGTGGTGAGTTGAGCCACAGCCACTAGCTGTCGACGGTGGACACACGGAAATGGCTCCCGCGATCCCATGATTATTGACTCTAAGGCTACTCTGGGTGGTTGGCTAGCAAAACGGACCGGGATGGCAACTCGAATACTTCTACTCGATACACTCCACAGCTGTGCAGCCGCAGTACCTGCGCACAGGATGGTGACTTGGGTGGTGGGAGTTTTGTTTGTTTGTTTTTTTTTCGTGTGGTGATCGTGAAGCTACTGCAATGGACGGCTGGTGCTGGCTCAGCTTTAAGCGAAACGTGCCTATCATCGTCGGTAGCATCGGTGCAGTGCGACTGCCGCGCGACGCGCGAGTGCGGGAACGGTTTTGCGAACAGAGAAGTGAAGAGAGTGGAAACAAAGGGAGAAAGAGAGAAGAGATAGAGAGAGAGAGAAAGAGCGAGATTTATATAGCTGATCCGACAGGTGGAAGCAACGCAACGAGTCAGGTCAGGACTGGTCATCCGATCGACGCACTTAACCGACTGTACACTGCATACTTCTTTTCTACGATTTGGTGAGGACATGGAGTGCCCAGCCCTTTGGAGACACACCGGAGACTACTAAGCAACGGTTGAGGTACTCTTGTTTCGGTTCCATAACGCGAGTTTCGGTATTGTATTCCTCGATACGCTTACTTGGATGGAAGATGTACTTGTTTATAACTTAACTACTTAATTACTGGATCGGTTTTTGGCTAGAGTTTTGACGTTTTTGCTAACGTGTTTCTCTGGTTTGTTCTGTTGAACTGATACTAGCTAATTTCTACCAGCTTTGTTGTCGCTGTTTACAAAAGTATTTACACTGTTAATACAATATTCCTTCTGCATTTAAATAATTGGCTACAAATTACTACAACGATTGTTTACAGATAAGGTATGTGGTGTTTAGATGACACAATTGGTTGAATATCTACATACCGGTGATTCTTACAACACACGCAATAACATTATATAATTTCAAAGCTTTGTAAACAAAATGCCAACCGAACTACTGCATGCAAACAACAGAGAAAAAAACGATTATTTTCAAAAAACTGCTGATGTTACCAAAACTCGAAAAAAAAAACGAAAAGGAGTGGGATTTGTGATGTTTTGTAAAAAAGTTCAAATGGCAACCAATACTGGAGGCGGCCGGGCAGAAGCGGCCGCGGGCTAATGCGATGCGAAGGTCACATATGCTACATTCCGAGGATTTAAACTTTATTTGTCACGTTTTTGTTTAAAGAGGAGAAGGGAAGGGAGCGCCACTGCCCGTTTATCATGGCAACAGAGAGCGTCTTGATTGAGCTGTTTGCCCTGAGAACCGGAAGGCGTACGGGGTACAGTCGACCTCGCGACGTACTATGCAGAAAAGACGCCCCCAAATGTCTTTACGCGCTAGGATGATGTTGGTGTAGCGTGATTTAATGCCCGCCAGGAGCCACCATTGCGATAGGCCTAGCGAACTGGAGGCACAAATCTTCATCGCCATATCAAAGATGATGTGATGCTCTCTCTCTCTCTCTCTCTCTCTCTCTCTCTCTCTCCGTCTCTCGATGATAGATGATGGAAAATGCGTGGCGCCTGCAAACGTCAGGGAAACGTCGTCGTCGCAAAACCGATGTGTGTGTGCGTGTGCGTTCGTTTGTACTAAGCCTTTTCCGTGGTGAAGGTGAAAAGTGCCTTCGCATCCAAAACAGCCACCATCGTCATCGTTGACGTCTTCGTCGCGCCCATTTTTTGCCTTCGCCTAACATATTACTCCTCACTGCTAGACCTGTTAGCAACGGATCGTGAGGCCGCCACCGACGCCGCCGCCGCCAGGACCGCTCATCTACCAAACACCTCCATCGGGACGGGAGGGCACGGTGAGGAAATGGAAAGTGTTGATTTAAATCTTCCACTTACGGAACATGAAAGTCATGTTTTTTCGTCGTCCTCGTCGTCGTCGTCGCGCCTTCGACAACAACAAATGCTGGGCCACGGGTTTGGTTGCTGGGAGAGAAGGGAGGGGCCCGAGTGGTTGGCGCATGTTTTGCTGGCTGGCAGGCAAAGATAAGTGTCAGGTGTCGCGGTGCGCGGTTGGTGTGTGTGTGCGCCCGCGTGGGACTGTGCAACGAGAGGAACGAGGGTCGGAAGGACGGTATAGGTTTAAGTACACGATTTAACACGTTGTATTTACACACTTCACACGGTGGCCACTGGCAACGAATGAGCGACGGGGACGCGGCCAACGATGCCGACGGTACGGTACGAGGCACAAAATCTGGGTGTTTTTTTAAGAGGACCGGAAAAAGAGAGGAGTGAAAAGGAAGAAAAGAAACACGAAGCGTACTTCTTCTTCTTCCGCCTTTTCTGCTGCTTTGCTTTCTTCTCTATCCACCAATGGCAGCACTCCGGGAGGGCAGCACAATGCGAGGACCTTCCAGCTACAAGTAGCAGGCTGGGAGGATGATAAGAAAATCCCTCCTCCCTCCTTTCCTCCCTTACTCCATCATCACATCGGTGTCGGTGTCGGCGTGTGTGTGTGTGTGTGTGCTCTCTATGTTGCATGCCCACGTGAAAAGTTTCTTGCGAGCGAATGCCGCATGCCCTGTGTCTGTGTGTGTGTGTGTGTGTGTGCATGTTGAACCGCAACGCAAACACACGGGGACACGAGGGAGGCCAGGCTGGTTGGTAGGTAACGTTTGGTGTGTGTGGCTGGTGGCCTCTCATGACACTCTGTCATGCGTCAAAGCACCTCGAACACACGAACAAATGCGCTCGTGATGGAGCTCGTGCGTGCAACCCATTAATGCTACAAATATTTAAACACACACACACACACACACACGTGCGCACACGCACACGCACGTACCCAGCACTAATGCCGGGGCATACGTGACAAACCGGGAGAAAAGGACTTTTGCTTTTTTCGTTTTGTTATTCCCGTTTCCCTTTCATTGTTGTTGTTCGCTTTCATTTGTCGGTTTTTGGGAAAGCTTTTCCTGGAGGGGGAAATAAAAAACTTTCCCCTTCTCGCAAATGTAGGCACTGGTTTCTGGACTGTTGTTACTATGTGCCACCGTGATATTTGGTTTTGACAGCGAGCGTAAAGGATCCGTTCAATCGTGCGAACCTGGTTGCCGAGATTTCTTTTATTTGTTTTTTTTTTATGAGGGGCAGTCGGTGAGAGATGCTGTTAATATTCCCTTTATCGCTGACGCACACATTTTACACACTCGAACAAAGCGGTGCACTTTGACACCAACCGGTGACAGGGCAGAGGAAAGCCGCTTTGTAGTAACCATTTCCAGGGCTGATTTCGAGTTTGATGAGCTACGTTCCATAGCATTTTCAAACAGCAAACGCTGGAAAACGGAGGAAATGTTCCAACAAATGCCACCAGCAGTAATTAACACAATGGTTCGTGTGGATGAGATGAAAAAGCTCAAACAAACATAACAATCAAAATGACCTGACGTGAGGAATGATGTAGCGGCGGTTCCATCCAGTGGGGAAGTCCATCAAAAACGGGAATGACGTTTCTGCTCGCTTGGCCATAAATCATGCCGGTGAAATATGTACGCGTGCTTTGCCAAATAATTGAACAAACGGACGGGGATAAACATGAGAAATAATAAAACAAGAAAAGAGTACATCATAAACACCGTCGTACAGAAAAAAAAACAACAACATCAACGAGAACGACTGGATGGATGGATGCTGCTGTGTGTGAGAGAGAGTTTCCCCGGGAAAATGGCCGTGATAGACGTGGAAAACACTGAACACCGTCGTGCTAGTGCGTGCCCCGCAGTATTGGAAGCCGAGCAGTGGACGAGAGGATGCAGGGCGGATAGGAGATTCGAAATCATAGATTGAGTAAACGGTAAGTAAACACGCACACACCTAGAGACAACATAAACACATTACGGGGCGGGGAGCGAGAAATGGGAAAAGCGTGCTTGGCAACGAAGCGACGATGAAGAGGATTGGCGATGATGCAACGTGGCAAAAAAAAAAACATAAAGCATCTGGTAGGGTAGGATTCTGGGAAAAAGCTTTGCGGAAAAACGACATAACAAATGGGAACAGATAGGGAAAGCGAACAGAAGCAGCGGCGGCGGCAGTGGCAGCAGCAGAGAGTGAGTAGAAGAGAGAGAGAGAGCAAGAAAGAGAGATTGGCTACCGAAGGCAAGTGCGGTATGGAGTGTGAGCACACACACGCATACCAACACACACACTCACAGGTGCGTGTGTGTGCTCTTTCCATTCCCCGGGCAGGATATCCGTTCCAATCATTTATCGCGCTTCGGCCACGCTTCAGCTCTCTTTCCTTTTGCCGCTTCTCTGCTCTTCTGCGTTGCTGCTGCTGCTGCTGGTGCTACTGCTTCCGCCGCATCCCCTCCCCATGGTGAAGAAGAAGTTGATGGTTTGTTGTTTTTGGATGGCTTACGTGAGTCGTGCTGCGTCTTCTCCTCGGATCTCATCAGCGCCGCGTGCTCGATGCCCGAGTTCATACTTTGCGGCTCCAGATTATTTACGCAGTTTAGCATACTCCTGAAATTCGCACACTCTACGATTATGTAATAAGTGAATATTATCAGATTACCGGATAGCGGATGAGTAAACGAGTGTGAATTTACAACAGTTTTGTTCCTCTTTTCTCTGCTTTTTCTTGTTCCTGTTCCTGTCACGTCCTCTGCCTAACTAGCTAGCTTGGCGGCCCACTTTTCGGGCCCCAGGAGTTTGGCTGCTGTCACCGGTTTTTTTTTTGCCGATAAGCGATAAAGGGCCTACTACTAGCATCGATAGTAGTGCAGGCATCGCTGACCGTCAAATGCCTTGGCGCACCAACTATGAAACGTTAAAAGGTGGTGCGTTAGGTTGGGCTCCGTGGTAGAGTAGGCCACGTTGGAACCCCGTTTCGGATGCAGCAAAATGGCGCCCTAACGCTGAGCGCAACGTTCAGCTAGCACCTTCTTTGTTCCCTTTTTATGTTCTTACTGTTTTGTTGTTGTGAAAAACATCCTTTGAACGATTACACGAAGCGCGTCAACACGCGTATGCGTGTGGGTAAACTGTACTCGTGTGAGTATTCGTGTCTTTGTATGTGTATGTGTGTGTGTCTGTACATAGCAACGCCATCCTCTCGGGAGCAGATACGTCATACTTGATAGGCGAAGCGGATGGTCGTTGCTGGCTAATGTTAACGATTGCTGGCGCGTAGGACGACGACCACAGAGGAGTGGGTGTGAGTGCGGTTCCCAAAAAGGTAAAGCATCAGCCGTCACACCGTTTCATTGGTATTGGTGGGTGATGATGTTTGGAAGGAAAAGATGAACAGGTAAAATTGTAGCTACACAGGAGCTTGTACCTTACACTCGAGCATTAAAAACCCCAACACGCTTGTTGCTGCGTGCTGGTAGGCGGTGGATCATGAGTTTTTTTGTTTTGAAAAATGAATCATTTGCTTGAAACGTGAACACGTGGTCTCACCGCAAACGATGGCAACGATAGAGGGAGCGAGATCGTTAGATCGTCACGTGCCGCACGTGCGCGCGGTGGCGATTTTAAATATCCTACTAGCCACCAGTAACCGCCACGACAATCGCTGGTTCGCGTAAGAACAAAAGAGAACCCCGAGAACGCCGGAACGAATCACGCGAAGCATGCTGTTGTTGTTGTTGAACCAACAATCACACGCACCAGCTCTTATTGGAAAACTTTGCGTCACAACGCCTTCCACCAGCACCTCGCTATATGAAAGGTACAAAACACTTGGTGCTGTTATCGCGCCACGACACGGCATGTGCCAGCGCCAGGAAGTGGCGTGATCGCCGCGCGCGCCAAGAGGTGCTATTATTTATGAAATTATCCACCCAAAATGGTTGTGGTGTGTGTGGCCGTGGACCGGCACACAAAATGATAATGTGCGAGCGCATGTACCGGTGGCATAAAAATGGGAAGAGCCGAGAGACAGGAGACCCCTCACACGCTCACAGGTGGACACAAATTACATGGAAATTGAACTGCACGGCAGACGAGCAGAAGCTGCCGTTACTCCTAGGCACCGCAGGCCAGGCAGGTCTCGGTACTGTTACGGTACTAAAAGTTGGACAAAAGTTAGCCGGGAGCGCGTACCCTGGATGGAGAGCCTTGCGTTGGTGGTAGTGGTGATGTATCTTGCTGCGAGCTGGGAGGAAGCTCCATTTATCCTCGGTGACACCGCGGTGCGAGCGAGCGTAATCGCAAGCAACGCAACACGAACGCGCCTTGTTGTTTATTTTGCCCGGGACTCGATCTCGCTGCTTACTGCTACTGCTACTCCTGCTGCTAATGGATTGAATGCTAACGAATGATGTCTTTTGGGGGCGCGCTTGAGAAAGTCTAAAGAGCGATGGCGAACGAACGGGCACCAGGAGGAGGAGGAGGAGGAGGAGGAGGAGGAGGAGGAGGAGGAGGACGAGGAGGAGGAGGAGAACGAGAAGGTAATACTAATACCGAAGTCAGCGCTAGTCGAAAAGCAAAAGTTTGCAGCATAATTTATGCTCCGCATTGAGTTATGCGATAAAAGTCGCAACTGTTGACGAGGAGGAGGAGGAGAAGGAGGAGGAGAAGAAGATGGAGATCAATACATGTGGCAGCAACTTCCCGCTCTTCCAGGCTACTGTTCAACGGTCCTCTGTTTCCTGATCCAATACTAATGATAAAATCAAACAAACCACAAATCAAATGTAAAGAAACGGAAGAAAGCATAACTTTGTTCGTCGTTTTATTTCAAAATGATCTGTTTATAAGTTTGTGAGCGGGCTTAAGTAACGCGCATATAGACTTAAACGTAAGTTTTTCAATTTATACACAAAAAAAACAAGAACTTAAAATTACACGAATTTGAAACTTTTACTTTTCTCGCAAATCAAAATACACACGCTTGAAAGTGAGAAAGTTAAATCATACTTACGAAACGTAAAACGAATGACGGAAATAAAGAATTGAAAAAGCGGGAAACGTAAACTCCTGTTTTGAGGGGGAGCCTATTTTCCACCGTTATCCTTGTGCTTGGCGGAGTGGCCAGGAGGATGCTGCTGCTGTTGCTGGTGAAGCTGCAGCGAATCGGAACTGATCGAGTTCCGCTCCGTACCGGGCTCGCGGTCACCTCGGTCCTCGCTGCAAAGTGTACAACAGATAGCGATCGGGTATTTAACTGTGATCAATCGATGCGAGTCGGCCCCCAAAGTTCCGCGATATGAAGCAATAATGAGTTGGTTAGTAAGGGGCTGGCCCCCGTGCCCCGAGGCAGAGTGTGTTGAAGTTTAAATTAGCGGTCGTGTCTGGTGGTGCTGTTGCTGCGACTAGTTCCGTAACGTTCAGCGGACCGTGGAGGACCGAAATTCGCACCGGAGAAGACCCTGTTACCTGAGCCCTGATGCTTTAAGTACGAGCGTCTGCCCTTCATCAAGAACCCGGGGATCAAAGGGAAAGCCTCCAAGCGTTAGCGGAAAAGTTCGGGAAAATTTAATTATCAAAAAACGTGAAAAAGCCAGCCTGGTCTTGGTCAACCTCTCCCCGCTTCCCACACTCAACCGAGCCGAGGACGACAACTGTCGATGATAATAACAATAATAATCATCGAATCACCGGACCACTCCAGATTGGTTCGTTGTGCGATGGCCGGCGGCACTGATAAGAGCCCTGGCACCGAGTGTGGGGCGAGGGAGAGGTGAGGGAGTCTCTAATCTGCCACCGCACCCCCCAGGATTCATGGACGATGGCCGTCTTTTTCCCGACGAGGGCCATTCGCTACTTCAGATTGGATTATTCATCTTCTTCGAGAGGAGGGAGCGAAAAGGAGACCGCCGGTCCGACCGGAGGGATGTCATTATCATTCGAACCGAAAAGCCCACCAGGACGCGGATCCCCTCCCCTCCCCTCCCCCCCCCGGGAGCTGACAATCGAGACAACCCGGTGGCGGCGAGGGCGATCCCGAAAAGGCTTTCGGCCCGAAAAGGGCGGCAACGACACACCAGTTGGAGTTCGCTTTGTGATGAAAAGTTCGCCAGTCGTCGTCGTCGTCCTAGTCGTCGTCCTGGTCGTCGTCGTTAGTCGTCTTATCGGGCAGACCGTAGGGCTTTTCGCTCCATTAAAGGATGATTAATTGATTTAGGAGTAATTAGAAACGCCGGATTTCCGGCGACAAACGCTTCCGACCGACCGACCGAGACCGGGACTTTTGGGCTTCTCTCTCTCTCTTGGTCTCGGTCTCGGGCCACCCGAAAACACCGAGTCGAATCCCCCCGAGGCCGGGGCCAGCTTAGCACTGGTAAGGAGATGAAAAGAAGGGGAAAGAATAGGGGGGGCGGGAGGGATGTAGGCCTCTAGAACATGAAAACGCCTACGGGCCCCCCCCCCCCCCCGTGAAGCCAAACCAAGGGGCTACGAGTTCCAAGAAATTATGCGACTTAAGCTCGGGATCACATCGAACGTTGGCCGAAAATCTGGCTCTTCGAGCTCTTGGATCTCTCTATCTCAAGGATCCTAAGGTTGCCAAGGCCGACTAGTGGTGGTAAGGTAAGGATAGTGCGAAGGAGGGAAGGCTAACGCGTTCCGCGTCACAGACCACCCGCAAGTTGCTCCCGAATTTTACTCACCCCAAAAACATCCCCAAAGAATACCATTGCCATTGTGCTTCATTGTGCGCAGCAGAACATCGGAACAGGGACCAACCAAGGACCAACAACCAAGGACCTTCCCCATCCCCTCCACGAAAATGCTGCGAAAATCGAAATGGCCGGCATTTCGTTTGATGAATCGTAAAAATGAAGGGCATCTTCCTCTCCCTATGCCTGTCACTCGACTCCACGTCCACTCGAAAGATGAATAATTCATTTGCCGTGCTCGCCAGACCGGCTGAACTCGCTGGCTTCCAGCATTCCAATCGATGGCCGATTCTAAATTCTTAGTTCTGTAAATGGTACTTTTGGGGCTGATGGCGGGGCCCATTGGCGCACGGTGGCGCCGCCATTCTTGTTCGATGTTGTTGTGTAAGTGAGGTTATGTAGCCTTAGA
>NC_064875.1:54294541-54304541 GCF_943734745.1 Anopheles darlingi
AAAACGGCAACCAGAGAGTGAGAAAGGGAGAATAAAGAACAGAGAGTGTGAGCGAGAGAGAGAGAGAGAGACAGAACGGAAATATGTATGTAAGTGTTTTCTTTGGTGCGCGTGCAAGAATGCGACCGTCACCGTCATCAGCTGTGACTTGGTCGCAAACTCATCCAGGTTTGATAGACGCACCTCTCTTTCTCTCTCTTTCTTCACTCTCTCTCTAGCTCTCTCTCTCTCTCTAGATAATATAGCTCTATGTATTCTATGCTGCGGTTCGCTCCATAGCACGTCTGCAGTACCGGATCGACCGATCGACCGATCGGTAGCGGGTAATGGGCACCGGTATTCTAGGCGCTTTCGTTCCGTTTCGTTTTGGTTGTTGCAAGAACGTTTGGTTTGGATACTTGGATTGTTGAAAACACAAAAAAAACAAGGACCGATGGCGAAGAAGCGATGGCGGAAGGATGGGCGGACTTTAGTGTGTGTGTGTGTGTGTGTGCGCGCGCGTATGTGTGGATGGGAAGAGTTCCTTCGAATAGGCGGCTTACTCTGGCGTGGATTGGGTGGGTTTGGTTGGTTGATTTTGGGCAGTTGTTAATGTGTGTCGGAATGCGTTTGCAGGATGTCTGCGTGATGCGTGTGTTTGTCGGCGTGTCGGTGGCGTATGAAGCATCGTGAATGTGAGATTGGTTGGGGAAGGGTGTTTGTACACAGCTTGCGATTCTAAAAATTTCTTCCCGACCGTTTATTCCAATCATTCTTTGTTCAGAAATTGAAAACAATTTAAAAATTAATCAACAAATACCGTAATGTAATGACATAACACAAGGTCACGTGTCGCAAGAAGCAAATGTCACGTTCTTTAATTCCGGTACCAGCCGTGCTTGAAATTTGCTAATTGATGGTCTCACGCGGTCCGCAGCGCATCGATTCAACAAATGTCGTTCCTGCCGTTCTGCCAACGATCGAGAATCGCGTGGTCCAAACTCCAGCACAACACGTGCGTTACGCAACGCGGAAAGGCTGGGTTGGAGCATCAAACGAACCGAAAAGTGGTAATGAAGTTAATTTGAGGGCATCCAAAATCAATAACACGTGACGTTCGCAGTGACAGACCATGCCATGGGTCGGCATCGTGACCCCACCACCAGTGGGAGGGGGTGTCAGGTTACAGGAAACGAAACTCAATTACATTCCAAGCGGCAGATCCTGGTTACACGCACCTGGCCTGGACACACATACACACAGCGCCGACAAGTGTGGCACTGAAAGTCAATCCAATCAAAGTGGTCCGTTGGTATGCGGTGTGAAGGCGGGGGTGAAATGGGTGTCCCTGTACCAATTGCGGCCATTGGCCGCACAATTGAATCGCGCAATCAACGGCCACCAACACCATCATCAGCAGTGGAATGAAAGAAAATAAAAATACAACAACGACAACAACAACAACAACGACAACGACAACAAGACCTGGCAATCAGGCCGCGGACCGTTTATTCCGGAACCAAATTCATTAAACGGGATGACGCGCGGTGGACGAACGGACGGACGGACGGTGCTCGGGATTCCATGCTGCGCCATGGAATCATAATAAATGGACGTAAACGGGGTAACGAAAAAATGAACGAAAAAATGAAGAAAGAAATTCCTCGACGTGGTCGCTGTGTTTACTGTGGCCTGGGGTTTTTCGTGGCAAGTAATTAGCTTACACCGAGCTCCATTACTGGCCGCAGCAGTGCGGTGAGAACAATGCAGTGCGAACAAAATTTGTAAAAAAAATCGTTCGAATGAAATGCATCTAGTAGCCATAGTTCAGCAACTGTCACCGAGACAGTTTGCTCCAGAGTTTCAAGCTTTGTGTTTACGATCCTCGTCCTCCAGTGCTGTTTCATTTAAAACATCGGACAACACTCAAATCCACAATGAGTGAACCAACATTTAGCGCATTAAATGGATTAACATAAAAAAACACACACAAACTATGATAAAGAAAAATACAGACGCTACAATGGAACTCATGATGATTTAATGCAAAGAAGCAACAGAAATGATGGACGAAAAAATCTCCTTAAATCCATTTTTAACTAAAACCTCCCTTTAGTTCTAGTGACTTGGTATAGCATGGAATCTGGAGGCAGCTGAGTGCTTGAGCTTGATTGAGGAAGGGTGAAAATGGTGCTCACACGGCGTGTGTAGCGGTTGCTGCTGCTGTTGCTGTTGTGCGTGTGGTGTGCCCTCGAACGAAGGCGTCTACTGGCGTTCCTTCGGCAGCTCAAGCAAGAGTGTGTTTTCTGACTGACACACGCACACTCACGCACGCACACACTAAAACGCTGTGAAAAGTGAGAGTCACCGGACGTCGTGTCCCTTTTTGGGCCTCTTGGAAGCTACGAAAACCCGTAAGCGGTGATGTTTGATGATGCGTGATGAGCCAGTGTCCGCGTCAAGTAGAGAGGGTGTTGGGACATATGTTTTCCATTCTGTTACCGGCTCTGCTGCCCAGTGGGTGTGGGTGGTAGTGATGGTGGTAAATGAGGCAGCAGGTGGGGGAGGCGAACTATGGTATCGGTAATTGTGTGGTGTAGTTTGTCTTTTTTCCTCTGTTAGTTTTTTTTTTGGCGGGAGTGATGGTTGTTCACCTTTGGTGTTATTGGCGCAAATAGGGGTTGAAGGGAGGGTTGGTGTGTTAAGGGTGGTTTTTCGGGGGGGGGGGGGGTAAAAGCCTTAAAAATGGAGAATTCTCCGGGTTGCCTTACAGCTACAGGGGCAAGACGGTTAAATGAACGAACCATTGCTGTTGATATCATTTTTTTGTCGTGATTCATCGTTGAACGGTTGACCCGGGGGGAAGGGAGCGCGACCGCGAGTGTGGTTATCGAGGAATGTTCGCGGAGGATTGCAAATGGTGCCCGGGGCCCACAGCCGAAAGTCAGAGAGAGCGAGAGAGACCCGGCCATACTAACTATTCTCTGCGGCAGCAGCAAAAGGCTTACGCGTTCGTCTTATCTGTGCTGCGGGCCCCGGGAACAGAGATCTTCAGAACACACGTGGTGCCCGTGGTGAGCTAGTGCGGAATGATAAGAAAAGGGGGCAAGATAGCCTCTTCCCGGGGCGTAGGTAAGGCGGGAAAGGTGTACCTCGGTTGGTGTACCTTCTGGTTGCGTTTGAAAGATTGCGTTTGCGTTTGCGTTCGGTACGTGCCTTGGATGGTCAATGCGAAAGCTCGCAAGGGCTTCCTAGTGTTCCTTGGGCGCAAACATAAGGCAGAAAGGATTGCCACAATTGAAAGAGGATAGAAAGGACGGCCGGAGGAGGGTCCATAGCAGATTTCACCATAAATAAGGCCAAACCACCGGCCACCTGGCTGGCAGTCCCATCGGATAAGCCTTTTGCCGTTGGCGTTGCGTCAGTGAGGGGGAGGGGGGGTGCTTCACCACCCGCTACTTCCATCCACCCTCCCCCGTTCCTCCCCTTACAATCTATTTTGGTTATCTCCGGACCGTATAGTGAAACACTTCATCATTTGGCCGAAGGAAATTGTTTCGTGGGATAAATATTAGATTCTCTCCGCAGCACCGCAGCCGCCGGCGACGACGACGACGAAGACGACGACGTCGAGAAGCAAACCAGAGCCGTGCCAGTGATTGTTCCTGGTGATAAAGCAAATTATGGTGCATGGTGGCCGCTATCACCCAAAAACCAGAGACCGAGACCGAGACCGAGACCGAGACCGAGACCGAGTCGCACACCAGGTACACCGGGCGGCGGGGGTTACACGATGAATAATTCAATCCAAGCTCCCAGTTGGTGATCTGCTTTTGCTCCCCCCCTCCCCTTTTTTTTTGCTCCGTGTCCTTATCGTGACAAGCGCCCGAGCATAACAGCCTGGGCAAGCGCATGTACTTGTGCTTGTGGCAGCGAGCAGCGAAACGACGAAAGGATATTAAACACACAAAGAAAAAAAGGTTGGAAAATTAATATTTTGAAAACATTTCCCTGACAACACCGTAAGGGGTCCACGGCGCTAAGCAAGATTGGCACAGGTTCGGGTGCCTTCCAAACAAAAAGCAAATCCTCTGTGAATGGTGGCCATGTGACAGCCGTCGGTCCGTCGCCGCTGCTGCTATTCCCCATCACACGCTTTGCCGGGTTGCTTAAGAGACTCACAGTCAAGTCTCCCTCCGGGAGTCGTTGCGTCCTTCTACTTAACCGAGCTTCAGGCTCCGAGCAGCCGCAACCTATCCATGCCGCACCAACACAGAGATGAGTCTTGAGACCCTCAAAAAGGGGCAGGGGAGTGATATAAATTGTCCTCTTCCTCCTCCTTAAAAAAAACCGACATTTTTCGAGCTTTCATCCTTCGGTAATGCGCGGCGAGCTAACTCCGGTACCTTTTGTTTGAAGTTTTACCAGCGTGACACTGACGGAACCAGCCATTAAAGAGCTCTATAGCGGACAGGGACAGAGGGTCACCGTTCCGTCTCGTAACAACTCTCCCAGTGGTGCGCTTAAACGGCAAGATGGAAGCATATTTATGTTGCTTTCTCTTTATATTATTTTTTTTGTTACCAATAGAACAAAGGAGCCGAAAAATAATCCATGCGTTTCCATTTGCACGCGTAGCCAGCCATCTTAAGTATGCTCACTCGTGTTTTTTCATAGCGTTCCTGGTTTATCCAAGGTAAACAGAAAAATTAACAAATTTGGTATTGGGGGAAAATTTTTCCTTCGGAAAACAACTCCATTTCGATCGCTAGGCCTAGCCCCGTGACGACTGCCTCCAGGTCTATCGTTTCGTGGTCCTGGCTCGTGTAGCTGTGACACCTGTAAGCCTTCTGCGATGATTTCATAAACACCGTCTTAGGTGAGGCGCGTAAGCATTTCTGTTTTTTTAGGAAAGGGAGGGGCATTTATTTATGCTTCTCAATCGCACAGGTGGCAAAGAGAGAAAAAGGAAGCGATGTTTGATCGAGAAAACGACGTTTCGAGAGCCATCGAAAGGCACAGAAGGAGCCAAAGGGGGTGTGTGTGTATTTTTCTTATTTATTCCGCACGATCCAAGCAAACAAAGTATGCTGCCAGTGAGCTACCGTCACATACAACAGGCGCGCCTCTGTCGAGACGATACAGGTCTTGAGATGGTCGTATATCAACGCGAGCTTTACCCTACCGAGGGGTTGAAACGCGGGGGTTGAACGCGAACGGGGGTTGTCGCGACGCGTGAATGATTCGTTTATTTAACTATTAATTTTCATATTATTCCGGATGGAAAGAGAAGGGAATAGAAAGAGACTGGGGGACGGGAAGTGAAGGAAAGGTAAATTTTGGGGTGATGGTTGGAGGGGGTGGTTTCGATTTTCGGGAGCAACGGGTTTTGCGAGAAAAAGACAAAAACACCCAACGAGAACGAGCGAGCAGACAGCAAACTGGCAGACAGGCATGCAGGCAAGCACTCGGAAGACTCGATTGCTCGATGTTAATGTTTAAGGGTAACATGCGGGTGTTGTGGGGGTGGCACGTGCAGGTGATCAGGTGGGCTCGTGAGTGAGCAGCGAATAGAGAAAGTAATAGAAAATAAAAACGACTAACAAACGGACTAGAACTAGATAGTGAAGGCAAATAACTGCTAACTACATTAAAGGACATGCTTTAATAACTCAAAACACGCACTCACACACACACACACACACGCACGCACGCATACAACGGAAAACAACTGCAATACGATCCCTATATCCGCGATGAACGCAGAGCAACTTTCTCACTTTGATTGCTTAGTGGCTACATGCCACGATACAACACAACAGCATCCAGCTCAAGGTTTGCAGCAGCAGCAGCAGCATTGTGATACGAGAAAGGCTTCAACTTCTCTCTCTCTCTCTCTCGCTCCCTTCCCTGCTTTCGTGTCTCTATCGGCGCCACTCAAGTGGAAACGATTGCGATGAAGCCACAAGAATGAACGCCTCCGCCCGGAATGCCAGCGCCAACCAAGGCACCGTTGCCAGGCCGGGTCGACCTCAACAGCGTCGTGTTCCGGTCCGCACACACACACACACACACACACAAACAAGGCGGCAAATTGAAAGTGACAGCGACGGCGGGCTTGTTGAAAGCGAAACCCCAAACTATCGCCAACGCCAACCGCCAGGTCCATTGTTGCTCGCTTACAAATGGATAATTCTTTTGTGGGTTCTCACCATCTCCAGCGCGCCCATCCATCCAGCGGCCAGTCTTTCCGCTCTTTCGTCTCGGTCACGAGGCCGGCGGAACCAAGGAAAGGACCAACTTACTTGGACCGATTGTGTTTTCCTCGAAGAAGAAGAAGAAACTCGAACGAGTGAAACCAATCTCTCGATCATCGACCGAAGAGTCCGCGTGCCGCAATCCTGCGAAGGGTGGTGGTGGTGGTGGTGGTGGTGGTGAAGGGTCACCTCTTGCCATCACCTCGCCTTTCGCTTCTCCTTCACCATTCACGGACCGGCACGATGGACCGGTGGGTGGACGTGTTTGAGCTTTAATGGGGTAATAATAATTCGCTCGATTCGTCGTTTCCCCAGCGCCAGTGTCCCGGTTCCGGAACACCGGCAGAACAGACAACTGCAAAGAGAGGGATGGAAAGAGGGGCGGGGATCCCATTGTCTTGGCCATTGCTGCCAGCATTTCTTCTAGGCCATCCGATAGATACTGATGAAGTTCTTTCGCTTCCCGGATATTGCATTTCCACTTTGAAATCCCCTTCGTCTCTTCGCACCCCACCGGAACGGGTGTAATTACACAGGCTCTATGCCCGCTCCCATGGGAACCACGGCCAGCCGACCGGCTAGCTGACTGGCTGGCTGGTTGGCGGTTGGCCGGAAAGAAGAACTCCACCGAACGCCGACGACGACAACGACGTTGATGATGAAGCTTATAATGAGCACCAACCCCTCACGGGGGGGCGAGAATCTTTGAGGACCCGCCTTGCGCTCAACAAATAAGTAAATACTGCCGAAGCGCAACTGGGAGCGTGAGGGGACAAAATGGCGGCACCGTAACGCGACGCTGCCGCGTGATTAACAGCAAACTATCGGAGGCAGGGAGTGACGACGGTGCTGGCTGTTTTTGGGGTAGGGAGACAAAACTTGTGTTGTTTGTTGGACTGCTGCCGATGGTGGTGCTAGTGGAGGAACTAATTCGCTGTCGCTGTCGCAAACTTTCACGGCACAAACTACACGGAAAGTTGGTCCTTCCCACGGAGCTGGTTGTCGTGACCGAAAACGTGGAGAGAACCGAACCGAACCGAAGCTCATTGATAAGCGATGTACACCTAATTACATCGAACGGAACAGTGACGCTGGGCAACCCAGAGACAAGGAGAGAGCCCCCCTCCTCCGGGGTTGTCTATTGTTTTGCCGAGGAGATGACACCATTTGGTTGATTGGTAGACGGTCGTAGGCCACGCGCTTCATTGAGCGTGATGCGTTGCGATCGCTCACCCCGTGGAAATGGTACTCGAACCCCAAAAACCACCAAACACCCAACAAAGGGGTGGCTTTTCTCCTCCACCAGGAATCTAACTAATCCCACTGAGGGTGGGTGTGAGTGTGGCTTCAACAATGGTAAATGGTAACAAGTGGTGGACGCAACGCACGCAACGAAAATGAAGTAAAAGGCCCCCCCGGAAACGAGCAACTCCCAACCAAAGCCCCCGAAACGGTGACCGGAGGAGTGGTTCTTCACATTGTGATGGGCATAAAAGTCCCAAAAAAAAAAACGGGAAACCCCTCGACTCCGTTAAGCTCAGCGTGGCCTCGCCTTGATTTCCGATTTTCCGCGATGGCGACGACGACGAGGACGATGAGGAAAGGGCATAGAACAACATCGAAATGAATGGTTTTTCTCTCCTCCCCGTTTGCGCCATCAGCGCCGTGGGGTGTAGCATTAAAAAGAAAAACTTTTTTTCTATCGTCACCCCCAATCCCTTTCCTATTTTGGGTCGGTCGAATGAATTTCCTCGAATTCCGTCTGCTGGTGCTGGGGCCTTCCTTCGGCGTCCCGGAAGTGGTGGAATTGTTGAATAAACAGCACGAAAGTGGCCAAACAATCCCAGGGTTGGGATAGGCGCATAGCGTGCAGTAGCAGCGCCTCCAGTAGCAGCGCTCCGGGGATGTTGGTACTTAACGATGATTCGTCGATTGACGACGGGGCGCAGGAGGTGCGAGCTCATCGAACGTGGACGTGGCGGAAGATTAGAGACGATGGTGAATGCTTTTACCGGTTTGGATTAGCGAAGCACTATGCGCCCCATCCTCGAGCAGGTCGCCAACGACAACCACGACATCGATTGATCGAAGTAGACATCGATTGTCGTAGCAGACAGTCAGTGTTTTTGGTGCTTCGTATCGCTTGTGTGCGCGTGTGTGTGTATCTAGTGGCACGGCTATTGAACAGTGAGAAACGCTGTGTCAACCCAAGATTAATGCCCAATCCTACAAAAAGAAAGGCCTGGCTCGAAAGGAGTGTCACATTGGTACATCATAATTATCGCGATACAACAATTCGCTTCGGAATTCGCTCCGTTGCCGCGCTCTGAAGGGCAAACAAAATGAGGGCCACAAAACAAAGCAGAAAAAACCCTCACCATAAAAAGGTCACAACAGGTTACAGGACCGAGTGGTGTGGCCCTTCGTTGGCCCTGAAAAGGCCTCCCAGATAGCGATCTACGATTGGAGTTCGGGGGTCTCGAGAAACGGAATCATTATGCCGCCCAGGCATCGCTCGCCATACTGTCGCGTGCCATACGCGTGCCGTCATTAGGGGGGCCGTAGAACAACCTAGAAAGTGTCAACAATCGGCCGTGGAAGGGTGGGGCTACCGCAAAAATCCAACTTTCCACCTGGCACGTCGCGGGGAATCGAGTTCGTACGGTCGAAGCAGTCGAAGCGCTGGTTTCGTCTCCCGATCACAGTAGACATCGCGCCCGGTAGTTAACACTAATGGTGGGCGCCCATTGGCGGAGTGACTTGAAGGAGCGCGGCAGCCGATAACCGGTAAAGTTCGGAAGCAAAGTTCGGCGCCTACTGAGCACCCATCGCCGTCGCACCACATGTGGTACGTTCGGAGTGGTTCGCTTCACTCCGGGCAGGCGGGGACAGTAAAGGGAGAAGCACCGGGTGAGGGTGTGTCGAGTGTGAAAAAGTTGTTTCGGGAAATGAAAGCCGGCGCAAACCAAACACAACTAAATTACATCCACTTCATTACGACAAATATTTGTGGTCCCGTTCATCGTTCACTACCAATGCTTTCCTCTGGTTCTGGTAGTGGTGGTGGTGGTCGGTTGCCGTGATTGCGGTGCCCGGCAAGTTACAAAAAAAAAACTGGTCAACTACTTCCCTGTTCACTGCTCTAGCCTCGTAGCAAGAATTGAGAGCAAGGATCCTAGCTACGCGACAGACGCCCATTCTGAAACCATATTCCCGGACCGCGCGCTCCACAGGACATCACCGGACGCGGGGTGGAGGTGAAGTGGAGTCCAAACGATACTCCAAATTACTTCCCTTCCCAGGACTGGGCCGTCGGTGCCAAAGGGACATAGCAATAATGCTTTCTCGGGTTTGTGGTACCCCGGTAAACAGTTACCCTGCGAGTGTGCGAGGTTCGCCAGGGTGCGCTGATAAGGGAGCAAAGTTTTCGACCCCACCAGGCCGTTGATACCAGGGGTGCCATGGCCTGCCTACTATGGCGATGGGTTTTTGGGGGGGGACTCGACGAGGAGGTAGTCGGCTTTTTTTTTGTATGTGTATTTTGTTTTTTTTTTCCTTTGCTTTTTTCGGTCACCAACTTTGCATGATGGTGATTAGTTTTTCCACCCCCACACCCCCAACCAGCTCACTCTGGGGAGGGGTCTGTGGGTGACTTCGGTAATAGGAATGCTACCGAGAAGAAGGTTGGCAGCGAACAGATTACACAGCTCTCGCCTCTCGAGCGTGCGTGCTGCATGAGTGTGTAACCCCCATAGGCCCTTACC
>NC_064875.1:54319541-54324541 GCF_943734745.1 Anopheles darlingi
TACAAGGCTTTCAAGGCCGGGAACGACAGACAAACAGACAGACAGGGGCGGAGTTCCAAGATGGATGCTCCAGGAGGCATCGTACTCGGGATAACTCATCAAAAACGATAATAAACTAACGTGGAAAGCAAACATTTCATCTCCGTAGCAACAGCACCAACAGCAAACCACAAATCAGCATCAAGAGAGCCACTGCTGCTGCTGCTGCAACAGTGGCCATCGTCGGCACCAACCGTCAAAAGGCCTCTAGGAAGTTCCAATTCCATCGCCTGATTAATTGCATTCCATCGGTCGGTCGGTCGGTTTCGGTTCCAGCGTCCAAGAACCGTCCAGACCGTCCTCCAGTCTCGCCATCAGTCATTGGACGTCTGTCCGGGGGCTCCTTGTTTGCTCTGGCACTGGGCAACAGTGGCTTTTAGAGTCGAGGAATCGAAAATATTGCTTTCGAATTTGCTCAGCCCCGGGTTCCCAGGGGGATCCCCCCAGCCAGACCCAATGCCAGACTCACGTATGGGCCCCACCCCTACTGGCGGAAGCCAGGAAACCCTCAATTCAATTACATTTGCATCCCGCAAATAACCGAGCAACGCTCCATCGGCACACTCTCCTCGGAGCTTCATCGTGACCAGTTCCAGTCTTTTTTCTCTTTCTTTTTTCGGGCCGACACATCCGTCTCCATCCGAAGGCTGGGGGGCTTTACCCCGAGAATTGAATTATCAAACTTCGTCCCATGGCCTCGTTGCTCTCCGGTGGTTCCGGCGTGAGCGGCCACAACCAAGCTCGAAAGCTGTCACCCTGCCACTGCTGCGACTGCTGTTTACCGACCAGCAGCAGTGGCCGTGACAAACTCCCGGCCTGAACTGCCTCTTGTGTTTTATGTGCAGCAGCAGCAGCACCAAAGTGCACACAGGAGCGATATTGACCAAACAGATTTCCTCCATAATGTCCCAGTGGCACCGGGAACAAAGCAAAAAACTGGAACTCGAACACACACACAGACACACGTGCAAAGTACACATGGGCACTTGTGGTTTTATGTGGCAGAACACTCAGCAGGACACTCAGGCGACTCCGGTCAGTAGACTCTGGCGGCCCGAAATGGAGGGACATACAGCGCAGCAGGCGGTACGGTGGTCCACCGTTCTGCTCTCTGTTACGTTACACACACACACACACACACACACACACACGATGCCGAGGATATAGGTGACCGAAGGATGTGAAATCAATATCCGTTTTTAAGCCACAAAACGCAGCATTTCCCACTCTTTGGTGCTTGATGCTGAGCTCCAAAATGTTTCCAACTCCCCAACATGCACATCGTGTCGTGTCGTGTGTGTGTGTGTGTGTGTGTGTGTGTGTGTGTGTGTGTGTGTGTGTGTGTGTGTGTGTGTGTGTGTTTGAGTGATAGTGGAAGCTGGTTGTGCATAAGCATAAGCGGAGATGAGATTACCGTCCATCGAGTCGCATCGAGTCTGTTCATTAAAACCGAACGAAGTGATATCCTTCGATCCGTCGAAAATTAGATGCAAGTAGAAAGAGCAAGAGAGAGAGAGAGATAGAGAGAGAGAGAAAGAGAGAAGAAGAGAGATCCCGTTGCGGATGGTTTTTGACGTTTCGACGATCATGACATTGACGATGACGACCAGTTCCACATCCACAGGAAATCAAGGTTTAATAGAGCGTACAGAAGGAGGTTGCACACAGGGGACTCCGAGAGGGGAACCACCCTGTGCTGGGACACTTAAAATTGGCCAACCAGCCAACCAACCAACCTGTATCAACCAGCAGCAGCAGCAGCATCGACACGGGTTGGCATATCAAGGGGTGATGAACCGTGAGCCGAAATTCAAACTCATTTCCCTCGAATATCCTGTTGCCGGTATGCGGCAACTCATGCTGGTCCCAAGTCATCATGCCATCATCATCGACGGCAGAGCAGATGGTGCGTGTGTGTGCAACACACATTTTCGGCAAATGCACCTCTTCGGTTTCGGTCTGCGCGTAAGGATGTTAAGATGTCGAGGTGCCTTTTCACCGTGACACACACCAGGCGGCATGGTGTGTATTGGCGTACCCGGACCGGTTACCGGATGCACCATATTTCCCTCGACGACGACGACGATGGTGACGCGTTGCGGCAGCAACATGCCAATTTGATGCCATCACACCGGGTACCGGGGCCGTACGGCCATTGATTGAGTTTTCATGTGTCCCGTCTGGTCCCGGTGTTGGTGTTGGTTGCCGGTTAATGCGCTTGCAGTGCCAATTAGACGGAGACCATTTCGGGGCCATTGTGGTTGTGAACCGGTGGCTCTTGAAAGGCCATTCATGATGGGATGATATCGCACGACGATGGATGTGTAACGTATGGTTCGCTGAACGCTGAACGTTTGCGCGCGAAAACAAGGTAGCCCTGTGGTCCGTTCCATCACAGCGTGGTGGTTCTTTTCTTCAAAGCAACCCCTAACCTCAACGCAATTTTGGCAGCTGTCAGTGTCAAAATGTGATTCACCACCGAAAACCACCGGTTGCGATTTGTTTCCATTAAAGTAGGCTCGCTCGCACGGATGCACTACACTGTGCGTGTATGTGCGAGTGTGTGTTTCAAGTTCGTAAACAAATTGATTGAAAGCTAACTCTTCCGTGCCATTTTGGGGCACTCGAACATAACCATCCAACAAACGCACTAATGCAGATGAATTCGTGCCCGCGCAACGGCAAGGTATCGGCGGTGGTCATCATCCCCTCATTCCCCTCCCCAACAACTACAACAGAGATTCCTTTTACAGGACCCAGCAGTACATTATTATGGACTCTCCCCCTCCGAATATAGTAACGCAAAGTGTTTCCCCGGAAATCGGAGAAAGGATAGCATCCGTATCCGTGCAAATGGCGAGTTCCGTGCCGTGGCGTGGAATGTTTCAAAATATCCTTCCAGGAAGGGGATGAATGCTCATCGCATCAACCCCTCTACCGAAACGTTTTGGGGGTGCGCTCTCGTAAACCCATCCCGGAGCCACTCTAGCTAATAAGTGATTTGTCTCATCACTCTCATCGACCGTAGGGTTTCACCTCGAAGCCATCTCATCCCCACGGAAAGGAGGTGGGGGGGGGGGAGAAATTCGCTCCCCCCCCAAAATCCGAGTTGGCTCCAAAGGAGGCCCGAGGACCGATGGTTTCAAGCTGAGTGCTAAGTGAACCAAAATCCTCGGGAATGATGACGATGGCGGTGATGATGATGCTGGGTTGTGCTGGTTAGTGGATTGGCATCCAACCGTGCGCTCACTCCCGTCAGTCAGTCAGTCAGTCAGTCAAGGAAGGTGGAAGCTTCATGATCCGCTGCCATTCCTTCGGTTCCTTCGCATCACATCCAGATAGCCAGCTAGCCGTATGTTCCACGGTCGTTCAGCCCAAACCAGCTCTAGCCATTTGCATTTCGGGCACAATAACAACAACAACAACAACAAGAACAACAAGAAGAAGGATGCCGTCGGTCGGTTACCGCCTCACTGGGCGCTGCAATGGTGCGGATATCCCGGAGCGCAGCAAAGTTGCCACGATGACGCGCCTTTTGACCGGATTGCTTTGGCTGAATGGTTGATGCACACGAATGTGTGTGTGTGTGTGTGTGTGTGTGTGTGCCAGTGAAACCCGAACGTGGGGTTCACTTTGACCACAAAATGCTCCAACATAGAGCCCCGAGGATCTGCAACGTGCACAGAGGACGTCGTCATCGTCGTCGTCGTCGTCATCGTCGTCGTCGTGGCATTCTTCTGGTGGCCAAGAAAAAGAGCATCGTGTCCTCGACCGCACCACTGTGCAGTAGTGGCGACGAATGTGACCCCGGGAATGGGAATGATGCTCGTTCGCAAAGCTCGGAATTGACTTATTCTGCCGTCCACGCAAGTCCACAATTCAGCACCGAGCTTGCGGCTCGGCTCGGGAACCACACTTTGGCACCCGAGGACCCAGAGAGTCAGAGCCAGAGCCGGCCAGGCAGTACGGCGGCGAGTGAGCCGCCCCACCATTCGGAATAACGAAATGCATAACCAATGCATGGCGTACGCTTCGGGGCATGATCCCGCCTCCTGCTCCTCAACCACACCACACACACACACCGCCAGTGGTTCGAAAGAGGATTTACTCCCTTATTCTGTGTCGTCGTCGTCGCCATTGTTTCCCGTGGTGCAGCTCGCATTTCATGTTTCTCGCAATCTCAGCCCCGCTCTGTGTGTGTGTGTGTGGGTGCGGCCGGCGGCCGGCGGCCGGCGTCCGGGTTGGGTTTCGGGTTGGGATTTAATTTCATTAATTTTTCAATCGCCATGATATATGTGTGCAATGTGCATTTTCGTTTAACTTTCAATTCGCTCGTCCCTCGCCGGCTCCAATCCGGCGGTTCTGTCGCCATCAACGGTTGACCACAAATAAGGGTTACTTGCAATCCAAGTGCAGTGCACGCCAGTTCAGTCCCCGCACACACACACACACATACACACAGCCACACAAAAGTGTACACAATTGGCCACTTTATGCCGCAACGCGGTGCTGGCGGATTGGCCAGAGCGAGGGATTAAATGTGGAAATAAAACTGCCACTCAAGATGCAGATTAATGCTTTCCCCTATGTTTAAGGAGGAGGGCTGGCTGGGGTGTGCGGACGGGTGCGAGGTGGAAAGGCAAATGAGCCGAAACCCCTCTTCCTCCATTTCGCGGGAAATCAGGACTACATTATGCGCGCAGTGCAACGAATGCATTTGGGGCGATGTTTGCGGATGCCTGATTTCGCGATGGCGTGGTGCGTGGTTTAAAGGTGGCCGCCTGATGAAGCCGCAAATGTCATAAGCTGAGCTGCAAATGTCATGATGATTGGGAGATATTTTTTTTGTTTTGTTTTGTCTAATGGGTGCGGATGGTGCTGATTGGAAAAGTATGCCATAAGCTGGAGTGGAATGTAGTAAACTGTTTCTTGTTAAGAACTTCTTGAGGCACACGTTCATG
>NC_064875.1:54327041-54362041 GCF_943734745.1 Anopheles darlingi
TGGGAACGGTAAACTGGCGGGCCGGCATGGCAGAATGGAAGATACACTTTTAGGGCATTTCAAGAGGTTAGCCAACGGTGATACTAGCGCTTGCAGAGTGTGTCTGGGTGTGTGTGTGTGTGTGTGTGGAGTTGTGCATGCGTGCGTGCATGTGAGGCACACCGGGTCCGGTGTTCCAGTGGATCCAGATGTGTGGTAATTTCGAATTTTTACGTTTTTTTCTCTTTTTTTTTGTTTTTTTTTTTCACTTTTAGCGACCATCTTTCGTAATGGTTTCGACATTAAATCGGAAGCATGCGGGGTGAGGGGTGATAGCAGAGTAGGGAGAGGGGAGAGTGGGTGTGTGGATACAAGGGAGGGATTGGCCACCGTAACCCTCGTAACCGATAAACGGAAATTAGAGGAAATAAACTCGAAACGATCCGTGCGGTTCCGGTCTAGGTACGCGGCGCTGCAGCCCCCACCAGGGAGGGTAGCTTCACAAGAATAGAATCCCGTCGTATCCCTGCATCAATTTTAAAGAACGTCCGGACCGGACCCCCAAGACCCCGGAACCGGAGGTGGTGGGTGCTCAATTCCATAAAAGCTAAATGAAACGACGCGCGGAATTGTCTCGAGGCCTCGTTTATCTCGGTAAACGGGGCTGTTGACGGTGCGGCGCCGGTCGTAACAATAAAAACCAATGTTACAGAAGCAGCAGCAGCAGCAGCAGTAGCAGCAAGGAGCGAGCCCCGAGATCGCGAACGGTCGGTTGCTAATCGCCCCACGCAGACATTTCAATTTACTTCTCTCGGGGGCAACCCCGCCGGAATGCGCAGTAACACCACCGTCGGTAATCCAAGAAAGGTGCGAAGAGGATGTTTTTGTGCTGGTGCCTGGATTAGAAGTTATGGATAGCAGCTGTCAAAATAAGAACACTAACAACGTCCAACAACATGAACTGTTGGCTGACATGTTCTGAACGGCATCATATTTTGACAGCTTTTTCATTACTAAGTGAGGCTACTTTGATCAACCTTCTACCTTAGGTACGAGTGTTTTCCGATTCACCGGGACAACCATTTGCCATCCCAGGTACCTTTGAACCAGAAACCTCGAAATCGATGATCCATGTTGGGAAAATTCAAAACAACACCCAATGCCTACTCAGCAGTTTGTGTTGCCTTACTGTGCTTGGCACTTGAATTGGGGTTCCTACTGTTGCGGCACATTCCTCATATGAGAGAGAGAAATAGAGGTAGAGAGAGAGAGGAAGAGTGAGGTCGCTTATCTCATCGAGGGCACTTCACTTCAAATCTGCTGACGATAGCTAGATCAGCTGGAACAACCGAACAGTGTCGGCATCGGCATTGCGAACCAAACCACCAAACCAAAAGCACACACACCATCGGCTCAACTGGACTGGAAATTAAAACTGTCCGAACGGTGCACGGTTCAATTAACGTGTTACGGAAATTGTAACGGGAATGATAATGTTGCAAATGTTGCAAAAACACATTTGCGCCCAACCGATGGTCTGAACCTTTTACGGATAAGCCGGTTGGCGGGTGCGGCGGCCAACCCCCCTGGCCTCTGATCGGCCACCCGAGTTCGCTCACCGTTCCGTGAGATATTTAATGGAAAATGGAAGCAGTCTGGTTGCTGGTTACTGTTTGTTGCACACCTGCTCATCACCTTAGATGGCGAGAGGGGGGGTTGCTTTGGGTTGGTGAGCAACACCTCCACCATCACCACCACCACCACCACCACCAGCACGTGATAGTGTGAGCCGTTCATTTCCGAGTTTCATTCGTTTCCGCACTCGGTTCCCATTTCCTTTACCACCCGCGGCATGCGGAAGGAAGGGAGAAAGCTAAGGTGCGAGGGGTTCCCTTCTTTTGGTTCCCCGTTTTTTTTCCCCGGAATCGATACGAGAATCGAATCGAAAGTGTGATATCGTTGATTCGACTCGATTCGAACCGCACCCCGGACCATCTTTCCACCTTTGCTCGGGGCTTATAGAGAAGCTCTCCTGGGGACGGGGTTGCTTCCATTTCACCCCTCGTCACCTGGCAAACCCCCCCCCCCATCTTTTTTATGGTCCACCTTCAGCATCATGTCTTGTTTGATGAGCGAAGAGGCAACCTAACCTCAAACCATGAGCCCTGCTCGGTTCACAGCGTCAATAGAGGATTCCCATGAGGGGGGGAGGGGGAGCGCGGTGAAAGAAAGGTAGCTCAATGGCGGACAAGGCGAGAGCTCTAATCAATCTGCACATTCGATCCGATTACCACCGACAGAGAGAGACAGAAAGAGCGGTAGAGCTTGAGGCTCGTTGGCCTCTTCCACTTTTTTGTTGCCACTGTCCTGCAGTGTGTGCGTGTGTGTGAAGGCACTTCCTTCTTCTGCTTCTTCGAAGGACTTACGTCCCCTTAGGATTCATCCCTTAGATAGCAGGAAGGGCACCAAACCAACCAAACAACAAGAACGAAAGAAAAAAAAATGCAGCAACTGCCACGTAACGGTGCGCAAACAAGAAGTGGAATTGGAAAAAGGACCCAACATCCCTCGGTTCCCCGATAAGGATAACGAATGCCAGCGGGGAGGGAGGGGAAGGGGGCGAGAGGAAAGGGGAAGGAATTTTAATTTAAATTAGTTAACAGACTCCTCCTGGGCTTCCGAAGACTCCGAGCCGTGTGATCCTGTGATGAAATATTCAGGATCCCAAATACACCACCTCCCTGGATCGTACCGGGTCCGGTGCCGGGAGGCCAAAGGAGGCCTGGAAATTTCTCCTCAACGTTTTCCCTCAAAGGCCTCACCGAGAGTAGCGCCCTCGAGAGCCTTGAAGGAGGAGGAGCCGACAAAGACGAAACCATCGCCCGGAACATGTGCCGACAGTCTCAGATCATGTGAGGTCTTAGGTATTAACCGTTCTGGGTGGTCTTACCGGGGGGATGGAGGTATAAAGAAGCGACCGGGCAAAGGGACAGGGACACCATTACAAGCGAAGCCATGGTCCGGAGCTGGAATCGAAGCGCTCAAACCTTTCAAGCTGGATCGTTCCTGTTGCTGCTGCTGCTGCTGCTGCTATATCGAGTGGTATCGAGCATAAACCGGGCACACTGACACACTAAAGCAGACACACATACGGCCCACCCAATGGAAATGGGTGTTGATGTGTTCCAGGAAGAGGCAGTGAGGGAGGGGATTTTCTTTAGATTAGAGCGCCACCACCCTTGCCCCCTTTTCATCACATTCATGCTGATCGATGCCGAGCCGAGACAGTAATGCAGGCCAAGAAAACCCGCTGTAAATTGAACAACCACTCTCTCTCTCTCTCTCTGTATTGAAAGGATCCCTAGAAAGGGTCTTTACGCCCTTTAGAATCGTCTCGCTCGAGTCGAGAGGGAATTGGAAATGTTCTTGCCAAAGTGAAGTCGTAGTTGTCTTGTTCCTTTGCTTCGAGCAGCGTCCGTTCCCGTTCTTATTAAACGGAAAAGCAAATCGATGTCAAGACGATCTCCGGGACTGGTTCTCCCGGAGCAAGGTTTGCAAATTTCAATCAACCAACAATCAACACAAGATGGCTGGTTTACTGGTTGCCATCGAAGCACCCGTTGAACTGTGGAGCGCATTGTTTGCCTCCTCCTCCTCGTCCTACTCCTGTTTCGTTTATCGTGCTTCGATAGCTCCAATGAGTGCTTGGATTGCATTGCCGGCCTACTTCGATCTACTGGAATGTTTTCAATCAAATTGCTGCCTTCCTTTTTATCCCTCTGCTGCTCTGTCTAGACCAATCTCCTCCCTGGTAGGTAAGGTTTTTTTCTTTTTGGGACAAATTTTGTTGGAAGGATCTCTTGGTATTCGGGATCAGGTGGATCATGGAGGGGGAGTCTCGTTAGCGGGGCATCTACTGTCAAAACACAGGAACCGATTGCTTACCGTCGGGGCGTACTCGTACTGGAGGTGAGGTCAGCTTGAGCGTTGATGACAGGGCCTGTGAATCCAGCGGCCCACTAAAGACATAATCATACGTTGCCTCCTGACTCAATGTCGATACTGTCGTGATCGGTCCGTGTGGCCGTGTGGCGAGGTTTGGGGATATCGAATGGGGAAGAAAAAGGCGTACAATAAACGTGTTCGATTAGTGCTCCACCGCAACCACCTTCCTCACTAAAATGGACGCTACACAGAAGCAGCAGGAGATGGGACATAATGACCTACCATTACTAGCGGTGGCATGCATGGTGGTTGGTGGTGTTAATGGACTAGGATCGATGATCGGAAACATAATAGCGGTGCTACAATAACGTATGTGTATGTATGTGGCTAGCAGCAAATTAAGTACAATAAATCATTTCACCCCCAAAAGCCAGCAGCCGCCGTGTTGCTGCTTGGCAAAACGAATCAATTCGGATAATAAGGCAAAATTAATCTACGAGGAATTATGGGACAAATCAAAGCACGGAACGGAACAGAACAGAACAGGGATGTTGTGGTATGACTTAAAGTGACGAGGCGTGTGCGTGCGTGAGTTTCTGATGAATGCACTAGCGAGAAGGGAGAAGGAAACCAACCTGGATACACTGATAACGGCTGCAGCACTTGTGTCGACCGTAATGGTGGTAGTAATGGTGGCAATTGGGGCTCGGGGCCGTTCGAAATGGAAGACGGAGGAGAGATCATCGAAGGGTCGCCGTTTGTCGCCATAACATGGAGACGGCCGACTGTCATTGGTTTGGTGCGCGTGTTTTTTTTTGTTGTTGTGTGATATGTACAGCGATTACACCACCGGATGTTAGTAGATGATGATGTAATATCCGATATTTAGTTAGGTTAGGTTAGGTTAGGTGCCCGTGTTTGCGATGGAATGGAAAGAGAAAAAGAGAGAAAGAGAAAGAAAGATGACCGTTTAGTACACATTTAGGACACAGTAAGTGAAAGGAGACCAGAACAAACATTTACGATCATGTTAGTAGAAATTGTGCGATAATTCGGTTAGTTTATGCGCCGCCCAACCAGCCCTTGATCAATTTACTTACCGACACTTCTGCACGTCGAGTTTATGTAGAAAAAACATACGACACGAGCAGTCTCCGTAAAGGATCATCATAACTTACTAGTTAAAGTAGCTATGACCTGCCCAAGTGCTTCCTCGTTTCGGAGCTTTACTTCTATATATCACACAGAAAAACACATACACAAACACACACACACACACAGGCGCGCGCAGTGGTGCTAACCCCTTCGATAAACATAAGTTACCGTGCTGTAGGCGGCACGTAATTCCCAAATCGTGTCTGCCCAAGCATAAAGAAGTAATAAACAAAATAAATATCTCGAAGGCAAGTCCGAACACCGAACCAGCCAGAACCAGCCAGGCGTACAATCACCATCATCATCAGCAGCAGCAGCAGCAGCGCCAGCAGCCCCGTTGGCCCCGTGATGGTTGACTAAGCTCACAATTGGACTTAGTTCCGCTTTCTGCCCATTTCCGAGTATCATCAACCGATGTCTAAGTTGGTCGGTCGGTCGGTCGGTCAGGTTCCTGTTATCCATCCGTTCTTTTTTCTTCTTTTTTCTTCCCTAGCACTATTTCTCTTTCTTCTACTCTGCCGTCCGTCTACTTCTTTCTATCCAATTGAGCACTATCCTCACATCCTGCATCGGAGCCTTGGGCTTCCTGTGTGTTCCTGTGCCACCCAGCCACCACCTTCCGGCTTGCGTTCGGTCCGTAGGCCCACCTTCCTTCCTTCCTTTCCTCCTCCCCAGTCGGCTACTTTGGGCGAAGTCAAGCAGTCACGTCATCTCGTCCCATCCCATCATGCCATTTCTACCGTCCCGTATGCTGGTACGCATACGGCACAGTTACAACAGGTCTTGGCCTCCCTGGAACGCTGCTGGAACGGGCTGGCATGGATGTGCTCTGGTCAAATAACTCTCAAACCATCACCACAGACACCGACTGGTACGGTACCAGTCCAGCACCTTCCAGCAAAGTGAAGGAGTTGTGACAGACGCGCCTGAGCGCAAGAATGCACACGGCACACGGGGCACACCCATACCACGGTACCGACCGCACACCGACACCGGGGTGTGTGTGTGTCCTTGCACGGTTATGCAAATAGCTTGCTACCGAGAGCCCCTCCTCCCCCGATCCTTTACCGCTTTTGGTGGAGGGTCTCGCCGCCTCGAAAGAAATGTACTGCCACACTGTCTAGGATTGATATTATTCCCTTTCTCTATATTTCTCTCTCTTTCTCTCTCTCGCTTTCTCTTTCTCTCATTCCCTTAGGTCATCGTTACCGTACGTGATCTGTGGTGTACTATCGTAGCTCGGCTTCCAGTAGCTCGAGGTCAGGTGAGGTTCGTGTGCCCCCACACACACACACACGAGCACACGGGCGAGCACACGGACGAAAATCATATTCCAGTGCGACGGAGCACCGGAATGGAAAACGTGAATAAGTAAATATGTACGGTCTAAATAATATTTCACGGCTGGTTGCCTCGGAACACAGGGACCGTCCTGGCCTGTCCTGCGCTGGGCCCCTCCCCCTTTGTCCCATCGTAGAGCGCATAGAGTTACATTATTGTGCTTGCGCCAGCACAAGTAGCACCAGCACCGCGATGGTCGAGGCCTCGAAGGCGAAGTGGCACGATTCAACCTGCGCCGACCTGGCCGCGCGCACGAGGCATTTGTGCTACGTACACCTCGTTAGGACGGGCACACACACACGCCCGGGATGATGAGGATCCTACTCCGGGGAATTGAACCCCGGTTGCCACAAGTCAGCAACAGCAACAGCACGACTGGTTGGTGTTGGGGGCCGGAGAATCATGGAGCGCATTTCGAGCGCCGAGCGCCTCGACAGCCCTTTGTGTCGAATCAGTAGTTTATGAAATTATGGTTTCTGCGATAATCTTTGAACCATGGATGCAGGTAGAAGGAGACCTACCACAGACACACACACACACACAGGCACACCGTCCCCCGGCGGGGAGGATATTGCTACTGTGTGCTGTATAGTTCCCGGTTTTTGCCACTCACGCCTCGCGTCGGTTTGGGATCCAGGATCTGGCTATACAGGCGAGAGATGGGCACGAGATGGGGTAGCTTCTTCGCCGCAAACATTGCGTGGAATTAGATTTGCCGGAATCTCTTCCACTTCGGCGGTGTACGCTCCGTTGTGTGATCGGTTTGTTGGTGAGGTAGTCCTATAGGAGTGAGGATTCTACTCCTACTTGGATACCTTGGACCTGGATAATAACGATGATGCGGCGAATCTAGCGGCATAGCGACCATTCATTCACCATTACGCATTATCATCGAGCAACGTGTGTATGTGTGTATCTGTGTGTACGATATGGCCGGTACGGTCGGCAAGGAATCAATTGTTATGCGCGACCAATGTCCGATGCAATCTTGGCTAATAGCCCAACGAGGCCAGACAGGCTCCTCGAGCGTTCCCTGGACCGCAGCGGTGCGATGATAACGTTCCAGCGAATCGCTTACAAATCCACGTATCCACCGACGCGAGATCCATATCTCCCTCCCTTGTTCGTGTAGCGTAATTTACGGTCTACAGGCGCTGTAAACGATTACCCATTGAGAGCTGCTGTCAGTTCGAATAATCGGAGCAAGAATTGGGGATCTTCGGATTCACTGTAGTCCCTCTAGAGAGGGGGCCATGATAAGGCATATTACTCTGTAAGAGTGTGTAAATGTAGCCAATTTGCTTCCAGAAGTTAGAGGCAGTATCCAATCAGTCTGATTACCAACGGGGTCCCAAGACAAATGACGTTTCGGCTGTTGTTTACAGCATACGGCATACGCCCGGGTTGCGACTAATCCCGATCGCACTAGATAGCCTGCTTTGTTGACGCACACCAAGTAGCAGTAACCGTTGGCAGGCAATGGCATGACGTGCTGCGTGTTGTCGAGACGTATTCCAAGTGTGACGCGTGCCCCGTTTGAGGTTATGTTTTCTTTACCGACTACGACTTCATGGCGGAAAGGAGCGAAATTCTTTCGAAACTATTTAAATGCATTCAAATGCTTCGCTTGTCGCAACAGTTGCTAATGCATCCTTAATTGCATTCCACCGACCAGCAACAGTTCCCACTGCAAGGTATGCAAAAGAATGTTCGTTTCGTCGTGGCCGCTCCTGACGGTGTTCCTGGCGTGAGTAATGCTCCCGTAAGCCACACCCAATTCGCGGAAGCTTTTACTAGCACTGGTGATGCGTGTTGCATACTTTTGACTAATTTGAAGGGCCTGTCTCTTCCTCCCTCCCTTTCCGGAAGTGCAAACGTCCCGGCAAACCGGCAATCACAGTCACACAAACGCACGTCACGACGCAAACTGCCACTTTCAGTTGCACTTTACAAGCCAATTCCGCCAACCCGGTTTGGTGTGCGCACCCACCGGAATGCGTCCATGAAAGGGGGTGCCCACGGGGGTTTGTTATTAGAAAATTGCATACTAACCCCGGCCCTCTACCGGAACCCCCAGTATGGTCTGCAGCCACAATTGCCGGGGGGGGGAGGTGTTGCTTGCTGTCGTTACAAACAAACATTTACCAACGCGAAGCGCGGCATGTTCGTGGCCTTGGAAGCGGCAACGCGAAGGGCAACGGTACGGGCAATGTTCCGCAACGTTCTGCCACGCCACGTTCCGCCTCCGCTGCCTTGTGCCATTGGGGCGGGAATGGAAAATTAATCCGCGTACGACCCTTCTCGGTCTTTGTGTGAGCCGCCACCAACCACCAACACCAAACGACCACCACCACCACCACCACATGGTCCACGCTGGTCGCTGGTCAGAATGGTCGGCAAATCGATAATTTATGAGCCATATCTGGGTTAAGCTTTGTTTTTCACGAAAACTTTGCCCCAGTTCGCTCCGCTCCGCGTGATGTCACTTCTCGTAGGTGCTGCTACGCCCCGGAAGAAGAAGAAGAAGAGGAAGAAGAAGGCTGTTTACAACTGGCAACGAGTCGCACAACTCCACTCCATCCAGGAGGGGTCACTCCTTCTTTGGACAAATCACATAAATCCGATCCCCATTTTAAAGTGTTTCGCAGCAATTTGAGTCGCTGTCTCGGTTGCTGCTGCTGCTGCTGCTGCTGGCCAGCTGCGAGGTAATGGTGGTGGTCGCTGCCAAACATAATAACACATAAATAAGGAATGGAACCCTCCCGTTTCGCGTACCCATTATGAAGGTTTGCCAATTCGGTCTCTCTCTATCCCTCTGGTTCCATTGGTTGCGTTCTCGTTCTGGGCTGCTGCTGAGACTCGACTGCGTGTTTATAGTGCTGCTTGGACGGAGGGAGGAAGGATGCTAAGGACCTTCCTCAATCCGTTCCGCTCCCAAAATGGCGACCTCAATTTCCTTCGTTCCCCGGTTTGTGTTTTTTTTTTCTTGGGTGCAAACGACGCCGAATGAAAGAGCTCGTCGTCGTCGTGCCCAATGTCATAAATATTATGACCGACGGGAGGGCAAGGAAGGAAGGAATGCAGGAGGATGTGAATGCCGCCAGGACAATCTTCAAAACGACTGCCAATCGTTCGCGGGGTTCTGGGTCGCCAACGTCCATCAAAAGACGTAGAGGCTAAGACGACGACGACCACGACGACGACGGCATCGTCCAGCCCAATGCCTTGGCATCACCACTACTGGTCTGCAGCAGCACCAGCAGCATCAGTCCGGCCACTGATCCGCATTCCTCCATTCCGTCACCGGATGTGCACAATAAAACATACATACATTTATAACGACCCTTCAGAAAGCCATTAAGGACATTAAATGGAAATAAACTGTTGGACACCTCATAAATCACGGGGAACCTGGGGAACCTCACCCACCCACCCCACCCCCCCAGTAATGAACGGTGCTAGGATGAGACCAAAGGAATCTCGGAAGCAGTTCAACCCGATGGTTTCAATGGCGCAAAGAGCGAGCGAGCGAGAGAGAGTGAGAAGGTGGAGCCTAATGATGGCCACCGGAGATGCTGTGGACCAGACGAGAGTTATGAGCGTTATCCTTCCATGTTTACCGTGTTTCGAACAGGACCCAAAAACCGACGAACTGGTCCCGTGCCAGTGAGGGGAAGGGTTGCAAGGGGGTTCCACCACCTTCCCCTTCTCCCCATACCTTACAAACAACAATCTGTCTGCTGGCCTTTTGGCCCGGGAAGCATCCCGGGAATGCTGGCGGGAATGCTCGCCTTCAGAGTGTACCGGAGGGATGCTGCCAATCAATTGGTCGTTAGAGTTGGCCAACGCATCGTTTGCCGTTGTCTAAATGTATGTTTCTTTCGCCCAAAAAGTGCTCCGTCGGTGCGTCTGGAGGAAGTTGTTTACATTTTCCGAAATCGAACAAAACACTCCAAATGACATCAAAGGCATTCGTCAGCGTTCGATCATTGCTGAAGCAATGCTGCAGGAATGAATGGATCGGTGTATGAGCCCGGGAATGGTCGGAATGAGGGCCAGAATGTACCGAGACACGATTTGTCACTCGCCGTCCTGCTCCTGTCCAACGGGCGAGCATCTGCTGGTCCCACATAAATTATCAACGAGCACACACACACACACACACACGCTCTACTTGTGACGAAAGTGATGCACCTCCTTGTCCATCTTCCGGTCTGTGTCTGTGTGTGTATGTGTACGATCGGCATCAAAAGAGTTCAAGAGTACCAGGCGTCTCCATTAGCAAGAGAGTGACGGAGACGGACGAAACAAACATAAATTATGCATTGTGTAGTTGTACGAAGGGGGTGGGGCATCCAGCGAGGAGCGCGCGTGCACGAGCCTCGAAAAATGGCCATTGTCCATCCGAGAGTTCGCGTCCGCGCTGGAAGTAACAGCAGCAGCAGCAGCAGATAGTGAGCGAGTGATAAATGATTCATAAATTCCGATGCTACGATGCTATCTCTCTCTGTCTCGTAACAGCAACTTTCACCCTGACACTAAGCGGCATTTGCCTTTGTTTACTACTACTTGTGCCCTTACTTTGGTTCTTTCCCCCTTTCCCTTGAGTTCAGTTCCCTTGTAGGCATGTCCTGCCCTACCCAGCGCCAGGGGCCATAAGGCGTCCATCCAAACTGCTGACCTTATGCTCCTGGCTGGCTGTTGGGTTGGGGGCCTAGCGTTCGCGCTGTTATTGATTCCCTCACCCCCGGCACGCGCCCGGCCTGGTGGCCTCACTCGGAAACAATCTTTCGCCCCTCTAACCCCGATCAATAAGCCTAGGATTGTGGTGGTGGTGGGGGGGTCTTCAGGCGTAGCAATAGGTCAATATGTTGCACCATAATGCCTATTCGGTGTGTGTGTGTGTGTGTGTAAAAGAAGAGGAAGGCTCTACTCCATCGAGACCGTGAGAACTTTCCTTCCTTCCTGCGCGTTGATTGATAGCGAATGGAGAGAATTGGGCCGCCCCGGGTTCATGCACCACTCTCGACCACCACCACCCCCTCCTTCTTCTGTCCACCTGAGTGAGGGTGACCTTTTGTGGCCGCGGTGTGTACGCGTGTGTGTGTGTGTGTGGCCCCCTTTATTGGGGTTCTCGTTAACTGCCGTGATCGTTGGTGCGCCGTGTTTGATGATTGATAGCGTTGATTGAAGCGCCAACTTCGGGGCTACGTGAAGTTTGTGGAGCTTTTTTTTCCTTCCCCTCTCTTCCTTTCGAGTCCTTCCCGAGTAATCGGAAACGGTAAAAGGTAATCACTCACACACGCGCCTGTGAGGCCGTGTGAGGGATTCCATTGTATTTTCGATTGTCCTCCCCCAGACCCCCAGACTCTCATCGCCTCCACCCATTACGGGGTGCCATGATGTCCTTTGTGGTGCAGGTGGCTGCTGGAGTTGTTGTTGTTGTTGTTGTTGTTGCGTGTCGAGTGACAGTCAAATTAACGAACGTCAGATACGCATCGTATGGCCTTTCTCTCGCTCTCTTTGTGTGTGTGCGTGTGTGTCATACTATCGATAGGGGATTATTATTGGGTGATCCTCCCCCCGGGGGGGGGGGGGGGGGGTTGGTAGTGGTTTCCGTGGTGGGGTCTTTGGGGACGCTGTATCATTTATCAAGCGCCTCCCTCTCTCTCTCTCTCTCGCTGTCTGTAACTCGGTAACTGTTTGGTGCGAAATGACAAGAAATCACTCAATTATACGCCCTTACGCTGCGTGTCAGTGGGGGTACTGGGCGCGAACGGTCCCGTTCACACGCACGCTCGCTACGATATTAATGATTCTCCTGGAGTGCCACCAGACAACGGCCACGACGGTGACGGTGGTGTGTGGTAGCGGTGGCGTGCGATTGACACAGTATCATTTTCCTTTCGATACGTGCATTCAGCGTCGGAGGGCCACTCACTCGAACTCGTCAAACGCTGGAGTGTCCCCTTCTCGGAGTAGGTGATCTCGATTAACAGACTCAACGGTAACGCTGCTGCTGCTGCTGCTACTACTACCGCTGCTAATGATCACTTCATCAACAGTGAGTGAAGTGATGGCACTTTGAAAGTTTGCGACGACCGAGTTGTGGTGTGCCAATGGGTGCGCCATTTCTGGAGAGAACCTCCCCTCGGTCTGCCTGTTCAAGGGATTTCATTCATTTCTCGCACCAACGCTCCGCTTGGAACGTATGCAAATGGCGTCGTCGCCCTCACCACAAGTAGCTGGCGAACATATTCGAATGAATGCCAAGCGTTTCCGATGTGCCTATAGAGGATATTAGTTAGTTCGTCGTTCTCTCTCTCTTTTTCTCTCGCGCTCCCTTGTTCTACCTCTCATCGTGTGACAGCCAGCATATAGTGGTTGGGCGCGTCGAGGTGGAAAATGAGATTTTGCATTTTTCAACAGTACTTGTGGCGTCATTAGTTTTTAGTTTATCAAGCCAACCATTAAAAATCCCCCATTTCCAGCCTTGCACCCACTTTTAGTGCTCCCGCTTTTCTGATTGATAAGTTAGTAGAATATAGACAAAGTCCTCATTTTAAGATAGTTAAATTGTTCCAAAAGCCAATAAACTATACTTCTTTTTCTTGTTTAACACCATATTTATCTACAACTTTTCAAGAAGATATAAGATCGTAATATGAGCAAAATACATAATACAACAATAAAGCATGGCGTTTGGGGGAAACATTTAAAAAAACTCTTTAAAGATTTTGGTAAAAAACAAGTTTTACTTACATAAAAAAAACTAATTGCATGAAAAAAATGTATAAACTATACTTAAACACCTTGATAGGAAGTTTTTTTTTAAGTGAAGGGTGAATTTAAACTTCAAATGCTCAAAATAATCTACTACTTGTCCATGCCACGATTGACATTCTTTTTGAAAACGTTGGTTTTAAGCTTTGAGTTGTTTTAGCAAACCACTGTATTGTTGCCTGTTTTGCTTCGATTAATCCATAAATTGGACTCAATATGCTTGAAGAAACCCTCCAAAAAAGTCTTAAACATAAAACGTGTTAAAATAAATTTGTTCAGAAACTGTCTCTTCCTCCACCGCAAATGGATAGATAAGCGATGGGAACTTATCAATTTGAACGAAAACATACAGCACATAAAGTCCCAAAACCCCATTAGGTGACTCAGCCCGGTGTAAAACTCGGTGAAACATCGGCGGCAATGCCAATAGAGCCGAGCGCCGGAACGGTGTGCTTGTGGAACGGGCCTTTTTATAGCTTTATGAATTATTTCCAAGTATTTTGTTTACGAACCACGCACACACACACACTCGTACACACGCACACAGCAAATCCCATGAATTCAGGACCCGTGAGCCGTGGCGTAGGGTTTTTGAGGTTTTAGCCAGCTGCCATTTCGCGGTACGGTGCGGTACGATCCCTCCGGGTCCGTTCCAGGCCACTGCATCCAGCGGTCCGGACGCTCACTGAGAGTGTGTGAGAGAGAGAACTGAGAGACGAGTCCGCAAACCTTCGCATCGTCAATCCTGGAACGGACCTACGCGGTTTCGGGACGAGACGAAACGAGAAGCAAAGTGTCCGGAGGTCCGGAGAGGTGCTGATGCTCTCCGGGATGGCGCAGCTGGAGCAGTGGAGTGAATAATTTAGTTTTAAAACAGTTGTCAACAAGGGCTTAAATATTAGATGACGGGAATTTTAGGCACTCCCCCCGACTTTTTCCTCCAGTTAAGATGCCCAGAGCGCACAGGATGGTCCCAGGTCCTCCCTCTTCTCTGGTGACATCAACCCGGAATAATATCCTGGGGTATGAAGGTAAGTGGTACTGCAGGGCGCAGGGTCTTTAGCTTGATGTTTGCCTTTTTGATGAACTGCAAGCGAGTGACCGACACCCACACACACAGCAATGTGTTCGCTTCCGTGATCCATATTACATCACCTGCCTATGCAAATCATCCCCCAAACCCTTAAGCAAAATGACGAATGTAACCGTCAATCAGAGATCGTTATGAAGGAGAGAAAGAGAGCGAGAGAGAGAGAGAGAGAGAGAGAGAGAGAGAGAGAACCCTTCCAGGCAGCACAGTACAACACCTCTGCTAGTACTGGCGATATAGTCCCGGGAATCGATACTGCACATCGTCCTTCAACCCCTCATCCCCCTACCCCCCTGGCACGTCACAATGGATCATTACAATGCTGCACGCTGGCGTGTGCTGGTGAGAGTGGAAAATTGTGGCACACAAAAAGAAAAGCCCCAAAAGAGGACAAAACGTCCCCCTCCTCCCTCCCCGACCCGCCGAACAAAGACCAAACAACCAGCAAACACTCCCAATTTAAGGGATGAAGGGGGTGCGGGGAGGAGAAGGAGAACTTTTGGTGCATTTGAATTCAAAAATGGAGCTGCTTTGCGAAGCAGGCTCGTACCACGTGCCACGTAATGACGCCAGCAACAATAACAACAACAACAATCAACACAACGTCGAGATAACGATCGCTGAAGAGCATACACACACACACACACACACACACACACACACACACACACACACACAGCTACAGAACATGAATCCATTCGTGCGATGGTTGGTTGCGCAATGGTTGAAAGTGGCGGCTGAATGCGCTCGTTCGTTTCATTCGTTCGTTCACTCACTTGGCATTGTAAAATGGTGCTCCTCTCCCCCTTAGTAAAAGGAAGGAAGGAGGAGGAGGAGGAGGAGGCAACACAACAGTAGGAATACAGGAAACGATTCGCGGAAACAACAAACCGTTTCGGTGGTAAAGAGGAGAGGAGAGAGTAGAGGAGAGAGAAGAAAAAAAGCCCACCAAAGCCAAATGAAAATTGGAAAACACGAGCTTGAAAACGGTTGGCAATGTAGTGACAACATGCTGCTGCTGCTGCTGCTGCTGCTGGTGGTGCCTGGTTCGTGCTCGATGTCGTGTTCCCTGGCTTGCGAGCCCCGACCACCACCACCATCACCAGTACATCCTATCTTATTACTTTCTCATTCCCACAGTTGCACTCGCGCTGGCGGCGTACATTGGAATGTATGGCTGGCATTTGCTACTTCCAGTCCTGCTGCTGCTGCTGTTGTTGTAGCCTGTTGTGACCACGAGCGGATGTAATTTGAAATTGCCAACATTTACAACCAACTATCAATGTCATCCTGGCAGTCTGTGTGTGTGTGTGTGCCACGAGACATTCTCTCGTGGTTTTTTATTTCTCTCCCTTGGCTCGCTTTCGATACTTCGACACCGGTTAGCTGGAGCTGCGAATGGGCAGGATCAGTCAGCAGCCAAATGTGACTTCCTCCTCGTCAGGTGGATCAGAATCAAAATGGTTGAAGGCACAGACACAGACAGGTAGGGCTCAGGGGTGCATGTTTTCTTTTTCCCCGCCGGATAAACAATGTATCCAACATTTAAATTCGGAAAAGAGACACCGGATCCGGGACGGGATCATTCGAAGAGACGCGCCGCAATAAGCGGACACGCGAAATGAATTTTAAAACACATTACACCGATTCCACTACACCACCGAGAGCGGGAGACAGACACCGCGAGGCATTTTAAAAAAAGCGGAAAAACAAAAAACTTTCAAATCCTAGCAACCGCTAGTACTACTGACCCCCCCGGGGGGACCGTGCCCTTAGCAACGGTACCAGCAGCAGCAGCAGTAGCAGGCGATGCAACGTTAAAGGATGTGATGTTTCCGTGGTGCCTGGACTCGCTCGCTTTTTTGTTGCCCGAACCGTAATTCTACTCCACACTTTTCCACCACTCCCTAGAGACGGACGATGCTTCCGCTCGACGTTGCCCATCATTTTATTTTATTATCCGGACGGCCACTGTGTGAACGCAGAGCGCGCACTGTGGTGGCCCCTGGTAACCACAAAGCACCGACCTATCGAGCACGCCGAGAAGCCGACCCGGAAAGGGGAGCTGCAAAACGATGCCAAGAATGGCAGGACAGGAATAGGAAGGAGCCTTTGCAGCTGTAAAGGGAACGCAACCTCGCACAAATTGGAAACTGGAACTGAATGCGCCGGGGTCTTGCGACTAAGGGCATGAAGGAATGCAAAAAAAACAGAATAAAAATCAACCCCCAAAGAAGAAGAAGTAGACCCCTTCACTGGACTCGCTCGTTGACGTTCGATTTGACTCGATTTATACGCCGGCTTCAGGCAGCGAGCGAACGAGCGAACAACGAGTAGCGGAGAGGGACGCGCCAGGGCGCGTCAAGGCGCGTCAAAAGCTCCCGGGAAATTATTGAAGAAACGCAAAGCCTTTGCACCGCTCTGTGCGCGGTGGCCAGGGGCCAGCAGGAATTGATTTTCGGTGTGTCTGTGTGTGTTCGAGTGTGTGTCTGTGTGCAGACTTCCGAGAAATCGAAGAAGGGCTTACCATACTCTCACAAACGCTGGCTCGCTGGCTGGCTCGCTAGCTGGCACACAAAAACCCATTACCGTTGCCCTTTCCTCTCCTCGTAGCGTAGGATTTCCAGTCCTTGGCACCGGGTTTGAAGTGTTCAGTGATGCAAAGAAACAATTCCCTACCGGCTGGTGGACCGGGAGGAAGAGGTGAAAAGGAACAGACTACGAAGATGGGGATTGACGTTGGAAAATTGAAATCGACTACCAACCGACCAACCGACCAACCGACCAACCAACCGATCGGTTTCTGCCCTTGCAACGAGGAGCTTGTCGAAGTTGATTACTCTTCCGGGGGTTCGTTCCGTTTGCCCGTGCCACGGAACCGTGTCCATCCACGCCCCACGAATCAAATCGAAGTTCACGAGTCGTTTGGTTTTGCAATAAACCTGATAAGACATACATATAACATGTTGTTATAGAGTCGCGAGACATTAAATGAAGAGCGTCCCCGGAAGACCGTGAACGAACCGTGAAGGGGTCCTGCCATTACGATCTCGGTGGTTACTGTCACGGAGTCACCGGTGACCTTCACCTGACGGTTGGCCATAATGAAGAACAAACACTCTAAACCTCGAACACAGACAGAGCGCCGCAGACGAAGTAAATAGACGAATGGCTAGACACCGAAGAGACCGTGTCCATCGGATCGGAACTGCGCGGCGCGAACACTGGACAAGATTTAATTATGATAAGTGAAACGCGACACATGGCGGCCCTCCTCCTCCCCGGTAGGTGAATGTTATCACGGTGCAATCGATTCAATTACTTCCATGGCGTCGCCGCCGTCGCAGTGTCAACAAAGTCAAACTGTTTGTGCTTTGATCGTTAACCGAATTATGGCCAGGGTTTGTGAGCACACACACACACACACACGCGCGCGCCTCAGTCACTCTTTAAAATCGGTTTTAACAGAACCAACCAAGCAATGGCCTGTAGGCAATGGTCTGGCTCGAGGATAATGAAACGACAATGCCCGGGGACAATGATTTCATTTCCTTGAGTGTCGGCAGAGGGCCTCTCAGTTCAAGTCCCCTAGAGTCCTTAGTAGTAGCTTGCAATAATGCGTTCCTTTAGTGCACCTCGCACTCCAAGAGAGAGAGTAATGAAGAAAAGTGAACCCTAACAGGATGCCTGCTACTGGCGGTGTACGGGTGTTTGTGTGTGTGTGTGTCCTGGTTACTTGGCAAACACCAAACCAAACACTCCACGACGATCTGAAGACGGTCTGGTCTGGCAGGCCTCGTTGTCGTCGTCATCGTCTTCGTCATCGTCGCTATTCCACGCCAATGCGCCAACCTCGCGGTTCATGGATATAAATTAGCAATTCAAAGCAAAGTATCCGCAACGAAATGGGAGAGATTGAACCGAGGGAATCGCTCCTGCTGTGGCATTGCCGTGGCTCTAGGTACCTTACCTTGAACCTTACCACGAGAAATCAACTCAGGCCTTAGATCGCCTTAGAAGCCGCCGTATTTAGCGTAAAATTGGGTGCTACGAGGAGCTTCATCTTCATCAGTTCAGGCAGCTTGGAACTAAGGTTCCCCCCCCAAAACCGAGGATCTGTATGAGGAAAAATAGCTTCAAATGGATGATTAATACGTCCGCTGCCACCCACCACTCCGCAGACGTAAGCACAGTTGAAGGAATGTTAATTATGTGCTAATGTAGCCTTATTCCGTGGTTCACTTGGGGGAAGGGAAACCGAAATGAATTACCACAGCACAAACCCACACACATCCAGATACAGACACAAGCACACAAGCACACATTGCAGGACGATTCTCTCAAACGCACTCAAACACTCTGCTGAGCTGACATCATCAACAACATCTTTCTGCAAATGTCCTACCGAACTCGAGTAACGAGTTGCAGGAAGGAAGGATAATAAATGTGGTCCGGAAACGTCCGGGGCAGATGTAGAAACGGGACGGAAAAAATAAATAATGCAACCACCGGGTCAGCTCTCATCCCGAAAACGCCAATCCCGCTTGACGAGGGATGGCGCTAAACAGCTTTGCACGGGTACGCGTACGCGCTTTTAGCGGACAGCAGCCAACGTTTCCTGCAACGCTGAAATCCGGCAATCCTTATTAAACACTACGCGCTGAAGGTATGGCACGCAGTGGACCACAGTGCTCAGTGTTCACCTTTGTAACGCGCATTCGGAATGTTGTGAGCCGCGAGGCTACGAACATTGGAATAAATCATTCGAATCCGCTCGCTTCGGCAGGATTAAAGCGATGCTCAAGGAGGAAAGGTGAGAGGAAAGGGAAGGTAAGCGAAAAGGCAGAAAACAAATAAATCTTCCACAAATGAATTTTGTCCCCTCGCACTCTCTCTCTCTCTTGCTTTCGGGAGCGCAATAGGTATGCCTGTACGCTAAACCATCTCCCAACCCTCCAAAAAAAAAAAGAAAAACGTGGAAAATATCTCGAGTGAAAGAAGAAAACAAAAACGAAATGGAAAAAAATGGCAAAACAATCGACAACGAGAATCGGGGGTTGGAAAAGGATGAAAATAAGAGCCAAAAAGGAGGGGAGCGAAAAAAGAAAACATGTCTCTTCCAGGAAATGAGACCATGGAGCACAACGATGACGACGACCGAAACGCACCCCAAAAAAAGCGATCGTAGTGTTGGTTCCATACAAAAAACATGACACAAGAACCTGCAACAACTGGAGCAGCAGCAGCAGCAGCCGATGCTAGTAGTGTAGGCCCCCAGCATTAGCCGAAGCAGATCGTCGTTCTCAGCCAATGAATGTTGCGCCCCAAAAATGCGCCCCAAAACATATCCCCGGAATGTAGTTGTAAAAAAGCATCCCAAAACAAGGGGGACGGGGCCGAGGAGTGGCAAAAAACAAGGGCCAGATACATCGGCATGCCGATGCTAGCAATAGAACCACACATACACACACGCGCACACACGCTGACACACCTACAGTAGAACGAATGGATGGAACGAGCCGCAAAACCGTTGCCCGGTCACGTTCCGCCATTCCGTGCACAACGACGATGACGACGACGATGGCGACGACGACGACGACGACGATGGCGGCATAACGTGTGACACACTGTGTACGAGCGCGAACGCAGAGGTCACACACTCACGTACATGATCCCGGCCGTCGGCCGAAACCGGAGGATTGCCGGAGGATCGTAAAATGCCACCAGCGCGACCGGACTGGACCGGAGAAGCCGGACCGGACCGGACCGAAACTGGACAGGACGGCTGGTTGGTTGGACGAGGAAATCCTGACAGTAAATCCAGGTCATCCAGGCCGGTTATGCCAGTCGCGAACCACGGGACTGAACTCCGGGTTCCGAAAACCCGAGAACCCATTTGCGCGCTTTGTCTGTGACGGATACGGAACGGAACGGTTTCGAGCACCACCAGCAGCAGTAGCAATCGAGCGGGAACTTGTCATCACTAGTGGCTAGTGGCTAGGTGGCTGCAGGACACACACGCGTGTGTGTGTGTGTGTGTGTGTGGTGGAACCGACGTGAACATGATGTTGCCTTTTTGTAGCCATGAAAGGGCAGGGCACCACGATGGAGGCGCCCGGTTACCGGGGGGATCGAGTTAAGCGGAAAGATAAACCCCCGGGAATCCTGGTGCTGGTACAAGGAGAAGGAGGAGGAGTTTGATAAACGGGGCAACCCACCATTGTCTCTTGCCAATGCGAAAATGTCCACCGCACCGCACCGCAATGGCACCAAACCGAGAAGCACCGAAAGTTCGGACCGGAAAATGTTCGGTTCACAGCTTCGGTGGCCAAAAACCGAGGGAGTGACAGGAATTGGGGGCGATTTCGAGGACTTTAAGGCAACCGCACTTTGCAGAGAAGTGTTTTCGAAAGTGCCTACAACCAACCAACCAACGGCGGTGGCCAGCTAATGAGTGGTGGCCCGGCCAGAGCTACGAGATGGTTGTTGTTTGCTCTGCATCACCTCTTCTGGTTCTTCTCACAAATCACTCAATGCGGGACGGGGAGTAATCGTGTGTGGTGTGGCGTGCCTGTCTCTGTGTGCAACGATGTGTCACAGTAGGGTTTTGATGCTGCACAGCGGATTCGGACCCCACCCTTTTTTCGGTGGCTTCAAAACGGTGCTCATCCGTGTTCGCCACAGCCACCGGCTCGTGTGACGTCCTTTCTGAAACCGTAATCGCTGACACGGAACCCCAAAAAACCATCGTTCGGGGCTTAGGTTGGTGCCGCCAACCAACGACAACGGTTGAAGCGTTCATAGCTTACCGATGGTACGGTTGGAATGCTTTTTGCTAGAGTTGCGCCCGTTGGTAACTACACTTTATACCATCACTAGTGGTGGTATCCACTAGTAACGCGAAAACGCGCGGTCCTGTAAGTTGACAGCTTGACAGATCGATTTATGATTTGCAAACTCTACTGCGTGTGAAACTCGCAAGTGTCTAGTCGCGAGTCTAGTGTGCGCGCGCTTACCTTAATAGTCAGTCCAGCCATTGCGGGCAACCACTAGGAGAGGAAAAATTGGGTTCCGCTTACGATGACGGAATCTGCTGTCTGCGCGCACACAGACAACACAGCGCTAGTGCCACTGCACAACCTGCACCTGGTAACCTGCAACCAGCGAGTTCTTACCCACGCCCACGAACGTTTTCAATCACGCGCACACTCACGCACACACACACACACTTCCTGGTTGAACGGTTTCTCCAATCCAATTCCTTTTCGCGACGTCTTCACGATTCCGACGACGATGATGACACTTAATATTAACGGATGATGATCACTGCGCACACCGATCAAAGAATAATGACATTGCGTACTTTTTTCTCTATCCAACACAGATACACATACACGCTCGTACACAGCGTAGCACAACGTATTGTATTGCAAAGCACTGAACACACACGTTGACGTTGAGGCAATGGTGGCTGCGTTTTAGTTTCGCTTTCCACCGCTTTCGATGGCGGGGTGGTTGCCCCGCGCGATACTACGAGTGGTATCCACGATGACGACGATGACGCGATATGAAGAGTATTTCAGGGTTACTAGATTCCCGTCTTCGCTACGTACGCTGTGGCTTGCCAACAAATCCGTCACTGCGTCACTGAAACGGAGTCAAACACTCACACACTCTCATACACACGGTACAACAATCGGTTCGGTGCAATCGGTCTGCCTCTTCTGCCACTGGTTCTGCCACTCACTCCACCACGATGCAACAGAACGGAAACACACACACACACACACTGCGTTGACCACCACCACCACACCGCCACGACAATTGTTTTCGATCCGAATACACAATCACACAAGCTGCTGCTGCTCCTTCTTTTCTTCAAACATGCCACCTGGTGATAGCCACCTTCACACTTTCACGCCGGTCCCTCTAGCCTTTTTGGAAGAAATCAAAAGAAAATGGATTAATTATTGAAGAAGAGAAGTCCTTGATGTATGTCTCCGTCTGTCCGCCTCCGCTCACAGAAGACACAGAGGAATGTAGCACAATCCCGGGGATCATCTGGCACCTCCAGGAGGCGGGTTTTAGTATCATCAAACGAGGTGCACCACAACGTGACAGCAACCTGTCACCAGTTCTTTGTCACCCGCGGTGTGGGCCGGCCCTCCCAGAGCTATCGCCGACGTTGGCGTTGACAAGCCGCGGGAAAAACTATTTATCACGGACCCAAACCCCCGGATCTGCCGGAAACACTATCTCTCCGGGGGCTTACAAAGGCACTCGCTGTGTGTGTGTTTGTGTGCGAGCATGCCGTCTATCTGTCGCTGGTCCGGTTGTTTGCGCTTATCGTTTGATCATCGTCATCGTTACAAGCCCAAAAGCCACGTTGCAGCGATGAGCGACGGGAAAGGGGGCACTGCGGACGCCGCACCGGCTGACAAACGAAGAATCGAAACCGGCATAACGTGACTAACGTCCCGGCAAAGTGACGATTGAAAAGCTGCCGGGCACCAGCTGCCTCGTCCCGGCCAGAAATGGCCGTTCTTTACGGTTGGAGTGAAGCAGCACTTGCTGGGATGCCTTTTCCTGGGTCCGTCCGTCCGTCCGTCGTTTCACGCCTTTCTTGATCAATCTCCGATTCGCCGGACCGTTGGAAAAACGCTGGATTTTGCACAAGACACTATGACACCACAGGGGAGGCTGGTGCCGAGCGCCGAGTCCGTCCAGATAATGTTTCTCTATCCGCTTCGTTTCAGCTTGCGTCCGGACCGACGGACCGACCGAAGCCAGGATGAAGTTTGCTGTTGTCCATGCCGGCCGTGCCTTCCCTCTCCGGTCGGTTCCGGTTTCCGGATAGATCCTCCGGGCGCCCTATTTCCGGTACCCCTTTTGCCTTTCGCTTTGCGGCGCTTTTGCGTTACGAGTCAGCGCCCACGACGCGGTTTGATCTTTTCAGTTTATCTTAACACACACACAGACACACAGACAGACAGAGAAGGGGCCTCCGGCGATACCAGTGCTCGATGCTCAGTGCTCGGTCCGTTTTTTTTTTTTTATTTTGCTGATCCCTGGCCTGTTACTGCCGACTTCAGTCACCGTTCGGATGGCCGCAGGGAGTCGAAATGCGACAATTGTTATCCTTGTTTGAAGTGGTTTCCAGCGCTTTCTTGTAAAGTTGGCTTTCTGTGACTGGTGGGACGGTAAAGACCCCCTCGCCGGTTGAGGATGAATCCGATCCGATGGACCGGTACCGGTACCGGATCGGATCAGCAGTCGGTTTGATACGGAATGTTTGCCATCGTCTACCATCATCGGTGGTAATCCAGTGCAGAGGCGCGCGCATGAAGTGCAACAAACGGCAAAACGGCCGATGCGCCAAAGGAGGGTGGAGTTTTAACAGGGTCACCGCCTCCCCCGGGCGGCGGGGTGGGAACTGGATTTCTCTAGGATTCTCTGGAATCGTTTCTCTGCCCTCCTTGGATCGCTTCAACGAATGTTCACTTCGATTATTGTTTGTTCGTTCGTGCGCTTTTCATCTGAAGACGACCGGCTACTAGATCCACCCGGGGCTTGGCTAGTGTCGTCCATTGCGTTTGACCGAGCTACCGAGGGCGCTATGGAAGAGAAAGAAGAGAAGAAGAAGAAAGATACGAATTCGGTTAGTAAATGGCTCGATGGACGGTTCGCCAGGAACGAGGACATTAAGTGGATCAGTGTGCTAGTGCGCTCCGAAGATTGGCGTCTCACTCTTTCTCTCTTTTTGCTCGCTTTGTGTAGTGGCTTACTTACTAGCAATGATCGAGCTTTTAAGAGCAAAAGAAGGGATATTAATTCGCCAATTCAAGCGCACTAGGGTTGCTAATGAAATTGCGCTGTCCCCGTTGGCCCCGTACCGTTCTCGTTTACAGTAGTTCATCAAGAAGGGAAGCGAATCTGGGACCTTGTGCGCGACGTCCTTTGCAAACGAACAAAAGAAGATCCTTTGCGAAAGACGGCGGGGGAAGAACAGCTGCACTATTCCGTTATCGTCACGCATCAGTCTCCATAATGGCGTACCCACGTTACGGACGGACACTATCGTCTGAAAGCTCCTAGCACAGCATAGACAAACGGAAGCAAAAGCAGGAAAAACGGAAAACCCAATCGGGAACAATCGCGTTCGAATACGATTGACGTACTATCGGACGTAGTGATAAGCAAAACAGCAATCTAGCGGAAGTGGTTTACCTTACGATGATGTTTCCATTTTCCGACCGACCGGACAAGGACCGTTCTGTTTGATCCGGAAATGCGTTTGGATATTGCCAGGAAATGTCATTTACGTATAGAATGGCAAAGTACGTTCGTCGCAGTATTTAAGACTTTTACTGAGGAAACCTTGCTTCAGTTTTAGCTCCAGTTATATCAGTCCGGCCGGATGATGACGCAAAGGTCGTCCTGTGGCCTGTGGTACGAACATCATCGTACAAGGTATGCTACCAACACCTTGTAGATGCCACCGGCAACCGCACCGCATCAGCAGCAGCAGCAGCTCTGCGCATGTATGAATGGTAATTTGCACAAAAGTACCTTTGCCCTGTTCTCCGCAAAAATGTACATTCCACACCAAAATTTAAAAAAAAACTCACTTAACCCGCCAGTGTTGCAGAAGTACGGGACCGGAAGCTACGGGTGGCCAGTTGTGCGGGCGCACTGACCCGAATGAAGCGCGTACCAAGCTTCCATGCTAGAACACTAGCGTGAACATTGCATTCCACGCACACACAGGTTGTGTGGAGGTGCAAGGGTCATGGGCTGGCCCGCGAGGCCCGGCAGTCTGGTGTAAATTGTGCATTGCACTGTTAATGATAAGCGTGTACATCCGGTGAAGAGCAAGCAAACCAACCGCCCGTAGGGACTGGTTTTTGGGGCTACAAGGTACCGTGAAATGATGAGGTTTGGTTCCCCCGGGCAAAAAAAAAACCGAGAAAGTGCAACATTGTATTCAGCACCTGCGTGCATTCTGTTCGTGGTTTATTTTTGACGAACTTTAAACACTTGTTTCACTTGGGCTATTCATTAAAATAAAACATTCGTTTTCGTTTTTTAAACTATGCGTTGGAAGTTCAGTAATAAGATACGAGATGAAATTGTCTTGTTTTGCTCATATTTTAAACGCATTTCTTTTTATGTCCGACTAACATCCATTTATGGATGATTGTACAACTGACAAGCTGCAGATATAGTATATATAACCCATTAGAAGGAATTCACGAAGGTTTGATTCAAAACTTGATGTATATAAGAAGCCATGTTGTAGCCAATTGACCAAGCTATTTTTCTAAATATTCAAGTGAAACAAATCTCAAATAATCCTCATTATTTTCACAAATTGCGCAACTTGTACATAAATACTACGACTCCATATGATGCATATTCTTTTATTAGTATTCATCTACTGATAGGCATTTCCCTAACCCGCAAAGAACTATACCTACAATTGTGCATATAATAAGTATAATCTAAATGATTCTTTCATAATCTTCTGATACTCTCAACCGCCCCAAAAACCCAACCTCGATTCAATCGCTCCTTCTGCATCATTCCTCATGCACCTCACGTACGGACACGTCAGTACATTTCAATTAGATTCGAATTCATCGCAAAACAATCGCTAAATTCGCTAGTTCCTCTCACATTGCTATATTCCCATTCGCAATAGAACTCTCGACCCCGGAGTGCTCTCGGTACTCCAGGCTACAGATTTCTTACACGCCGATTTCCGCGGCTCTCTGGAAGGTCTCTTCTTATGCATTCATTGCGTAGCGTAGCGATTAGTGGCAGAGGAACAGGTTCGTCGGTTCGCAACACGCCCCAGAGTCACACGCGCAGTGAAGCAAAAAAGGCAAAAAAAAAAACAGAAATCCACGGAAGAGAGCACACACAAAAAAAAATCCTAAAGCTGGCCACGGCATTACGCCCGCATCGACAAATTACGCCAAGACGCAGTCAAGTCAACGCACGTCCCGTTCATCACTCACGTGTAAATGTCGTGACCAAGTCCTTCCACCTCGTACCACGGGAAGAGGGGGGGGGGGGGGCGGGGGCGGGGTCACCACTAGTGCACGTTAGCCTCTATCTGGTGCCGCTTCCTCGAATCCATTCAATCTCAGGCATTCAGGGCGCGGCGCAAAATCCCTACAGACAGCTCGCTAACTAACTTCATTGAAGCAAGGCCGTGCCGTGGACGGTCCGTACAGGACTCGTCGTCCGATCCGTGCCATTCGTCGTGGATTCCGCTTCTTGGATAATTGATCCGTGGGGAGGGATGGGAACCGAGTGTCACCGTGCCGGAGGCACGTACCACCCGGCCATCGTCGTGCGCACACTAACTTCCGGCCTTCGGATTTCGCCTTCATCCACAGAAGGTCAACTCCCGGACCGGGATCCCATTGGAGGATCCCACTAACACGCCTCGGGGTGGTATCACGTAGCAATCCGAGCAATCCTATGACGGACGCGACGCTGGATTCGGACCGAACCACCTGTGCTCTGCCTTCTGTCCCCTGCCTTCCACTGCTTAGCACCTTGCACGGAACCATCCGATGGTTCCATCCGATGCATTCGTGGCGTTCGCATCCGCGAACCAAAGGTTGCGAGACACGAGAGTAATGGGTTTTTTTTTTCGTTTTGGTTTTTGGTGACAAAACTTTTCACCCGAAAACTTTTCACTCGCACAACGGTAGAAATCATTGTGTCACACAACCAGTGACTTATGACCCCCCCGGCCAACGGTTGTCGAATGGCCGCGCGCGTGCTGGCGAATGAAAATTTGTGGCAACTCCGACCACGCCAGCGCCCCGTCCTTTCATCTGGGGGAATTTTCATCTTTGATTTCGCAAATCCCCAAAATCAGAGTCAACACCGGCACCGGAACCGGGGCGTTTGGGGGGCTTAACACTCGGAATCTCTCGGATCGATTTGGTTTTGACAGGCGCCCGGGGTCCGGTCCGGGGTCTTCCCTTGCTTTTTCCCTCTCTCTTTGGACTGGGCATTCCTTTTCGGCGCGTTAGTGATCGCGGCTTAATTGTCAAAGAAAAAAAAAACACCGAGGGAGTGGGCTCCGTTTCCTAATCCGATAACTTTCGGCCTTGATTACGACGTGGGGCGCGCGAATCTTCCCTTTTACTAACGATGGGGATATTGTAAGCATCCCCTCGTTGTCGTCGTCGTCGTCGTCAAAATCCTATCCAGCGGATGTTTCGGTCAAAGAGAAAAGCCAAACCGAAACCAACCGTCGTGGTATACGGCTGTAGCTCTGTATTTGTGTGTGTGTGTCTGTGTGTGCGTTGGCGTTCGTGCTGAATTGGATTGACCCGGGCTACTACTACTTCTAATTGCTGGTTTCTAACCGCTGGCTGCGTGCCGATGTTGGAGCTTGCGATGGCATCGATAAGCATCGTGCGTTCGCAATGTTTGGCTGTGTTTGTGTGTCTGCCGGCCTTGAGCCCTCTCGCGAGGGGTGCCTCGAGGTAGTGCACGCCCCACCCCCACGCCCCGCTTAATTGTTACAGTCTTGACTGCCGGCTCACCTCGAAGGCTCGATTGCATGTAGCGAACACATTTTGAATGCATAATTATGTTCATTTCGAGGCCCGGTGGCACGCTGTGTAAACGGAACCAGCACACCATTGGGGCTGGCAATGGTGGCTTGCTTTGTTTTGAACATCGAGAGCGAAGGTCAGAGTGATAGCACTACACACACAAAACACACACACACGTACAGAGCGCATTCATGCTGCGAGTAGAGTTGGGTTGGGCTTTAAATGTTTATTTTCAAACAATTTAATCCAAGCAACCAATTGGGGTAGTTGCGATGCGCACAAACGTGCTTTCCGGTGTTGCAATGAATCCGGGCTTCGGATTTAAAAACTGATTCTGCGCCAGCTCATTTAACAGTCCAACCGATCACAGCCGTTGGCAGATCAATTACTGTTCTATGCATAATTCAAAAATGCAGTCCCATCCTCCAACCGGGACACCGGACAGTGACACCGCACAGTACTGCGACATCTCTGAAGCGCAGGTGCGTCCGTGCATCATCATCATCAGAATTATGATTGAAACCCCTCCCTTGTTCCACCCCGCTTTTGAACCAACTAAAGGGATGAAATGGAGAAGCTCAACGGAACGAACGGATGAAAACAGAAAATATATATAAAAAGAATCCGGAAAACGGAAATCTATCGATCGGTGCGCACCCAATGAAGGATAAACAATCGGGTAATTGTTGCAATTACACACTGCAGCTCGTCGAGGCAATCGAGAACACAAACACACACACACACCCTGGCGTGTGCGTGTATTTTAAACAATGTTTAATTCGCTGCCTCCCACTGCCCCCGGTAAACGGGGCACTCAAAAAAGGGAGAAAAACATAAAGAACAACATACATCGGGGATAGTATGTGTTGCGAAAAATGATAATTTCCTCTCGGCGGTCCCTGTGCGTGCGTGTGCGTGTGCGTGCGTGTGCGTGTGCGTGTGTGTGTGCTTGCCTGTCATGTGATACTCGCCGGGCGGTGGCTGGTCCACACACGTCTCGTTTCGTTTATTCATCGCCAACATATCGGACGCACGTTCGCGAAAACAAACACCAGCATAGAGACCACCGCAACATTTCTGACATGCTGATGCTGGCACTGATGCCACGGACATTCGGATCGGGGCTTTGGTCAACGTTGTTTTTTCGTTGTTGTTATGTTTTCATTTTTCGTCGAATTCGTGTGTTAGCCGTGCTTTCGAGGATAACAAACAGGACCGATAGGTGGTACACCCCGGGTGCCCACACCGGATGTAATGTATCTCGCTGACGCTTTACCGCCCATCACGCCCATCGATCACGGTACCGACAGCGGTCGTTAGTTGCTCGATCATTTCTTCTTTACCCATTTTTTCGGATTCCAGATTCCGCGCTATCCCCCTCCCGGGGGATCGATCGATCGCAGGGTAAGGACAACCGCAAACCGCGTCCATACACATACTTATTTCGGAAACTGGGCAAACCTGGGAAAGTTGTACTAACACGAAGTCAATAAACCACATTAAAAGGCTCACAACCACCACCGCCGGTAGCATACCGGTTAGCGTATGCTGCGCCAGGTACACAAGCACACACACGCACACATACACACACACGAGCGTCCGTTGTTTGTGCTCTCAGCACTCCCGGCAAACCCACACCCCGGGGGGGAACATCCAAAACCCGAAATGAAAAACAATTTCATTACCCGGACAAGCCCAGGAAAACCTGGAGCACACACACACACACACCCACAGGAACACACGAGATGATGTAGCCCATGTTGATTGATTACAACCGTTGGCTGGTAACAAGCACCAGCATACCTGGATGGCACGGTGTTCCACCGCAGGAACGTCGGAGTCGAGAAAAGTATTCCAATTACTTATGACGTCGTACCCATCTCGTTTGGTCCCCGGGACCAACTCCACAGCGGAGAACGGGCGTGGAAGTGAGTGTCTGGCTTTTTGATTAAAGTGTATCGGTTACACCGGGAACACCGGGCGCCATGATGCTCTAATGTTGCTTCCGTAAAGCACTGTATCTCTTTCTCTCTCTCTCTCGGTAGTCCTGGAGTTCAAGGCAAATTCCAATTACCAACGATTGAACACAGTTTGCTGCTTGAAGGCGAGTCCTCTAAGGACCTCTTTCGTACGAAAAAAAAAAACGGTTCGTTTGTGCTCTGGAATGAATCATTCCGGGACGCTTTTAATGACATCCACCCTGGTGCTGCGGCGGTAATACATGCCCGGAACGTGTCCAATCGTCGGGCGGACTTTTTGCGCAAAACAAGTTTCCAGGCAACATTTCCATGTTGCTGGTCCGAGCAACTCCTTTCAGGCTCTTCGAGACGAGAAGTTTTACCACCGGTCGGTTCTTGACTGACGTCGACGTCCAAGTCCGAAAGTCAAGCAAAAGACACTGGCTCGAATTGGCCGAACTTCGGACGCAGCAAACCATGACGTGCCTTCGGCCGTGAGCAACTTATTAAGATAGTTGCCCTGCCAACGTAGTCAACGTAGTGCCACTCTTCAGCGCTCTTAGTACCACGGAACTGTGGAACTTGTGGAACGTCAGCTCCTGCACCGCTGGCCATTAAAATGTCAATACAATCTCGTTCCTTTCTCATGCTCATTTGCGACATGCAAAGGGATATATGCTTTATGGGTTTATGGGTGCTTTAAAGCTTCACGCAAGCGGTTCATACATTTTAAACGTCACCACGCGTCTCGCCTATCCATCTAATCGGGCTTCGGTCGTGTGGTGTTCCTCCTTCTCCTCCGCATCGCCAGATTTGGCGTGACACACAGACGATCCGATGGCGACGATCCAGTTACTCGTCCTCGCCGGTCCATTACCGACCTTATGGGCCGTGGCCGCGGTACATAAATCATCCAATAACATGCATAATACCCTCGGCTCGGACTCACGCTTCGGACGTCGTTTCCGATGATTTCGAGTGTACTTTGTATCACTCACTGCCATCATCATCATCATCATCATCATCGCCATCGCCATCAGGCAGCTGCCTTTGTCCCGCACGTTGACGTAGAGCTGCACGCGAACTGCACGACGCGAACTTCCATATTTCAATTGCAATCAAGCGATCAAGCGCCCACGAGGTGGATCCTGTGTGGGTAGAGGGGGTGGTAAGAAAGAAAGGGAGAGGGAGAAGGGTGTAGCGTGTATATTTTATTACCATGTTGTATCATCTACGTGGCCATCTTCCGAGACATGTAAAAACCGAAAGGACGACGCATCTCCGGATCCGGCACCACGCCCGTGACGATGGTGGCCATATCGCGGGCTTCGCTTTCCATCCAACCTCCTCAAAGAAAAGAAAAAAACAACTTTCCGGTCGGGATGGATGAGTGAGCAGGGTGGATGCGCAAACCGCGCGGGAATGAAAATGAAAATAAAATGACTTCATCGCTATCAAGAGCCCATAACTCTGCCATCAGTCCACGGGGTCCGGAACATCCGCCGGAGCCGGAGAGCAGCCGATCATTCGAGCTGGGTACGTACGGGGGATCCATTTCCATTCCTCGACTTCCTCGATTGGAGGACTCGCGCCGGCAAATGGTTTTAATGGCATGCCCCACTTCAAATGCGCGTTCCGTTATGGCGCGCGCGCGCGCTATGATGCAATGGAGTCTTGGTTCCTTTAAGTACGGCAACGGTTTTGCCTTCAACACCACCACCACCACCACCACCATCACCACCATCATGAGCCCATACATGTGATACACAGCTTCACTTCCTTCCTTCCAACCCTGGGCCGCGCCATCGCTTAAACGCTGCAGCTCGTTACATTGCGAATTGCTGATGGTTCCTCTTGTATCGAGGAGTCCTTCCTCCATTTTGTTTTCGCTTTTTCCCCCCTCTTTTTAACCGTTGCAGCAGATTGTTTTGCCTTGCCTTGCCGAACGTTGCCTTGCGTGTGTTATGATCGCTTGTTGGCAATATCATTTCACATCCCACTCTTGGAGCAGCAGCACTCTTGGTGCAAAGAGCTCTGGGGAAAGCTCAAGATGGTTTCCCCTTACTCGCCACTAACACATATGACCACGGCACCGAGAGAAACGGGAAACGGGTGATGTGCTGGCATTCCATGATAACAGCAGCGAGCAGAAGAAGCACCAACTACTATCGGAACAACACCAATGGACGGATGGCCATTAGCATCGTTTCGGAAGAGATCACACACACACACGTTGGGAGTGCACGACCGGAACGCGTTCCACTACAAGCAGCAGAAGCGTTTTTGGGGTAAAAATGGCTTCCTGGCAGAGCCCGGGCATGGTTCGGGGTTTGTTGTGGCTAATGTCATCCGGAACAACGCAGTAAATGTTACGGCGAACGGCGGTGGCGCCGTGCTCCGGCCACTATGTGCAAAAGCTCGACATAGAGAGACAGAGAGAGAGAGAGAGAAGGTAATGTAGAAGCACCAGCAAATGGAGAAACGGTGAACGGTGTTCACCGTACCGATAGCCAAAGGACTTTCGACGATCTCTTCGGCTAAAGACCAGCTACTAGAACGATAGGTTCTGTATCCTTTCTACGTCTTTGCACCCGGTTCCTTGGTAGCACGCTGGTTCAGCAATCCTTAAAGACCTTTGCACCGCCTCTCTCTCTCACACACACACACACACACCATCTCTTGCTCTCTCTGTCTGTTTCACTCAACCAACCTTTGAGTAGAACGAAGAAAGCGAACGAACGGACGGACCGGCATAGAATGTATGCTTCAATTTCACTAATTTATGACCTCCGCCCCTCCCACCACCGATGGTCATCGTTGGTTGAGCCTTTTCCTCGGAGCAGGAGCTGGAGCCGACAGAGCCTGCCCGCAACCATGGCCATAGCCGCGCATCGGGTCAGCGCAATATATATATCTTATTTTAATCAGTTCCCCGTGCACTGCCGTGCGCCGCGTCATCGATTTGCTTCCATTTTGCGGTCTCGTTCGGTCCGGTGTTCCGGTTCCAAACGGTGTGTGTGTGTTGGACGACCGGTACGGGTGCTGAATTGGAAAACATTTTCAATATTGTTTTCGACATTTCCCTTTCAATATATCAATTCAACTGCCCTCTCTCCTCACCGCGGCGACTGTTGACAGACAGACGGATGGATGGTGCAGGTCGAGGTTTTTGTTTTCGCGAACCGTTGGCTCATGGTTTGGCCAGTTTTTTCGAATTTTTCCTTTTTCTCTTTCGTCCGCTTTGTGTGCTATTAATGGCGATTCTGCTGCTGCTGTGCTTAGTAGAGAAGCTCAGTGCGCTCTCTGTGCGCTATCGCATACCGTCGTCTACTAAGTCGAACAATGATTCATTGTTTCAATGATCGATATGTGATTACCGATGAGCGTGAAGCGTCGTCGTGGTCGGAAATATGCAACCATGACCAGTTGGTTCTGTATTTTCAGTTTGGTCGAATTGAAATTCAATTCCATCAACACGCTTATCCAAGTTCAATGTCATTATCGTTGGAATGTATTTACCGTTGAATATAAATAAACTATTATCTTACCGCTGGAAGGTGCGCCGACAAGCCGACCTGTTTGTGGGCGCGCAATGTTGTTGCATAAAGGTATGCGCGGGCGCGCTTCCATGGCCTACCTCGCGAAGCCTACCTCGAGAATCACGCCATTGGACCCCCGGGGAATGGAGGGCTACTTGATATTCATAAACGGTAGCCGCTCGTTCCGTGTGCTACAACCTCGAAACCTTCCTTTTTCCACTCGCAACATCACCGCAGGAGCAGCAGAACCAGGGCCACTGAATTCGTGAGACAATCTGTCGATAGGAACTAGAAGCGAAATCTAGCAGGGCTTTCGGAAACGTTTTCCTTGCAGCCATTTCCATATGCATTACCATCCTGATCCGAGTCGGTTCGGTTTGAATTTAGAACACTTTTCCCCAGCATCCGTTAGCATAGTTAGTTCGAGGCCACGAGGCGGATCGTGCATATGCGGCGTAGTTTTGCCCGCAGCTATTACCACATGCCAGCCAGGCCAGCCATTGCCTGACACTGACTGACTTTCAACGGGACATAGATTTGCTCATTTTACAGATCACGCGCACCGAGACGCACCTCGTGCTGTACCGTCGTCGTCGTCGTCGTCCAAATCATTCGGCGTCATTCGGTGCGCTGTAAACACAACCTCCGTCCTTCGTCCGAGAAGCCGAAAAACCTGGGAAATACTGTGGATTCTCTTTCAATCTGCAGCCCGTATTCCGTGAGCATGGCGGTGCGGTCTGTGCAGTACGGCGTGAAATAGAGCGAAATGTTTTCTGTACGTGCGGGCAATACAAAGTTCCCTAAAAAACAAAACCCGCCATCACGAAAAATAAAATAAAAAACACAAAAACTGTCATCCGAAATGGAGTTGCCCTAGTTTGTTGAGGGCTTTGCAAGGTCACGCCAGGTCCTACGGGTTCCAGCTCCAGGTTTCTGCGGTCTCCTTTTGATCGCGCTAGCTGAAGTGAAACCGATGTTTGGCCGTCGGGCGTTTTTTTTTTTCATGCTTTCGGACAACATACCGCGTTTGTGTGTTGAGTTTCGCTCTTGCTCTTCGTCAGAACCCTCGCAAGGATACGGTATCGTACCTAAACTTTTTACTGTCCTGCGCGGTACTAGCCGGAGCATAGAACTCCCTTGCAATGCAGCTAGTATGCTGGTGCTTTGTTTATGGACATAGCAAACCGGAACCGACCGCCGCTGTCCAGGCCTCCGGTAGCCTATAATAAAACAATAATGTATGTAATCTGCCAAGCACATGGCCGCCGTTCTGCAACCGCGAAACGGTCAGTTAAGACGTTGGCCGGTCGCTCGTTTGACAGCTTATGTGCAAAGAAACAAGCAGATTCGTACGGACCCGAGAAGAGAGAGAGGATCAAATTCACAGTCGCACAGACAAATTACATATTAGCCTTCTCGAGCGTAGATGATGCTGTCCATCCACAGTCAAGCTAAGCAATCACGATGAAAGGATACTTAAAGGATGGTGGCCACTTCTTGTGCGATAAGTTATGGTTCATATTGAAATATGATCAATTATCGTAATTGGACCAACAAACCGTTTCGACAGCCAGTTCGCGCAGCAGCATCGGCACCGGCGGTGGTGGATTCATCGTAAATGAAGCGA
>NC_064875.1:54367041-54397041 GCF_943734745.1 Anopheles darlingi
CGGGCGCTCGCGAACCGCGGATTACATCGCAAAGAAACCGAGAAAGCGAGTGAGTTGTTTGACAATAACGCTGTGTTGCGTCGTGCCTCTCGCTGCGGTTCAAACTCTCATCTCCGGCACCGGAGGACCGCGGTTCACCCGTTCACTGCTCGATCATGGATGACGAGACACACCATCATCATCAACATCATCATCATCGCGACGACGACGACGACCGTGACGGTGTTATGGCCCCGTACCGAGTGCGGCATTGAGATGAGCGAAACTCATCTTACCGCGACCGAAATGACGACGACGTCGTAACCCCATCGTAACGATAACGAAGAGACACGGCCGAACTGACAGGAGAAGGAGGAAGGAAGAGAAGGAGGGCAAGGGTCTTATCGCCGGCACTAGTAAATGTGTTTCATTATTTCGGTTCCTTTTTTATGGAGCACAAAACGAGATGAGCAGCAGCGGCAGCAGCAGCAGCATCTTCATGGGAAGCGAGCGAGCGCTTCGGGGAACGGGAATTGAGATGTCCGCACGGCAGATACACTGCCTCCTCCTCCTCCTCCTTCTCCTCGACGACGTGGAGGGTTGTTGGTTTTATTTTTATGGCACCGCGCGCGCACACACGCACCCAAAATAGAAGATCCCCATCCCAGGCGGGATGCAGATGGATGGCGAACTGTTGACGGCCAAAGTGTGTGGCATAATCCCTGGTGCCTGGCTTACTTCGCTTCATCACTCAACAGCATCGTAGCGTAAACGAGTACGCCGGAAATGGTACAAAGAGTTCACCAAAAAAGGAATGGTCTGGGAATGCCATCGTAGCAACCTGTGAGCAGCTGGAACGCGAGCTCGAAAAACCATCCAAGTATCCTGTGAGCGACGCGGGACCGCTTTAGTTTAGCTGCAAATCGACGGTGTGCGTGTGTGTGTGTCAGGACGCTTGTGCGACGTTTTCAAATCGATTGTATCGGCCACTGCACGCTGACCGGTAAGTACTCGGCAGACCGTTCCAATCCGAATAGTCTTCATTAATGCTACACTCGTTCTTTTCCGTTCCTTTCCACAACAGCAAGGGGCATCATAATGAACCGGAGTGATACGAGAAAACGGACCACAACTGTCGTGACCGGTGGTCGGCCAGTTACTGATGCCAGTTACGGGTCTAAACCGCACCGCAAAGCGGCAGTGGTGGGACGAGAAAAACCGTTTCGTTGTCGCTGCTGTCCAGATGCCAAAACCAACGCTTCAACCAGAGCTCGACCGACGGTTGTTGCTGCACCGCGTAACCCTCAGCAACCACTTTGGGTAGCCTCAGCAGCGGCAGCAGCATCACCAGTGCCAGGTCGGTCGTTCCGGACGGAAACGACAATCAGCCGCGGCAATGGAGACGGGCTAGGTGATAACGTCTTCCACCGGCGTCGGCCTTCGCCCGGCAGCCCTTCAGGAATGCTGGCCACGACCGCTCACTCAAAGGTAAAGAAGGCATATCCTTCCCCGAACATTCCTTCCCCCTCCCCCTCCATCCCTTCGGTTCTGAGTACCTGGCTCAGCAAACCCACACACAACTGACAGCTTTCTGTAACGAGATAACGATGATTTCGTTAACCGTAGTTTGGGTAAAGCCTGTCACGAAGGGATAGAAAAAAAAGAGAGCGTGAGAGAGAGAGAGAGATGAACAGTGCTTTCCATGCCAGCATTCCATTCCATGGGCCCGGCAGCATCACCTGCACTGCTTGCCGGTGCCAATTTTCCTGCTCCCCTTCCTCCCTCCCTCCCTTGCCACGCCCTTATCATCGCTCTGGGCGGCCATTTTCCAATTTACCACATTCCGATGCCCCCTTTTTAAACGGTTTCCAACCGTTCCCCAAGCGGGATCACGACGGAAGGCCAACGGCAATGGAATGAAATCAAACCCAAGCAAGGGTTTTCCATGCGAGGGACTGTGAGGCAGGGTACGAAAGGGATTAGCAATGTTTTTGTGGAAAATGAGTGTGTGTATTTGTTTGTGTGTCCGTCCGGCCGTGCGCACTGCCAGAAATTTCAATCCCGGATCAACCCGGGGAACCGGGGGCCCCATTTTCGGAATATTTGGCATTCGTTTGACGTTTCGTTTGTTTGGATTATGGATCTACTCTACTCATTTTCCCCTTGCCCAAACGCGCTCCGCGGATGCTCCGCAATCTGTTTGCATTTTCCATTCCCTCATCACTTGCTCTGGTCCCTGGTCTTTGCAGCTGCGTCTCCCCTCTCCACGAGTGGTTGCTGTATCTGCGGACATCGACCTACCGCAGGATGACAGCGGTTCGCGGCCGGACGAGTGCTCATTGGAGCAGCTCGAAACTGAAGACAGCCGACTGCTGCGGTTGCTGTGCCATTTCGAGCCTCTCCGAACGGCTCAGTTCCTCAGCCAGGAGCTAGCTGCAAAGCAGCGGGAGCTTGGTCCAGGTAAGCATAAAGCAGGGGCGGGCTTCATCCCTTATCTGTAATGGGCTTTGATACAAGGATCCCCGGTCCATCCTCGTCCATCGTCTACGTTGTCGTCGTCAGCAGCAGCAGCGATAAAGACAAATATGGAAAGCGATTAAAGTGTCACTCCCTTAAGCAACAGGGAGTCAAGGGGAAGAATCCTACGAGGAGCTAGGGGTGGCTACACGAGTCTTTAAAGCACCTCCTTATCCCCCTTCCCCTCATCCTTAAGTCGTTATCAGCCTGTTTCTAATTTGCCTCTTCAAACCACCATCCTTGCCGGCCGCAGGTAATGGCCGCTGCCCTTCCGTACCCAAATCCGTCATCCGGATGACAGGTCAGACATTAATGGATGTCAATATCAGTGCCGCATCCCCTGACCACCGCCACTCTCGCCAACACTAAACCTGGGATCGGCAAATAGGGACTTTTCTCGTTCGCAACTCTTTTACTTCTGCTGTATCAGCTTCTTCTTTTTCTTTTTCTTCTTGGGAACCGGTCACCACCACCGGGTAACCGGGCAACCCCCATTCGGCCGTGATTAAGCAATGCTGTCCCCAATAATAATAATAATAATAATATTCATAATAATAATGATAATAATGATAATGAAAAATACTTTCGCTCACCACCACCACCACCGCACACCATGCGCCTCCTTCGGTTTCTTTCAACACTCGCGGGTGGTCGGGTTGGCTGATGGCCAACCAAGGCCACCATCATCATGGCGCCGATCATGACACCGACGACGACGGTGATGATCACAACGACGACGGTGGTGATGGCTTCATTTTGAACCCCGCAATTAACATCGGTCACGGTCGGTAGGTTAATAATAATGCCTATTTAGTCGCCGGCGTCGTCCTCGCTCCTCTGCCTCCTGTAATCGCAAAACAGGTCGATGCGCTACCTTTTCCTCGGCGGCTTAGAACCAAGTGCGTAAACATCGCATCGGAGAGCGTTGTACACGATCATTAATTTTTCATCGATTTTTGTTTTCTGGTTTTTATTTCCGTTTCGTTCCGTTTCGCTCGAACACAGCGACACATGCGGATAGCAAGTAAGCAAGTTGCCTCTCGGAAAGTGCTGCGTCAACGCCACCGCCAGGACTTCAGTTCCGGTCGCCGGTCGCGAAAGTGCGCTGTTGCGTAAATGTTTAGCAAAAAAAAAAAAAGAGTCGAAGAAAGAATGTTTCCCTTTCACCACTAAAAAGGGGTTGCGTCATCCCGGCGCTTCTCTGTTGGTCCTTTTACTCCTTTTAGGCTCTTTGTGTCAAGAAATATCGTACTTCTCCCGATCGATTACCAAGAATGGACAGCAAAAGTACTAATTGAACGCTGAAAGAGTGCCACTTTGCCGTTCCCCGCCCAGCAGTTTGTCAACCATTTTTGCATTCTTCCTGATTGAATGCGATGTTCCAGACACACCACCAACACCATCAAACGCCAACACACACACACACACACTTACCGCAGGGACACGGGCGAGCAAAAGATAATGAAAAAATAATTATATTGATTTCAATTTCCATTATAATATGCAAATCGAGCTCGCTTCCGTCGCTCGAGCGGGTTGAGCCCGCGGTTCTGCCACGGATTTCCATCAAACATACGAGCATCCGATCCGATAGCTTTTCTACTCTTGGCACTTGGGGACGGTGGTGCTGCCCGAGGTTCCGAGAACAACGTGTGTGTGTGTGTGTTTGCTCAAGGGGCAAGAGGCAAGTTCTCCGAACGAGTGGCACCGTGGGCACTAATGGGTTGTAGTCACTGCCGAGTGGAGTGGTGACCACTACCACCACCACCACGGTGACCATAACCGTTCGCGCACATGCTTTAAGCTTTAATTAGAGTTTAATGCAAGAATAACAAATGTCGGTAACACCGACACCGTCGTCGCTTCCTTTGCCACCATTTCCGGCACCGGAAAAGGATCAAGCACTTTCGTTGTTTGTGTGTGTGTGTGCGAGTGAGAGAAAAAGAGTGGCTTGTTTACGGCAACCAAACGTCAGTTCCTAGAGCGTGGCGGCGTGATGGTTTGGCGTGCAAATGCCCCGGCAATTACTGAAACCATCCTGTGTCACTGGCTCCTGGCGCCTGGCTGGCTACATGCTTCACCGCCCCAAAAAGCTACCCCCACAGGAACAGGTTAAAAGGTTAGGATGGTCTTTTGGACCGTTGTGGTAGAGGAAAAAAACGCAGGGGAACAAAATTGGTTCCACCAGTATGTGATGCGGGGCGTCATTGTGGACACCAATTATCACTCGCGACACTTAGACACATAGCGAGGGGGAAAGGTTAAATAAGTATGTGTTAGGGGATAATGTTTTGCATTCTGCTTTTGCTGCTTCGGAAGGTTAATTACTGTGAGCAAAACGATCCGGTTTGTTGCAGCGTATGGTTCATCGATTCGATTTGCCTTCGTGCTACAAACGTACAAAGCTAATCAGGTGCCCTGGCACTTTGTATCTTTTGCATTGCAGAGCATCGCCAGCTGTGCCAAATTGGGAAGCAGTTATCAGAGGTGGTGCAGCTATTAGCGAAAAAACAACACCAGCCACCGAGTGTTTCGATTGAGGCGAATAGACCAACGGACACGGAGCAGGTAAGAAGCATTTAATACTATCAACACCGCTTGTGGTAAGCTGTGCTTTGGCACTTTGCAATCTGCTTGAAGTCTGGTTGAAAATTTCACAAAATTCCGAACGACCGATGTTTAAAAGATCGGTGTGAACGATGGAATGAAGTCTCGTTTTGACCGTTCTTGGCGGTAAAGTTGCATTCGCATCGTCGGAATCCTAAGGCAGTAAACTGAGTTAATGGCGGTTGGCTTTGTGGTAACAATGTGCCGCCACCGTATCGAGCATAAATTAAAAATTAATCAGCATTTTAAAAGTCTGACTTATCCAATGGTAAATTCCCGGGTCATGGGGCACTGGGTTGACGATTAACGGGAAAATGGCTCGCATTGCGCGCTTGCCTGTTATGACTGTCGCTTCCACCTCGCATCAACCGCGATGAACAGAGAGAGAGAGAGAGAGAGAAATTTGCCAAACTCTTCAGTCCCGGGCCGGGCGTCGGATGGATTCCAGTTTAAGACGGTTTACGCACACAGCGGCCATTGCAATGAATTGCTGCCGGTGCTGTTGCTGTTGCTGGTTCATTCCTTTTCCCTCGTTTCGGGTGGGAAATGCGCATTTTATGCCGATCGTAAATTCAATATGAAACACCACAAACTACCATCACAACCGACCAAGCAACGGGTTGCGGTGAACGGTATGCAGATTAGAGGCACCCCCTCCAACCAGTGGGTGTGCGGCTGTACTCATCAATTGCAAGTCAGCCCAGCCTAAAACGAGAATGCCGGTTCGTTAAATCGCTAAACTTTCGAAAGGCCGTACATTCCGGGCGTTGGCGCTTCTGACCTTCGGTGCGGTTCCGTGGAGTGAGCGATGGACCCCCCCCTGGTGGTGCACACTGGTGACTAGGCTACGAGTCGAAAATGAAGGGCCCACGGGCACCAGACACACCGGGAGACAGAGGAGCCCCGGAAGTCAATTCTAATTAATTTTATGATTTTATTAAGCCACGGTTAACTCCCTACCATTACGGCAAACTTTCTTCGTTTCTGTTTGTTGTTGTTGCCACCGAGCGGGTGGTGGTGGGTTAGGTAGTGGAATGGAGAGGTAGTTGAGTGACACACCCTACGACGCTTCTCTGCGTTCCGCCATTTTTTGACGCCAACTGGCACGAAAGTAATTGTCCGGGAAGCTCATTACGCTGACGATGCTGCTCCCGGGTCTTTTCAGCCCGGAAAGCAAGGGGTGTGGAAGGGTAAGGAGGAGGAAGCTAATCAAGTGGCACTTGGGAGTCTCCGCTAGTAACGGTCGGTCGCACTTGTGCCGTTAGTACAACGTTAGACTCTGACTCACGGGACTCTCTGGACTCGGGAGTTGATATGTTGATTGTGGAGCATACGGTGGAAGCCAGTTCAACGTCCCCGTTGGTTAAAGGCACCATCTCTTCCACATCTGCTTGAAATTACATACATTCGTAACGTGTTCAAACGTGTTCGCCTTCGCACTATTAACATGTGGTTCAACGAATCGTTGAACCACATTTCGGAACACGATGGCCTCGCCATCTGCAGTTAATGGTTCCAAATGCTCCAGACTCTGAACTCCCCTTTTCTCAGAAGTTACCAACTTGGCTTCGTAGCGTGCGCGAAAAACTAGGGAACTAGGGGATAAGAATGAGGAGGGCTTTTCCCTAAATTACTCCAATTGAAATCTACTTTGCCTTTGAGGAGTACCGAAAAAGATAACAAAGCAAAACGGTCGGAAAGCGGAAGAAATCATAAATTAAATGTACACAATGGCCACTGACTGGACAGCACTGGACACCAGGGACCAGGGAACTCAGCGAACGAACTTCGCGAGAGAAAGTAGAAATGGAGAACAAAAAAAATGGCGAATCGGATGACTGAAAACACAATGAAATGTTAATTATGTTAAGTAGAATCGTCGGAAGAATAAATTATTTGTACTTAATCAACGCCGAACCACTTGAGTGCGACGCCCGCCCCACCCCCCAGCCCCTCTCGATTTGCTGGAAAGCGGATATAATTCCTTCCCGCCTGTTTTTTTTTTCTTTTTGCTACTTGTTTCTTTTCGATGCTTTCGTTCGATGCCGTGGACTGGACTGGACACCCGTACTGGACAGAGACAGGCTAGGAAAAGGAGCAGCCGCATGCCAGCCGCATGACAACGAAAACACAACGTAGAATCGCGAGAAGCCTCGGCCATTAAAGAATCATGGCGAGAGACAGGGGACGTCCACTTGGGGACTTCCGGTCCACTTTCACGAGGTCCCCCTTTTCTGTCTCTCTGAATGGACGCCATTCCTTTTTTATCAATATTCTACTGGCCACTCTGGCAAATGGAAATGCGAATGATTGGCAAAGAACGGCGAAGATAATGAGTCCGATGAATTATTAGCAAACTGATGAGTCTAGCTAGTAGCCACAGTAGTAGCAGTAGTAGTACTAGTAGTAGTAGTACTAGCTGCATCTGTACCGCTGCGATATAATTCGTTGTCATTCGATTAAAGCTCGTTTTGCTTAAAGTTCGCCGATGCTGAATCCGTGCTTCAGCACCCGGATCCTGTGGCTATGGAACGAGGCCAACCTGGCAGGTATAGTTGCTTGTCTTGCTCTTTCCACATATTTCGCTACTCGCTATTTATGGCTCTATTCGTCGTACTGCTGTCCGATGCTGCTGGTGCTGCTGCTGCTGCTGCTGACGCTGACCTCACACTCCGCACGGCTGCGATGGACAGTGTGCTGACGTGTGCTTGTGGCTTGCATGTCACGGCCGGTAAAATATGGCTCACGGGGCCACCACCAACGGGCCTTGTGCCTCCACACAAGCGAGCACGGACAAACCAGACGTCGAATCCGCACATCGGTGAATGCGAACCGAAGCACGGCCGGCCGGCCGGCCGGCCGACCGACCGATCGGTCTCTGCTTGATGCTTGATTTGTAGTTAAAATATTTAAAAATAATTGATTTATCGATCCATATCGACCGAGGGCAGGCCATCATCATCATCATCATCAATGCCAGCATAGCTTGGAAGTGGGAAGAGTGTGAGGTTATGTGGCGCTCCTTCCCTCCAAGAGCGCTGCTTCGATCCGACTCGACAGCACCTTTCTTGCTGTGTTTGTGTGTGAGAGAGAGAGAGCAAGAAAGCGAGAAAGCGAGAGGTGTGGAAAAGAAGAAGGAGGAAAAAGTTGGTTGGAATGAAAATGAAGCGAAGCCCTGCGGCCCCTCGTCCGGTCTCCCGGGACCTCCATTTAGTCGAAACTTTCCCGGAATAAACGATGCAAGTTTATCAGGATGTGTCTGACATTTACTGCCGTCCTGTGCCGTCCTGTCCTTCGTGTGCATGGGCATTGGAAGTCTCCCTCCCCAGGCCCCTACCCCGACCCTTTGGTCGATTTCCAGGACTGGCTAGCAGCAGCAGCAGCAGCAGGCCGCGGGCCGGTGCGTGGTTGTGATGGTCCTGTAATTTAGTCGATTATTTCCCGGAAGTTTTGCCCATTTGCACCCTCGAATGACTTTCAACCTCACTGGCCAAGGGAAGAGCAAGGGAACTGGCCCCCGGGCGAATGCTTCCGGACGAAGCGCCAGCACAGCAACAATAGTACAACACATTGTTTTGCCGTGTATCCTTCGCTGAACTTCGGTGGAGTTGTTTAAAGGGCGATTCCCGGTACTGGTCTGGCCAAGGCTTCTGGTCCCTGGTTCGTTCGGCGTTCGGTTCGGTTTAAAGACGCCATCAATATTACATCTTTGGACTTCGGGCATTAAGAAGACCTGTCTGGACGGGCTGATTGAACGGCCAAGTGGCGCTACACTTCTCATTCGCTGCATTCCGCGCAATCCATGATCCCCCCTCGACGTAGTGTTGACGTCGAGTACTTCGACGAGTCTTCAATCGATCGCTCCTTTTGTACACAAACACACACACACGGGCACGCATTGTAGTTGCAGTAGGGCAAACATAGCCTTACATGACCATGCATCGTCGCCATCGCCGTTCGCGTCTAATGTGCCGCAACTTTGCATCGGAACCAAGATGGCGGAAAGAGAACCAGACCAGGACAGACAGAGCCGCGCGATGGCCCTAAATTATGAACAACAACTTCTGGAAAACCCTATTACATTGCTGCTGGAACTACGCGGAGGAGTGTATCCCCGGGTTTTTTTGGTGAACGGGTTCACCCACAGAATCACCCATTCTGGCAAACGGGTATATACCCCGTTGAGATGATCTTGAGAAAGCATCAAAAGCGGTCACGGAGAGCGGGACTGGTTTTCCACGGAAATCAATAAACATTTATCTTCCCCCTACTCCCCTTTCCAGGCCCCTTTCCATCCAAAAGCGAATGGCACAGACCTCGGAGTCCGCTCGGGCATAGGCTTCTACTTCTGGGAATCAAATCAAGAGAATTCCCCGTCGGCGCTCGGAAGCCTCTGCTTCTACAAACCGAAAGGCAAACCCGAGGCCCGTCCCGTCCCGGCGGTCCTGGCCTGACGGTTAGCAACTCTTTCACCTCCACGTGCCTCCGTAGATTCCCGATTGGTTTACACAGAGAGGCGCCATTTTCTTCCTTTCTTTCCTGCTGCTGTTTTTTTTCTTTTTTGTGTGCTTCGAACAAAGTTAGTTTCCGCGCAGGAAAAGTTATCACTTTTCGTCAATCGACTCGTGAGGCGTGGTGTGCGTGAAGGGAGGACCGCGGGGGAAGTGTTCCCCCTCCGTCCACTCCGTGACTTTCCTCAGCCGTGGTCGCGCCACTGAGTCCTTTTGCCTCAGTTGCGGGTTGCGGGCAGCAAAAGCGATGTGCCTGAGTACTTGAGCTACTTGAGAGCAGCGTTCGCGTGCGCTCCTGTTTGTGTGTGTGTGTGTGTGTGTCGGTGTAGAGCTTGATAGCACTTTAACCTCGGCGAACGGAACGCTCCAACACGGGCTTGTTGTTTTCGGTTCTGGCCTCGCTACATCCGGATCCAGGGCTTCCGATTGATTCCACCTCCACTCCACCACCGCTACCACCTCCACCAGGAGCAGTAGCAGAAGGGAAGCAAAGTAGTGGACGGTGGCTGTTGTGCTCGCACACAACATACTTCAATAAGACCGTCGACATGCTACATGAGGGCGCTCCCGGAGCCTGGAATGGGATGAACGGACGGATGGGTGTGGGCCAGCACCAGCACACCACCAGCAGAGAGCAGCAGAGTGCCTTGCTGTGCCTGTGCCATCATCGTCTCCTCCTCCTAGCACCAGCAGCAGCAGCAGCAGCATGGAAAACGGGTCCGTCAATGAGGTGTACGAGTCGAGAGTTGCGAGAGGGAGGGGTTGCAAAGTACCGTAACACCCGTTGCACGCCCATGGACTTAACAACGCAATAACGCGCGTGGGGCACTCGCCGCGAGAGAGGAGCGTGGGGTGGAAGGGGGGGGGGGGCACCAACAACGTTTCAATCCACTCGATCCGAACCTCGAAGCTACACAGAACAATTGATCGATAAATATGTGTAGGAGTTTATGTGCTCCATGTGCCCGAGGGAGGGGGGGAGGAGTGGTCTGGACTGAGCTGGGAGGAGGTAAAATGGGGCTCGTGCGTGCGTGTGTGCGTGTGTGTGTGTTTTGGCGCACCGAGTGTGTGCTCGAGAAGGTTCATAAGAGCACGAGCGACGCGATGATCAGCGTCGAGAGCTACCCGGCAGGGAGGTGGTAGCGAGAAACGGAAAAATGGCAACCGGAATTGGGTGGAGGGTATTGAGGGTGGTATAAGGATTCCTGGCTTTCTGGCCTTGAAAGAGAAAGGAAGAGAAAGAGAGAGAGAAGTGCTCCTCTGTGGTGGATGAACTGTGGAGCTCCTCTCTCTTCCATCCCTGTTCGAATCCGCAATCCTCGTCGGTCGTATGGTCGGTACTTCTGGTTTGTAGAACGCGAAAACACACCCCACCACCACCACCACCACCACCACCACCACCACCACCCCAAAAAGGTTCTGACTCTGCTGCAAAGGTGCTTTCCCCCGATGCTGCATCATTATCGGCCATGTTTCAAGAACGTTCAACTGGTTCACTGTGGCCTACCGGGGGCCTGCCCTGACCTAACCTGACCTGACGGGCAAACCAACCGCCAGTTCAGAGAGGACTCAAGAGCCCTCTCGACGTCACGGCCAGTCAATACCACGACAAACGCGCGACCGCTTAATGCAGCGAAGGCAAAGCGGCAACCCTCTAGTGCTCGCGATCTCTCGGCGTGAAGTACGCTGGTCGGTTGTTTGTGGGGGCGTGCTTTCCGATTGAACGGTGCACTTGCCAATCCCGTCTTGCAATCTAGCTCCAGATGCACCGAATACCCGGTTGGAGTGTACGGTGCGGCCCCGTTAGCCATTACTGGATTCAATATGGCCGAGTATTTATGCACATAATAGGAATAGACCCCCCCGGGTCCATTGGTGTACAGCGGTCTGCGGCTCTATGGACCATTTGTGGCTGATGGAGCTTCCTCGTCAGATCCTTGCACAGCACACCTTTGTATTGATTTCACTACTTTTTGCGTTTATCGGGAATGAAATGGAATTTTCGCTGGTACTCATGATAGTACCTGTAAGCTGCTTGTTGTTCGGACGGACGGATCTGCTGGACGTTCTGATACACTCCAACAACCAGTATTCGATGTCTGTGGACAGTGCAATCTCTTATAACAACCATAACGTGTGTTGTAATGATTTGTAACCTAACGAAACGACTTGGCCGGACATTCAGTTAGTGAAGTCTCATTCAGTTAGTGAAGTGCCGAATGCTTTATAGAGTCCATTCCACTCTTAGTCATTAGTAAGGAGCAGCATGATCCATCAGAAAACGATTGGAATCGGGGAATTGCCGACGGGCAATTGCAGTAAATCATTCCATGAACTTCCTTCCCGGTAAGCGCGGCCATTTCGGACCTCACAGCTATGAGCGAGATCAATTGGTTCAAATGCTCTAAAATGGCGGCATGTATCTATCTGGATTGCACTCTCTCCGCACTCCACAACAGTGCCTCCTGCCAGTGTCCTACGCACGCTCAACACATCAATCAACCGTAAAACAGCTGGCTTCAAAATTTGGTTCGCCATGAAACCCTTTTTCCGATGGTTACCGTCCCCTTGGTACTCGCAGCAACCTTACAGCCCAGTCAGTCAGCTCTGTTGCCTTTTACGCCCGAATTTTCAGCATAACATTCACCTTTACTATGCGCTTGGCACTCGGGTCCCTCCTGTCTGGTTGACTCCTGTAAATTTATTACAACCTCTGAGCTGCAGGAGTACGGTTGCGGTATCCTTCTTACAAAAAACAGCGTTTGGCAGTAGCAGTACCTCAAGACGAAAGCAGAAACCTACCACCAGACCAGCAGCGAGAGACTCATTATTTGCCAATGTCTCGCGGCACGCTCAGAAGCGGTCTGACGAACGGACGGATCGTAAATCCCGACGAGGCTGCAGGTGAAACGGGTCACAACAAACCGGTATCCCCGGCCAGCTAACCGACGCCCAGCGCCTGGAGGATTCACAAATGGGTTTAAACTGAGGTAACCCGAAAGGAGGGTTTCACTTTCGTCATCGCTGGCAAGTCGGCTACAGCCGTGGAGGTTCCACAATGTGCCGTCACTAGCCAGGAACACGGTCCCCGGTGTGGAAGTCCCATATATTATCGTATATATATATATACCGATATATATATATATTTATATATTTTGTCACGGGAATGATCGATGGTGGATCCGTCGCTCTCCCGGTGAGGTGACCGAGCACAAGCAGAGAAAGAGAGAGAGAGAGAGAGAGAGAGAGAGAGAGAGAGAGAGAGAGAGAAAGCAATCAGAACGCCCCCCGCCCTTGAGTGACACATGTGCCGGTGATTGTACGTAATAAATCACTCCCGGTTTGTTGGGTTCACCGTGTTCCTTCACCTTCCGATGCCACGCACGACTTGCGGCAAATAATTTGTAAGCCAAGACAGACGCCACAGAGCAAAAGGTGTACGGCATCTAAGGAGTTCTCGGCCGATCTTGGTGCCTGGGGATACACTACATCATTGGCTTCGGTGCTGACTGACGCTCGCTCGCTATCCGGGTGCCGGGTTTTGATGCTGGCCAGGTTCCCCACAGGTTATTGATCCAGAATATTTGTGCCTTGTATTGACACAAGTTGTCTCATTTAAACAGACAAATCCAACATCCAACACATCCGAGCGGCCCGGGCTGCTCTGCTATCACTACTCTTCTTCCAGCACTACCATCGTTCTTCTCGTCGTCTTCCGTCGTCGTCGTCGGCCAATTAGTTCTCGGGCTAAATAAACAATTTCTTTTCGTCCTGTTTCCTCCCGCCCTACTCTCCCCTTTTTGCAGACACCGCCAGCGGCCAGTGGCAAGCACGAGCCGGGCTCCGAAGCGAAGAAAGACGAAATCGAATGCTGGTTAGTATAATTATCCCATTCCTCACCTCTCTCGGGTCTTTTTCCCCCTTCTTATTTCCTCCTTGACCCCCGGGCTGGGGCAGTAGCATGTTCCGTATTGAGCCACTGGCTATCCTTCCTTCTCCACCTCCTCTCTCTCTCTCTTTGGATGCTTTTTGTGTCTTTCGAAATGCTACACGCTTTGTATCCGGCGCTCAGCGCTCATTAGAAGCGAAGAACCCCCGGATCATCCACCGGCACCGGCCATTATTATCTACCTTAATCATTGCTAACGGTGGAGAACCGGGTCCGGGTTGATCCCGGGATCCATTTCCGGGGGCACCACCACCACCACCACCACAACCACCACCAAGCGTATTAGCAACAATCCTTTCCGCCGATTCCGGGCCAGTGATTTCGTTAATCGTGCGCGCTGCCCGGAATGGTGGCCATTTGGCATTGGCATTGGCGTTGGCATTGGTAGGCCGCAACCAGAGCGCCGGATGTTGGAATGGAAAATCCCGCACCCGCGAACCTTCCTGTGTTACACCTTGTAGCCCTCGCGAGCAGCGCAGGGATTGAGAATTGGACATCCGGCCTGCGGCGTTGCGGCTGTTCCCGCCGTCCTTCCAGAGCCGATGGTTTCAAATTAATCGCGAGCATTAAATCATCATTCGTCCATCGTTCCATTCCAGCATTTTATCTGCCAGAATGAATGCTCATTAAATGCGATCGAAATATATCTTATTTACGTTACGGCCAGTGACCATTCTCACCCCCTGCTTTGTCCTTTCTCACCCTTACTAGTGGCGGGCAACGGAAGCATATTTATGACAAACGAGCGTCAGACGTGCCACAGCGAGCGGCGATGGCAAGATGCTTTATTTGTTTGTGTCTCCTGCTCCCTGATCCTCTGCCACGGCGCCGGTGTGTGTGTGGATCCTTTTTCCCCCTTCCACGAGAACCCCAGAAAACAAAATGAATGTTAAAGAAGAAAAATAGTCTCCGCTCCGCGTTCTATTTATTCGCGAGATTCCTTTTTTCACCTCCCTTTCATCTTTGCCCGTTCGTTCGCCATTTGTCAAAGTTCGTCCCAATCGTCCCGGTTCTTCACCTACTGGCCAGTAGCCGGCTCGGTTCGGCTCGGCGATCACAGACCAAGTGCCAAAACACTGTTTTGGCCGCCAGAATTCGAGGCAGGAACGCTCGCTTCGTTCACCCGTTTCACAATCATAATAATTATTTTTACCCCCCTCCCCGCTCGCTTTCGCTCTCTCTCTCTCTCCCTTACACACTGTTTCTCCCTTTCTTCCTTTTTTTTCAGTAATTGTGCGCTGATCCAGCGAAAGTGGGACGAAGATAGCGCCCGGCACACCCAGGAAACGGTTCGGCTAAACGAGCAGATTAATTATCTGCAGGTAATTAGTTTCTTTAGCGCTGCTCCGGACGCTTCGGCAAAGCCAAGCGGGACGTCCAGACCGGGGTTCAAGCGGGGTCCAAAGCGTCGATTCCGAGTTCCTATCAGTTCCGTTTCGGGTTTTCTCTGGACGGTTTTTTCTTCGTGAGGTTCGCGCGTTCATCTCTTTCGTGCTTCTCGTTTTGCAAACGTTTGTAATGTTTGCCTAATTAATCATAATGTTCCGGTCATCTGGTTAGATGGCCGCTCGCCTTAACTGAGCAGCTTAACGCGTTCCAGCATTCCCCAAACATCAATTTTTGTAGCTAAACTAACCCTCTCCATGCTGTCGATTGTGCTACTGGTACATCTTCGTTGGGCACACATACACCGGTGTTCCGGAGCATCGCCATCCGGTTTGCACGCGCTGCCCACGCTCTTGCAAACTCTTTAATTCCATTCCAAGTGGCTGCCAGTTGCCCGTTGTTGTAGCCTGCAAGTGCAGCAGCAGCAGCAGCACATCTCATTTCACGCTTCGAAAGATTTCACCAATTCTCGGCTTACACCGTGTACGCGGACGGAAAAGTCACCATCGGGGCATCGCCAGCAAACCAATATAGCGATAGCACTGGCCAGAGACCCCCCCCCCCCCTTCTCCGGGGCGCGAAGGGTAAAGATTCACAATTTATTCATCGTCCCGATTATCTACATCACGATGGCTTATCTCAAAAGCTCCTTTCCCGGACCTGAGTTGCGCCGGGATCAGTACCGGTATCCGGTCCGGTCGCTCGAGACGCATAAATATGCAGCGGGCAGCAAGATGCATCTCTTCGCTTTGCTGGCCACCAGCCACTCCCGGGGTTGCTTTCGCTGGTGAGCGTAAAGTTGAGCATTAAATTGAACAACGGAACGACGACGACCAGGACGACGACCAGGACGACAACGACGATAAATTAAACTCGCATCCATTAATGAAGTTTAGCGTTCCGTGTGCTCGCTCTAACCCGCTGTTCCTTGGCGCTGGCACCACGACCCGGTCTGTGTGTGTGTTTGTGTGTTCAGCAATGCGTAACGTAGCTGCGCTTGTCTTCGCCAGACAAGTCTGCCGGTCGGAGCCAGGGCCAAGGATAATGAAGTCTCGCGTCTCGGCGTGTCTGGTTGCATACCTGGGGAGCTGCTCACGTCTTTCATCTTTCACCCCCCCACTCCGATGCTTACCTGCAATAGAAAGAGAAAGAGAGAAGAAGAAGAGGAGAAAATGAGTATAACAGAAAATATTATCAGCTTGGATGTTTCAGGCACGGATTCGCCATACTTTGCCCGGGAAAGGTGCCCGGTTGTTAGTGGAAGCACGAGCCAGTTTGTGACGCAGGGAAGGGTTTCTTGGTGTTTTTTTTTCTTATGTTACTTTTGTGTTTTCTTTTTGAAGCAGAGAACAAAAAAATCTTCGATAAATTAATTAATCAATGTTTCAACTGGCACACCGGTGTGCGCGCACGTGACCGGGAACACAGCAGCTTCACAGAGCGCGATCCTCCTCTGTAACGGACCAGGCGGTCCCCGGGGCGGGGCCGGGGTCCCCCGCGGCTGGGGAGTTTGCCGAACTGCCGATTTTCTTTGCTCTTGTTCGCGAGTTTCTTTCCAGTGGCCGCGCAAGGATAATTGGAAAAGTTGGTTGCTCGTCCACGGTAGGTGGAAGGAGAGCGGGGGGGGGGGGGGGGGGGGCTCAACCAGAAGGTAATAAAACAAAAACCGAAGGTTCTGAGGAGTGCGCGGGTTCCGTGGAATCAAGTTTCGGGTCTTCGTTTTCAACACCAAACATTCCGATTTTCATCTCTTCTCACCGGAGATTGGTCCAGGGTCCAGGGGGAGTGGGGGATTGTTAATAGATGAAACCGAATAGATATCCAATTTGGTTTAAATCCTGCACCACCACCAAACAACAACACCAACAACAAAAACAAGCCACTGGCCGGAACCAATAAACGTGGCAAGTTGTGGTTTTAGATCCCCTTGGAAGGGGGTTTTCAAATTTAATAAAGTACTTTGATCACTGAACTGGGGTTGGTACCAGTGGGGTGAGCTCCAATAAATCAGTCCAAAAGCCCACCTCCCTAGTATGCACACATACACACAGCTGTGCACCGTATCGCATTGTGCTACGGTTCATGTTCCCGGGCTTGAATTACTGTTACCACAACCTCGATCGTAATGCGCACCGGTAACCGCAGGACACGTTCAGCTGATAAACCGAACGCACACATTGATTGATTGTAGTAATTACACACACGCATGCACACGCACACACACACGCAAGCAGCATCGATAGCTGCTGAACACACACGATCTATCTGTCTGTCTGTCTGTCTGTTTGTGGGTTTGGCGATCTCGTACCTCAACTGAACTCCCTTTGGTCACGCAATTACGTTGTCAAATAAGAAGAAAGTGTGTGTGTGTGTGTGTGTGTATGTGTGTGTGGCCCGTCATGTGGACAGTCGGATTGTGCCTACTGTGTGCCGAGTGTGCCCCCGGTTGTGGACAAATGTCACACGTCTTCGAAACCGTAACCGACATCCGTGGTATGCCGGGGGAGACTGCCCGGTTTATCCTTGGAGCCGGCGTCTTCGATCGGCTGGCAGCTGGCAGCTGGCATCGAGAACTCCAATCGTTCCAACTCTCCCACCACGGAGGAACTACAGAGCTTGGCTCATTTTCACGCACTAATCACCAGCAACCAGAGCTCGGTGAGGCGAAGGGGACGATCTACAACAACAACAACATCAACAACACCTCCCCCAAGGGGGTGGGAACGGTACGACGAAACGAGATAATTGTGTTTGTGTTTCGAGCGCAAGATTCGAGATTCGAGGCCCGGGGTTGGGCACCAATCGACACGCAGCAGCAACAACGCAGCATAATTATCGCAGCTTCCGCTTCATCCCGTAATTACTAACCTTCGGTGAACCGATGCGGTCTATCCCTCCCGGGGGAGGGGGCAGGGGGCAACGGGGACGAGTGTATATAGTGTAAATGCGTGTCCATCATTAAGCTGCTTTCAGCGGATTTATAGCGTTCGCTTGAACCGACTGGCCGCAAACTGACACCCACACGCACACACGCACACACACACGCACCCTAACCTCACTTCTTTGCTTCGTCCTGTGCCGTAGCAACAACTGACGCTAGCCGGGAACGTCGAGATGGGGTTGAAGCAAACCATGACCGAACACCAGCAGCGGTTGGAGCAGAAACTGCTCGAACTGAGCGCAACCGTTGACGTGAAGCAGTGCCTGGAGGGGCCCCTGATACGGGCCCAGCACCGGAAGCTGAAGGACACCCGGAACCGGTTGAAGGTTGCCGAACGGGACAGTGCCACGTTGCGACAGCAAATCGCTGACCTTGTCGTGGATAATGAGAAAAAGGAGGTAAGAAGAAATTGGGAGAAGAACCTTGTTGCCAATACCTCTCTATCTCTATCTCACACACACATACACTCAACCAGCTGCTGCTGCAGGCGCAGGACACCAACATCGAACGGGTAAAGAGTGAGCTGCATGCAATACGGCAGCTTTCGATCCACCAGATCGAGTATCTTGATGATACGGTCGATGATACGGCCGCAAGTCATCGTCAGGTCACGGAGCATAATTATGCACTCGACAGTCCAACCTACTCCACCTTCTCTCCTGAGGTGCAGTTGAAGAGCGAGGCAAGAAGCAGCACCGGCCGGTTGGTACCGGGAACCAACGACGACGACGACGACGTCTTAAGACCCGAAACGTCACAACCAGTGACGTCACAACCGGCTACTGCTAAGATTCGATTGGATGGTGCATCCTCGTCCACTTCCGCGTCCAATAGTTTGGTTCCGGATGGATCAAGGATGCCTTCGGCTGGAGTGACGGTGGCGAGCGATCATGACGACGTGAGGTCAACATCCGCTTCCAGCTGCTTCGTTGCTTCGAATACGTGGATGAGCGCATCGATGCTCACGCTGTACACGGCATCAACATGGACGCCGGTACCACCACCGGAAGCGATGGTCACGATGGCACACGATGGTGATGACGATGACGATGACCACCATCATCGGCATCTGATAGCGGAGTTGATCGGTAAGTAGCAGCCCATTGCTTCCCATTTATGTTGCACCGTTTTTTTTCATAAGCAGCGCATCAAATCGGTGGTCACGGTCGGGACCACTGTCATGGCCAGGTGTCAGGTCATCGTCACCAATTAAGCAACATTTTCAATATGGTTGAGAGCCTCAGCCTCACCACACTCTCGGTAATGCGCAATCCGTAATGCCGCAGCATCATCATCATCGGCAAACATAAACAAAGTAACCTCAACTCATAAATCCCATCAATGGCCGCCACAAGTGCCGCGAATCCATCAGCTGCTGTAACAGCTGCTGTTGATCCGGCTGTTTCGCGCTCCCGAATGTATTATCCCGCCGCGTTGGCTCCGCTGTTGTTTAAAGTTAATATTGATTGAGTTCCGGTTGCGAGTAGAGTGCGGAGCGGAGTGCGCTAACACTAACATTCGTGGCCGTTTAAGGCAAACTGAACAGCCTACGAAGGAAGTCCCAGGAACTGTACGCCACTGTACGAACAAATCAACCATTTCAAATGAGCATCGGACCATCAGACGAGGCGATTCTGTCGAGGGAGTCCGGGGTGTGTCACTCTACGCAGTCCCCTCCCCCCTAGACTTCTGCCTGCCTCGGGTGTACCATGTACGATCGTAAATAATTCGTCGTCGGCAGCTGTTCCTGCCGCGCGACACCCACCCACGGGCCAGCGATCGATACCCCGGCACCGGGTTGTGCAACTTTGTCCTGCGGTTGCAGTCTGGGTTTTAATGGCATCAATAAATAATCGCACACACACACAGCTGGGTGTAGTGCCTGGGCGTCTGGTGGTGCCATTGTTGCTGCTGCCATTGTTGCTGCTGCTGTTGCGGCTAACCGTCGCTTGTGTCCCTTTGTGTAGCATCATCCCCGGTGGTGCGCTTCCGGCGTTCCGGCGGTGTAATTATCAAAGCCAAATCGCTGAGAGCCAAGTGTGGCCAAGTGTGACCGCCATTAGGAGGTGCAAGCGGGCGACAACCGCACACGCCGGTGCAGCAACCGGGAGCGGGAGCTGCAACAGTTGTTGCACCAGTGCGAGCCAGCAGCCTGGAGGGAGGAGTATGTTTCTTAAGATGCCTACCGCCTACCGCCTGCCTATGCTGTTGAGCATCCAGCATCATTAAATGCAGCCAGGCCATGCTCCATTAATCTGACCATCTTGACGGTGACAGTTGACGTTATAACGTCGTGGCGTGTTGCTGTGGCCTCATTTCAAAATTCGAGAACCGAACGCATTACCTATGGCCATTATTGCGTCTTGAAATGCGTCTGTCCCGTTGTTCCGTTTTGTAATGGCATCATTCAAGGATAAGAAGTTCCTCATCCTCCTCCTCCTCCTCCTCCTCCTCCTCCACCTTACTTCCTTCCGGTGTCTCCATTTGCACCCCAATCGATGGCACTGTCAGCAAATTGCCTTGAAGAAAGATGGATATATTTTTATTAAAAAAAAAGCCCAACGCTCTTCCATCAAGCTGGCACACCTTGGCGTCCACAACGCCAAGGACACCCCCCGGGAGGGGCCATTTGGCTTTAAGAAATGGTTATCAGAAGCGGGCGAAGCAAGAGCATTACATACTCGACGCGCTCGACGTGGCAGTCAAGGCTTTGTGGTTAGCTTCGTCACTCCCTCTGCTACCTTCATGGCACACATACATATCCCTCTCTCTCTTTCTCTCTCTCTCTCTCTTCACACAAACACACAAACACACGCGCACGAGACACCGAGGGGGCTCCTGCTAACCGGAAAGCCAAACGAAACAATGATCGATCAAATAATCTCCGTTCGCAATCGGCTCATGAATATTCAGTACCTGCCTCCGCTTCCGATATGATTACCCTTCTGCCAGTCCACACGTCCTCCCCCCTGCTTCCTCCTTTCGGCACCACACATGTGTGCGAGTGTGCGCGCGCGTGTGTGTGTGTGTGCGAGCAGATTGTCTAATGCATAACCGGCTGATGGTGAGCAGCTCGCTGCTCAGAGCAGGCAACGAATGAAACGAACGACATCATATCGAAGTGATTCCGATGGTGGTACCGCACCCGAAGGATGCGTAATCGATTGGACGGCCTAGCACTGGCAGACCAGGACTGGCACAGGTGGGAACAAAGTCATACCGAGACCATAACAGTGCCAACGGCAGCAGCGGCAGCAGTAGAGGATTCTCGTGACGGTGAGAACAGGAGACAGACTCACGACATATTTATTTCGATCGCGCAATATCCGCGAATTTAAGTCAAATGAAACTGCGATATTACGATTTCGGGCCGGCGGTGAGTCACTTCCAGCGAGGATTCTTCTTTTTCGTGAAGCATTTCCCATATTTCAAGTCGAATTTTCCATCCAATCGATTGAAAACAAAGGAATCGCGGTGTATCAGCCCGTCCATACGATTCGCGCACATCGTTGCTCGTGTACGGCCTTTAATCAGCCTCATAGTCTCACCGATGACTCCGTTCCCTGACCAGAGTTCTCACGGAGCTACCGAAGAATGACCAGCTAGTGGCGAAACTCCCGAATGTGCGGTCGCTGCTAACGTGAAGTGAGTGTACTGAGGCCCATTGTCTGAGGTCAACCTCCGTGGCACAACCCGTAAACCCGGAGTTGCAATTTTCCACCCAATGAAAGCTGCTTTTCTTGTGCACTTTGTGTGTGTGTGTGTGTGTGTGTGTGTGTGTGTGTGTTTCGGTGTTGGTAAGGACGTTCTCTGTCCGTGGTTTCTGGTGGCTGGTTGTTTTGTGGTTCGCGAGCCAAACCAAGCTGCTGCAGCGGTGAGGACGTCATACACTCTAGCACGAACACGTACGGCCTTGTCTTTTGAACTGCTGCTGTTGCTGCTGCTGCTGCTGGCCAAGTTACGTGGCCCAGCCCAGCCCAACAGCCAGGTCAGTGGCTCGAGGGTGTGATACGGGAGGAAAATATGCAAAACATGCTCCAGACAGAGTGCGCGCTGTTTTGTTCGAGGGAGGGGTTCGAGCTTAGCAACGGAAAGATCAACCTGCCATTCCGTTAGATGAGTTGCAACGACGATGGGATGTCAGACATCCTTTTTCGTTCTTTTTTTTTTTTGATTCCCCTGCGCTGGAACCTTTCTTTTTACAAATATCCATCCCGTTTCCGTGTTGTGGCGTGTTATGCCGTGTACCATTAGCATAAACTTCAAAGTAGCTTCATGACAGTAGATGCAGCAGCAGCAGCAGCAGCAGCAGCAGCATGTCCTTCGGGGTTCGTCTGTACAGCGGATCATACACGGGCTCTTTGGTCCACGCGGCGATGGGCAATACAATGAAACACCCGCAAACGCTGAACGCAAACGCTGGACATGCGATGCGATCCTGAAATGGCTTCCACAAATGCAAGCGATGCCATCTCGGTTTTCACGATGATCTTATCTCGCCCCGAAAAGGGGTCCCACGATGCCACAATGACGCTCCAAACAACAGAGATCCGAACTCCGAGATTCATATTCCAATCTCGGGACTCTCGGCACTAGCGCCCGGGTTGGTCCACCAACCCTCCTTCCCCCACGATGTGCTCTAAAAACCAACGGCAATAACCGTCGAGAGAGGCAATCGGCCCCAAAAACTCCGACTCTTCTGGCAAGCTCTCAAAACCGATAATAAAGCAATCCGGGCCGGCCGGCCGGGCTCTTGACGACCCTCATCGAGCTCCTTTTTCAGCTTTTTGTAGGGATGGGTAAGGGGGAGGGGGTTGCAAGGGAGTGGCACGAAGGGGAGAAAAAAAAAGGGATCGCCAACCGGCAAATTTTCGCAAAATGGTCGCAGAAGGGATTCACTCTCGACCTTGCACTGCGTTGCTCATTCGAGGGAGTGGCGCGCGCACGGCGATGATGGCCACGGGATACCACCACCCGCACCGCACCACACCGCACTGATTGTGGTTTTGGTGCAGGCGAAAAGCGAAGAGCATTTTCATTGCACTCACTCGCAGTGGCAAGTAGAGAAGCGACCGTGCCCGTGGTGCAACGAGGGGGGTGTGGTTCACGATTTGCATACGAAAACCATTTGGCCGGCGGTCGGTTCTCTGGTTTCGGGGTGTAGTGGGCGACGATAATCAGGGTAGCGATGGCGACGACGAGATGTGTGTCATTTGCTCGAAACAAACATCGAACAGGAACAGCACAACGGGTGATGAGGTGCAGGCCGAGGAAGACCTTGGGATGCTGCTCAAACAGGAGGAGGAGGAGAAGGAGGAGTAGGAGGAGGTGGAGAAGGTGGGTGAATGAGTGTGCCTCATCGCCTCATTATCGAGACACTCTTAGCGAGGGAAGTTTACTTGTGGAACTTGTGCCATTTATGACAACCTTTTGGCTTCCTCTTGTGTGTGTGCCTCGGTTGTGGTGGTTTGACGGCCTTTGCTTAACGATCTCGCACACCGTGGCCAAAGGACCAGCAGAAGGGATCATAACTACTGGCATCATGGCTCGTGTGATTCAATTCATTAAACTAATGGCGAAGGGTGCCATTCATTCGTAGCAATAACTACGGAACGTCATTATTCCTTTGCTCATTTGACAGCCACACTCATCGAGGATCATCGAGAATTGCGAGAGGGACACACTCTACTTGTGCATTTTAATCACAAATGCTTCAAGCAAAGAAATTGCTTTCGCAAAGCTTAAAAGCTTAGATACTATTGAGGATACACATCATCTATACATTGTAGAAAGCTATCCCAAAAACGAGATATGTTGCCGGAAGGAACAAGCGTCGGTCAGAAGAAGAAAAAAATGGCCATGGATCATTAAACTCATTTCAAAAATCAACTATAGTCATACGAATAGCTCGAAGAAAATGTAAAATTATCTTATAGGAAAAACATGAGACCGCAATCGACGTTCGTTACTTTGGCCAACATACGGTAAGGGTAATTGTATTTAAATACACTTACATTCTTTAACAAAAGTACACACGACCAAAACGATGCTTAAGCTTTTTCTGACACTCGACAAAAAACGCGAGAGCACCATCATCCAACGGTAACATCAAACGACTCATCATCCAATAGAACATCAAATTTGTCCACCGTGGCTCTACTTTTTGATGTTCCGCAGCTTTTTTTTTTTGCTGAAAGCTTCCCGGAAGACTCCACCATATCGCTGGCATTCCGTCGCTCAATTACCGAGCACAGAACCACCATCGAGAAAAAAAAAGTCTGACTTTTTCCTCGCGATTGAAACTCGCACGCCGAATATTTGTTCAACACTGTGTCAATGTTTCGATTTTTGGTCGGAAAACCTCCCAGCGAACCGCCATTACACGTTGGGCCGGGGATGCTGCTTTCTACCTCGCTGCTACTTTCACTTTGCAACGTCCCAAAAAAAAAAAAAAATAACTGAAGCACCGGGACCGACAACAATCATCTGCATAAAATATGCCAGTAATCACGGGGGGCAAGACCAACCCTTCTCTGCCAGCCTCTCACCTTCGGCAGCGCCCGGACCGCTCCGGATGATGCGACCATAAAAGTAAGTTCGAGGCAAAAGGCTCGACATGATTCCCCTCCAAACTGAACGAGCGTACCGGCAATCGAGGCGAGGAGACATTGCGGCATGCAAAAAAGGGACCGGAAATGATGAACGCGCGCGCGCGCGCCCCTGGGCAACCACCCTCCCCCCCCCCCCCCCCCTGGCAAGCTTAAAAGGGTTCACGGAGGGTTGCACGGAACACCGAACCGGCAGTACCGACGATATTTCCCGTTACTCTAATTTATTCATCCCAAAGTGTGCTTACAACGACAGTTAACAATGCTACTTTTGGTGGCACTTTGGTGCCACTTTGGTCCACCTTCCGCCTCCTCTTTCCTCTCCGCTGCTTTCGCGCAAATCCGCTCTTTTCCGCCCCGTTCTCATTAGACACCGGCCCCCTTTTCGGCTAGTCTCCGGGCATTATCATGCATGCTTCCCATCAATAGGGTGCGATCGGGGTGCTTTCTCGTCCCCCGTTTCCCCCTCTTTTTTTGTCCTTTCTTCGACGGAACCTCCCTCCCTAGATACAATCTCATTTCACCGCCGGCGTTCCAGCGCTCACCGTTTTCCCTGCTATTTCCTGGCGATGAGTTAATGCGAAACGACAAAAAAAAAAGAAAGAAAGAAATGCGAAGCGATGGAAGCTGGATGTAAACGAATGTCGAATTCGGTGATCGAAGGGTGGAGAACAGTGGAATGCAAAATGATGCCAAGAAGGGGAAGCCAATTTCCATCGTCCTTGAATCGTTCCTCAGCCCGTTCGTTCGCTCGTTCGCTCGCTCGGTCTGTCTCTTCTTCTCCGATGAAGATGCGAGATTGGCGGGAGGGGCCGGAACGCGAACCTTTCGTACCAGCAGCACACCGGGAACGAAGTTTTCGCATTTTATTGTCCCCATTACGCTGCAGCAAATTGCAAAATGAGTTTAATTTCGCTCCACTAAAAAGTAATTGAGATAAATGGAGCGCATCTCGTCGTGCCGCGCCCATAACCGCCGGGAGCAGAAGAGAGAAGCACCGAGGAACCGAGAGGCAATCTCAGTATGCTCACGATGTGCCATTTTCGGTTGTGGACGAGGTTGGAGCGGGGTTTGCATTGGCCATCGTGGATCGTTCTTGATGGGTGGTCCAACTCCAATGGTGGTGCCAGCGACGGGCGGTCGGAGGTTCCTTTGTCGACAACCCCGCCCGGGAAGGGGACAGCTATGATTTGAGGAAGTTAACGTACTCGGGAATGTAGTTTACCATTCGAGTCGCTGTATCCCAGGTCCGTGTGGGGCTTCATTATTTTCACATTTCATTTTTTGCAACGACTTCCAGGTGTCGATTGACGGTGACATTTGTTACAAAACGGTAACGCGAAGCGAAGCAGTACGCAACTCATTCCTGTATTGTAGATATCATGTTGAGTTTCGAACACAAATACTGCATCGTCTGTGGTGTTTAATCGCTTGATGATAATGTTGATATGCAAAATTGCGAAGGAGTTTTTGCGCCAAGCATAGCTCTTCTTATTCCATTCAAAGGAAAATATCGGGTGAAAATCATCGTTTCATGATCGATCCCATGCATGTGAACATAACATTGTTAGAAAGGAGCTTAGGCTTTCATTGACATCGCAAAAGAAAATCTCAAACACGCTTTTGCATCAATAGGGCTCACTTTGAACAATAATGATTCTTCAAATCGAAAGGATTGCATAATTCACGGCTTTTCGTTGAACCGAAAACATATTTGCTGGAGACGAACTCAAAATTTCGGCAAAAGATGAACAGATAGTGTCGAAAACGAGGGGCCACTGTTTGAAAGAGAAAAAAAACAGATAAATTTCCCTTCGTTTATTTGAAAATAACTGTCGAGTACACCTGGTAAACAGACGCAAGATGGTTTTTGTTGCTTTTTGGTTTGAAATTTGCATTCGTTAACTTACTGTCAACAGACAGCGCATGAAATCAGGGGTTTCAAAATTCTTCCAAACCCCGGCATCAGTGTTCGCTCGCAGGTACCTCACTGCGGGGGGGGGGGGGGGGGGGGTTTCCAAGGATCACTCCTGCTGGCTGGCTGGTTGGCTTGCAAACAACCTATTAGCCGCTACCGGTTGGTTGGGTTCAAGGTCGGAAAAATTTAATTTAAACCATAAGCCTACGCAAACCAATCGTGGTCGGATGCCGAAACCCGCCACCAGCCAAACTGCACACATACACACACACACACACACACACACACAAACAGGAGCCGGCGCACCCGGACGCTCGTTTGCTTAATCTTAATCCGACCAACGGAAGGAAAAACGCGCCTCAAAGAAGCATCATCCCCCAAACCTCTGTACATCCGGACCTCCCGGTGGTCCTGGTGTTTAAAGTAATTGTGGTTTCATTTCGCTGCAACGATCAATTTCCACCGACGCCACTCGCCATTTTGCGCGAAACCTTACGCGGGTCCGGCGTCTGTTTCGTGTTCGCTTTCGCAGAAGGAGCATCCAGCTCGAATCCCTCGTTTTTCGTTCTTCCGTCCCTTGTGCCGGGGCCCGGGCCCGTGGCTTGACTGTTGCTGCTGGTTGTTTTTTTTTTGTGGGTTGTTGATGTTTTGCACAACGGTGCGAAGGGGGTTTGCCTTTTGTGTGGTTTAGCTGTTTGGCTTCATGCAAACGAAGAAAGAAAACGAAGGTTTTTTTTTTGGAGGGAGGGAAGCAAAGAATTCTAAAGCGAACTTTTTGCAATGACGGAGCGGAACGGAAACGGAGAATTCAAACAGTTTGTGGTCGATGGAACTGTTACAATACCTCAGTAGCAGTAGCAGTAGCAGTAGCAGTAGCAGCACAGCATCATGTTGGAAAGAGTTTTGAATTGACGAGCGAATGAAACGCGATTGAAAGTGAGAGAAGTTAATGCCTAATTGAATGCGTATGTTCCTACCAACACAAAAAAAAACCAAACGCAACGAGGGAATAAGCAATCCAAAGCGACGTGAAAGAAGCGCTCAAATAATAGAAAGGAAAAAACGGGAGAGAAAAAAAAGAAACCACGCCAGGAGAAGCATAAAACTCTGGAATGAACTTTTCAGTTCCATCAGCACGATTCAACAAATTGATGTGAATCCCTTGGGTGGGGAGAAGGCTCACAAGGATGGCGAAACAATGCCAGAATACAGAACCAAACACCACCGCCATCACCCCCACCATCACCACCTCCACAGGTAGTAGACGAGAGCAGGGGACGACCGTCTTTGTCGTCCTGCCACGTAGCAGTAGCGGGCACAAATTGAATTTTAAATATTCAATTCAAGTTACATTAATCGTAGTACAGACACGCGCGCTGGCGCACGGTCTCTTGCTCGTGCACACACACATACACACACAACAGCGGCGACGACCGTTTGCTGAACCTATGCTAAGCGTGTAGCTAGAATGAATGGCCGGATATATATGTATATATACTGGTGTGTGTGTGTGTGTGTGTGCACGCGTGTGTGGTGGTTAGGGAGAGGGGGTGGTTTCGATGGAAAAGGGATGAAAGCGAACCCTCCCTCCCTCCCTCCCACCTTTTCTCTACCTTTTGGTGCGAGTTTGGACGAGTAACTGCCGGATCATCGAGGCAAAAGTGGGGGGCTGAGAAGATGTGGTGCATGGTGCGAGGAGGTGGTTTGATGGAAAAGTATTCAAATAGAAGCTCCACAAGGGGAGGGGGGGGAGTTGATGTTGGGCGAGCATCTTGTGGGTAAACGCGGGTTTTGGGAACGCGAAGCAGCGCGCACGGGCTCGAGCATTGTTCGAGGGCGTGCGCGAGTTCCAGTTCCAAAAATGTACGGTACGCTAAATCCGGTGGCAGGAGAAAGAAAGAAAGGGCACAGGGAAAGGGGGGGGGGGGTGGGTTGTAACGCAAATTTTCGTTCACTCCCCGGGAGCACAAAAGAAATCAACCATGAATAGCATAAGTCTCCGAAGGGAAGAATGTCAAAAAAAAATCGAGAGAAAAAACGCAGGGAGGGAAAGCAAGAAGGGGATGGGCCAGGGACCAGGAGCAGCATTAATGGGGCCAACGAGGCCCGTTGGCTGGCCGCTGACCTGGCCGTAGCCGGTGTAGGCGTAGCAACAGCACGTTAAATCCATTCACCGAAACCAGCAACGAGCAAACCAGATGGATTCGGTACGGACGGTGGGGAGAGGGGGAGGGGTGCTTTTCACCGGAACATCAGTGGATGGCGGTTCTTCGAGCTGAAGATACGCGAGCTGAAGATACGCGAGCTGAACGGGGTTTTTGCAGCAGACCAGACAGCAACCCCACGTCAAGCGATTGGCAAATGAATTGATCAACCAGACACAAGGAAGTCTCGGTTACCGGATTCGATTTCGGCTTTCGGCCCTCTCCGCCCAAAAAAGGAGATGCGCTCAATGATCCCATGAGTGATTGGCGTGATTCCCTTCGAAATGACCATCCCTAAATAAATGCTTTCGGCCAACAGGGCCAACGTCAAACGAAACAACCGGAAAAGCAGTTGGCAAAGAAAGTGGGGACGGGTGGTGGAAAACCACATCACAAATACCGATGCAGCTTTTAAGCTCGCTCCCAGTGCCACGGAAACCATGAAAAATGGTCCAACCAAAAAAAAGAAAAAAAAAAGGATCAAGGAACTGAACCGGAAGCTGGGACTGGAGCTAAGCCTGGAGTGATTAATTTTACTTTTTCTCCATTTCCCTGCGTCGAAGCGTATTCCCCGGAGAGGCAAAGAGTGGAGAGGAAAGGGACAGACATTGCAGCAATTCGGCAGCGACATCGCCAATGGATGGACGTCAGGCGCCGCGAGGTAGCAATTCGTCAACCGCGCAAAATACAGAAGAAGAAAAAAACGCCGCGTCTGGATCGAGATTCGTCCCCCCCGAGGGCACCGGCAGCTCCGCTCCAGCTTAAAGTGCATTTAATATTGATGGACGAAATGGAAGAGCACAAATGAAGGACCGAATTTAATCCTTCTCTTTTCTTGCGATTTTCAAATTCTATGAAGCTCGAAGTCGATGTAAAGTTCTCCGAGAAGCGCACGATTGTAAAATGGGTAAAGCCGCCATGACCTGCGCATAACATGACAGTGCAATCACCGGTACCAAAATCACGAAACATATTTTCTCCAATTTTCAAATTTGAGTATCATAAAATGGCCGCTGGAAGAACGTCAGAACGCGCCCCTCGGCAATTGGCATCGACACACAAATTCACCCGTTTTGATAATTACCTCGCCATTACCATGCTGCCAGCCGGTTAGGATACGCTTCCAGCAACCCTTCAATTACCGCGTACGAAAGCACGCAACATACGTTTGCTGTCAAGATGGCGCACACACATCCATCGTCCATCAAATCAGCATCACCAGCACCATCACAGGCAGCAGCATCTGGTCTGGCGAGACAACGAACGCACACCATCCCCCCCGGGGGGCCTGAAAAGGTGTAGCGCACCGACGCCGGAAATGGGTTTTCCGGGAGGAAAATTTTAATTAAGTTTACATCCATTATCACGATACAAGCTGCC
>NC_064875.1:54402041-54432041 GCF_943734745.1 Anopheles darlingi
GGGGGGGGGGGTTTTCACCGGTATTCGCTGGTCGCCTTTTTCACCACCACTACCAACCCGCCCCCCCCCCCCCTCCTCGAGGCGGGGGTTCGCCGCAGCTGTTTGTCAATTTTAAATTGAATTTTCTTTAATTTAAAATATTTTTTCGTTCACTCCAGCGTTCGGGGAGGAGAGGCACCATTTCGGGCATCATCCCCCGGCACTGCCATCGGAGAGGAATGAGCGAACCTGGCAATGGAGCCCCCAGCCTCCCGTTGAGGTCCTGTTGAGGGTGTTCAGCTTTTTGGGGCGACAAAAAAAACCAGCAAAAAGGAGGGAGAAAAAGGAAATCCCTGCAAAAGCCATTGTCTCGTCGCGCCGTAGTTTGGTGCGCACGCGGGCGCCACTGATTTCGCCACGGCCAACGGCCAGGTTGCGAGGTTGCTGCCCTACCTCGTGATCCCGGTCCAAGCAAAGGGGGATCTTCGGGCTAGCGTTGACATCAGTCCACGGCACCGACCGCTGTAATGGTGGCGTTTACAGCTTGAACATGCGCCTAATCATAATCTGTCGCCTGTCACGCCAGTCCTGTCTAGCTGTCTAGCGTATCGTACGTATGCGCGCGCGCGCGCGTGTGTGTGTGTGTGTTTTTATGTGCACGTTTTCTTTAGACAACTTGCCAACAACAACTTTGGCTGACAGTTTCGTGGCATCGCGCTCCCGGGTTCTGGTTCGAAAGGGGGGTCGAGCTGACCTAAACAGATTGCCTGAGTGCCACTAGGCCACTGACTAGCACCGACTGATATATGTTTGTGTGTGTCTGTGTGTGTCGCTTCTCATGTTGGCCAGCAACCAATTTTCACATCTCTTCGTTTCTCTCTCTCGCTTTCTGTTGTCGTTTTTGTACTTTGAGTACATTCTTCACCCAGCACCGGGAACAGAGAGGAAGGGAAGGGCAAAACTCGGAGTACTGTCAAATCCTGCCAACATGCATCTCGCTTTTTTTTGTCTTGAATGCTTGCTGCCAGTCGAGTACGTTACCATTTTCTCTCGCTTGTCTTTTGCTTGTATTTGCTGCTCTCATTTTTGTTGCCGTGCGTGTATGTGTGTGTGTGTGTGTGTGTTTTGATTGTTAATCGTGCACAAAACATTGCCCCCCCGATGTCGGGGAAATGTGATTGCATTTGAGCTGCAGTGTACAGTGCCATGGACGACGGTGCGCGGTGGCCATAGCCATTTGCATTTGCCGCGTTTTTATTCTTGCGTTACCCAAATTACATCGCGCTGGCATTCGAAAAATGGTCCCCCGTCTATGCCATCATGCTCGTGATCCGTCCGTCCGTCCGGACCGGATTGCTTTGCTCCGGGTCGATGACGATGGCGTGTGGCGGTGACCTGGTACCGACCTGGTACCTCAGCTTTCCACCAAAAGGCGTGATCGTGTTGCCAATGGAACACGCACACACACACAGCCACAAGGTGAATTGGAATTGTAAATAACCACAAGTGAATCCGTTTCGGGCTAGCCAAGGGGGTTTGCCTTTTTTTTTTTGTTGACCTCGTTAGCCAGTACCGTGCGGTGGTCACAGACCACTCGTTTCCCTTCCTTTTCCCCACTCCCCCCTACATTGAACCGAATTCTCTTTTTCTTTTCCATTGCAGAAAGTGTAACACTTCCATCATCACCGGTGCCTTTCGATTTCGAGGACGGCAAGGAGGTAGAGACGAAAGACGTTAAGGCAATCAACACAACGGTAAGCACCATGCCCGGCTGTGTCGAAATACGTGGATCAGCGTCGAGAGTGCAGCAAGACGCATCGTCGCTGGCCTACTTTCGGTCTCTGGATCGTGGATAATGGAGCGCAACGGAGCGTTGTAATTTAAATTAATTTGCTCCACAGGCTGCAGGCTTTGGCCAAGGCAGGTAATGGTTCTCATGGTTTTGGGCTAATAACAGCAGCAGCCATGGCGGGGCCTGGAGTACACAATCCAACATTGGCTATATTCGGTGGAAATCTATTGTTATCTGTTTCGTTTGTTTGTTTGTTTTGTTGTAGCTAGCAGTTGTTAGATGGTTCGCAGATCGGGATCAGGTGCAACATGTTGGTAATGCTCGATATAAAAGCATCCCCGAACCGTGGACCTCGAGAAATCGACCGACGATGAGAGTCCGGCAATCGTTTTATTCGCTTACCTCTTCGAATGCGAATGGTTACTTCTGTGTCCAACTTTGACAATTGGCAAACTTTATCCCGGCAGTCATCACGCCCAGCTTTCACCGATTGAAACACACACACGCACACACACACACATGAAGGAGAAAGGCTGCGTTCCGACAGCGCAACGCCGAAACTAATCGCGCCCGGTGCTGCTCGAGACATTCGGAAAACCGAGGCCCAGGCGGTGATGCAGCAGCAAACCTTCTTTACTCCTTCGCCTTCTTTCTTGCTTTGTTTATCGTCTTCTTCTTGTTTTTACGATCCTTGCTGGCCTTCGAAACGACGGACGGACACCGGGACCGTGGACCGTGGACCGTGGACGTGGCCATTAGTTGCGGGTTGAAGGTTGTTGCTGCAGCTTTCTGTGCTCGTAAAATGCGCCTTTTTATGATTGAAACCAGAGTTCCAAGAAGGCCCCCCCCAGCTGCTGCTGCTGCTGCTGCTGTGTGTATCTGTGCTGTGGGGGGGGTTCTCCTTTGCCTTCTTTTCCTTGGTTCCGCTTTCCGCTCTGGAAATGGCAGCGAAATTCTGGTACACTACGCTGGTGGACCTCAGCCGCACCGCACCGACTGGCTGGACGGGTGAAAATTCTTCATTCGCTCCGGTAACAAGGAAAAGCAATTAAAGTAATTTTTTGCCACTCACGAAAGGCGCCATTTTTTTCTTTTGCTTCAAGGGAAGAGAAAGGGGAACAAAATAAACCCCCGCCCACAGCAAAACACAACCCCTCTGGTGGACCAGATACACAGCCTTTTGTGCCGAAAGCGAATCCTTCCGAGCACTCTCGCGGCCTCCTTTTTGCCTCCAACTCCAACCGTGGCGTTCTGTCGCAAGTTTTGCGGCGGTCTCATGGTGAGCTACGATGACAGAAAGCGGGAAAAATATTTTCTCCCACCATCACCTATCACCCCACCCCTCCCCGGGGGGTATGATATGTTCTCTGTTAGAAAAGTTCCACCCTCCGGAGCAATTCTCCGGTGGCCGAGTGGCAAACGAAAGAGGGGAGGACAGAGCCGTGGCGCCCACAAAACAATCTCTATACTCTACGCCAACATCACCGGCGCACGTCAATTTCCATTATAAAGTAAAGTATAACAACTTCACCAGCACCACAAACAACGGTTTGAAAGTTATCTCGGTTTGCCGTTTGGTTTGCAAAAGTTTCGCCGAGTGGGAGTGGTGAGGCCCCCCCCCCCCCCGGTAGAGGGAAAGGTACACCCTCACCTTCCCTCCCACCGGATCGAAGTTATACATTCAATCTCGTTCTCTCTATCTATATCCCATATGATGGATCGAACTGGTTGACAAACGTTGAGCGGGAGGTGGATTGTTCCGAGGAAGAAGTTGTTGATCAACGATAAAGAGAAGAGATGCGGAGCGAGGTTAGCGAGATCACAAAAATATCCAGGAAAAGCTCCTTCTTTGACTACTTACTGTCAGCGTGTCGAAGTCGATGGGAAGGGGGGGTTGAACGGAGTCTTATATCTCTCTCTCTCCGCGGGGACATAACCTCACAAACTCTCAACACTTTTCATATTTTCCTCCACCGAGGCAACTAACACTGGCTAGCACTGACCGCTTATCGACTCGAGGTCCAGTTACTGGGACAAAAAGGGACTTAAAGTCCCAAGACCCGTCACGGTCACACTCTTGCAACTTTGAGTTTGGACGCTGGATTCAAGTTTTGTTTATTGCAACCGTGACGAAACTTCTGCAACACTGCGAGTGAATCTGCGGTACTGTGCTTTCCGCTATGTCCAAGCCTTGCCACGCTCGCTGCTTCAATTCCAGTTACCGCAAAATGAAACCAATTTTCGGGATTTTCCAGGAATGCGAAGGAACCAAAAGCACAGAACAGACCACCCGCAGCAGCTGCTATGCTCCTTGATGCTATTAATTTGTTTTAAATACTTCTCAATTGGTAAACGAGATCGAGCGAGACTGGCGATTGGTGCGAGGGGACTACCACCACTACTACTACTCCTTGTGGCCTCGCCCCTCCATCCCAGCGAAATCTGATTTGTAATTAATTAGACTTCCCATTACCACGTGGCGTCGCGAACCGTGGCAGACAGGACCGTATTAGCATCCTCGAGAGCGAGAGAGGAAGAGAGAACGCTGCTCGAGTTGCAAATCGTTTCCCGAATTGAATTCAATTACGGATCAATTCGCGCTTATTGAATCTTCTCTTCGTCCTTCGGCGCTGTGTGCTGGCGCAATATAATACAAGCGAGCCGGCCTCCGTGGCATGAATCTAATGAATTGAATGCGCGGAAGGAGGGACCAAAACAACGGAAAGACAGAAAATGCAAAAAGTTTACCCAAAGCAACTTTAACTCCGCGGAATCGGAAGATCCCGAAGCGATCGCCGCCACCATTAGCGTATTCGGAGTTTGTCGGAGTGCCGCTCGGGACAGATTGTTTCGCTTCTTTCAATCATCATCCAGTAGACCACCAAGGGACCTTCTTCCTGGGGTGCAAATAATGGCGCTGCACCACTACCACTACCATAACTACTATCGTCCTTTCGGTTAGTTTCGGTGCGCAAGTTGGCACAGAAGGAAAAGGAGCGATGAAACTTCCTCAAAACCGGTGCAGTGCGGACAGACCTTTGTTTTAAGAGTCTCCGTTCCTCTTTCTGCTCTTCTTTTCCCCCCTTTTCGGTCTACTCTCCTTACATTTTCTTTAGTTTTACATTCCAGCTCCATTTCATTACTTTGGCGATGGCCAATTTCAGAAGCTTCAGCGAGTCGTCCTGTTGTGCCTGTGTGCCTGTGTGTGTGTGTGTGTGTGTGTGTCTGCGTACAAACGTTTCGTTTGCAAAGGGATTATTACCATCCGCCCGAACCGACCGGATGAAAAATGGAGAACGCGGAACGCAACCGTGTTCCCGTTTTGTGCACCGTTTGTGCTCGGTTGTCGCGGAATGGAAGATGAATTTTAAGCGTTAAAAGTTTCCCATCTGACACAGTGTTTGTGTTGGCCCGGGCGCGCCCTGGAGTTTGGCTCTGGAGCCTCTGGAGCTCCGTTATCGATTCGAATCGACTCGCATCTCCCCCTCACGAGAAACTGTACGTACGTAAACGAAGTAATTTCCTTCGGTGTTTTTTTTTCCCTTTTTTTTTTTTGAGGGAAAACTTTGTCTCTCATCGAGGCCACATCGGTTATCGAGCCCTGGAGCCTGGCAAGATTGGGCCAATCGGCACAGCCACAGCGAGCGAGTGAGCGAGATGGTTCGATTGCGAAACATTTAGCGCATAATGGCGATGGGGTGGGTGGGGGGGGGGGGGGGTTGAATGTTCGGAACTCAGAACCTTCCCTGTTTGTGTTGGAACTTTGGAGCGCGACCTCCCTACGCTGCGCTGTTATCTCAGCCGCACCAGACCAGAGAGCTCCGTCGCTATCCGTCGGCGGATTTGTTTCAATTTATCTTTTGTTTCTCCTCCTCCTCCTTCGGTCCGTCCCGCCCCGCTTTTCCAGAACTTCCGCGATGGAGTGAATCCGCGGAGTGGCCGTTGTTAAAAATAAGGCAAACTTGCTTGGGTTTTGTCTTGCTGCTACTATTGGCCTTGACAGCAGCAGCTGCTGGACATATGGTTTCGCTCTGCTTTCGTTACGCATTAGGTGCCACCACCACGACCACCACCTGGTCAACATTATTGTTTGCCTAATCAAACGCAATCACGCAACGCAAACATCTTAACGCAGCGGTACGGAAAATCATCGAGACGGAGGATCTGGATCGGTCGCGGACTGACGCAACCATCAAGAGCAGCAGCAGCAGCAGCAGCAGCAAAAGCTGATTGATCAATATTCGTCAATAAGGTTTCTTTAGTTGGGGCTTTCTGTTCGTTTTGTTTTTCGAGGCTAACAGCTGGTCTTCGTTTGCTTCGAATGCACAACGAATCAAGTGATCAATTAGAACAGATTCCAGGAAGATTCGTGGGACGGTCTTCAATATTGATTCCTTCGTGAATGAAAACGAAGGTCAGCTCCCAAGTTTACAGTAATGCGTGACAGTTATGAAACAGTTATTGAGAATGCTTCGAAGATTTTGAAGTGAGCAATTAACATACGTCAAGAGAGGCGGGGGGGGGGGGTTATTTTTCATTTTTTCATAAACTTATAATCTAACGAAAGAAAATTGATTTGTATATTTCCGATGTTCCGGCATACGGCTACGATGCGCACCGGAAAAAGTACATTTTTGCATCCTTGCCTATCTAGATTGGATGCCATGAACGTAGTTTTGATCAAATCTTCCCCAAACTATAACCAAATATTCTTGAAAAATTTTAGTCTAATATGGCATTTACTTGAAACAAATAAGTTGAATGGTTTTTTCACAAAAAATCGTCAAAAATTATGCTTTTTTGGACCCTTCCCTTAACTTGGTCATTAGATTTCGCCTTCCAAGCATGTTTCGATGCCTCTCGGCATTTCAATCCTTTATGGAACTTGATTAATGGACACTTCACTTCGAGCCATCTGAACCTATTGTTTAAAACATATTTCGTGCAAGTGAAAAGCCCTCTTGCTTGGAAACTGAATTCCCGCGAATCTGAAAAACGCACAAATGACGACCGTCTGTGGGATTCATCTTCTTGAACGCGCACCACTAACAACGCAACGACATTGAAATGGGATTGCTCAATTGCTCTCCTCTTCTTTCATCACTCCCTTTTTTCCCCCTTACCACCAAAAACCCTTAAGCCCACCGGTCCCCCCACTGCCAAGCTGGTTCTCATTATCATTTTTAATTTCCTTCCAACCGAGCTCTACCATGGTTTTAAGCAGCAGCAGCAGCAGCAGTCGCCACACCTGCGGTAAAGATGACCTAAAAACAGGGAACCACCATCCGCGCAGAAGACCTCCTGTTGCTCCACCGGCACACCATCCACTTTCTCTAAGACTAACACAGGAATTGGAGACGGAAATGCTAACGCACACCTCCTGTGAAGAGCGAGTAAGCGAGAGCGAGAGAGAGAGAGAGAGAGTGAGACATTTCCTTTCATTATTTTCACTTTAACCGCATCCTGCCGCTGCGAGGATAGATGATGTAGATTCCGCCACCAGCGCTGGATTCACTTTAATCGAAAGGTTTCCATCTTCTTATCTCAACCGCAAACAACCCTAGAATGGCGTCAATCCACCACCACCACCACCACTGGTGCGTCACTTGTGCTCCAGGATGGAGGCACCCAACGGACCGACGGACGGACGGACTATCTCTAGGAGGTTGGAAGGAGAATGGCAAAGGAGAAGCAGTGACAGGAGGGCGGGTGTAATTATTATTAAATACATCCCGTCATTTTCATTTGCGCAGAAAGCAATCATTCATTTCAGCGATGAGGATGATGCTGGTGGTAGTGGTAGTGGACAGCGCCCGTGCTCTCGCGGTTCTCCTTCCCTATTCTTGGGGTTTCTCTCGCGTACTCACACACACACACACACCACAAAGACCAGACGCGCGAAAGGTGGCTGGATAGAGAGGTTGGATGCTTTTTGGAGCAGAAAGATGGCTAGCGAACGGACATTATGGGCTGTTAGGAGGCCCCTGAGCGTGTGTGTGTGTGTGTGTGTGTGTGTCCGCGATGAGAGACATCGGGAGTGCGCGTAGAAAAGCGCAGACCGAAGCGCCGGTGGCACCATTTTCATCATGGCTACCCGCGCTAATGGATTTGGAGCTGAGAGTTGAGACAGAGAAAGAGAGAGAGAGATATATAAGGGACCCCCAACTGGGAGGCGGACGACCGGTTCTATCTATCCATGGTCATTGCGCGTTGGTTCCACCACCCGGTTGGCGCCATCTTCGGCGAATGCTCCAGCCCCCTCCCCCCCCCCCCCCTTGCACTGTTTGTGTTATCATCCTCATCACCTCATCGCGCCGGTCCATCCTCGGCTCGGTTTGCGTCCATCTTTTGACGTCATTGAGTTGATGAGATTTCCCGGCCAAGGCTGGTGCTGAACAGCTGCCACAATAGCACCAGAGCACAACAACAACAACAACAACAACAATTGGGCTCCTTCGGCTCGCCAGTGACTATCTACGTCCAGCATTCGGTAGCATCCGCAGCTTCAAAGCAAAATCCGGGGCACTTCCTCGATTTCGATCCCGAATCAAAATCAATAGCCCCCTAGCCCTAGGACGGACGCAAACAATAAACAGCCGATTGACGGATCCTATTGACTATTGTATTGATGATGACGACGACGGCGACGACTACGTCGAGCGCTGTTGCCAAGTACCTTTGCGCCTAGCGACTAAATTATGCTTTTCCATCTGTTACTATATTAACTGCGGAGGTGCAGAGCCCGAAAAATATGGCCACCAGTCCTGGGCCCCGTTGTTCCTCCGCGCCACCATCGCGACACTGGCATGGAATGTCGGGAACCGATTGCACGGGAGCGGGGAGGCGGTCTTAAAGACACATTCCAAGCCAATCTCTCCACTCGCACCGCTCCGTCCCATGGAACATGGAATGGATTCCGCAGGCCACACAGGCGCACACACACACACACAGCAGTACGATGTGGTTTTCGGCTTGAGTTATTGCCTCATGAAACACAGCCCACCCCTCCGCCAATGCGTTGCTTGTGCGAAAGGGAAGGTAAGGTGGAGGATTTGGTGAGGTTAATATAGCAGTTTCCGTCGTCGTGGTCGTCGTCGTGCTCGTCGTCGTGGTGTTGCAGCTGTTGCCAGCCAGCCAGCCAGCCAGCACGTGTGCGTGTGCACCGGCATTCTAGCACTTCCAGCGGACGGCATCGACCAAGCTGTACGATTCGCTAGACGCTAGGAACACGGTTGTCTTTTCGGTGACAGAACGCACAGGAGCGCGCGCACGTGTGTGTGTGTGCGCATGTGTTGACATGACCATATGTCCGTCCGTCCGTCGGTCCCTTTCGAGTGGTAAAAATGGAATCTCCTCGGAAGGTGCCCCAGCAGCTTGATGGCAACTACCGGACGGCATCAACTACCTTCGAGCTGGTGCTGGTGCTTTTTGGGACGTGGGCATTGCAGTGTGCTGGAATGTGCTTCGCTTATAGGAGCTCCGGAAAATATTTATGTACTTCTACCGGTCACCGGCGGCCGGCACACGATCCGGCTACTGTGACTCCCGTGACTGCCAACTAACAGTGTGTTATGTCATCATGTTTCTCGAGAGGTCTCGGAGGTTCCTCTGGAATACTTGTGTCGAGACGCTCGTAGCTGGATCGTGGTGAAGCACAACAAGGGCACAATGATTTCATAGTCTTAACCAACCAAGCTCATCACACGGTCCATGGCTAGATAGTAATCAATAGACCATGGATCGGTTCATGTAACGACGAAGAAGAAGCAGTCAATCCCTGCCAGCTTGGTCCTCTAGCGCCCAACAAAAGCCCACAAAGTGGTCCTTTAACTTCTTCAATTCGAGGTTTCTTTCGAGGCCAACGATCACTTCAGTTGCGCATTCTATCGGACTTCGAAAAGCAAAAAACTATTTGATTTCGAGGCACACAGCAACACAAACCAATCTTTCGAACTACTAAAGGGAGTTTTGATTGTGTTGTGAAGCGCAAACCTCAACGCTCAACGCTTTTCTGTATGTGTGTAGAGATAGAGTGCAACAATGGTCTAGTGGAGGGAGAACAACAAATGGGTTCGGTATTCCGGCTCGACCATTGTTTCACCGGACATTGCATTCAAACATTTTCCGGGGGAAATGGAAACCCTCCTCTCTTTTTTCTCTAACCCCTCTTGGTCCACTCCGCACTGACACAATCTCATGTTGCCGCGGGACCTCAAAGCATCGGATCGAATGGCGAACTCGGGCGCTCCGTTCACGTCAATAGTACGGAACTTGTAGCCCGAAACTTTGGATATAAAACATCGGAAAAAGGTTGTTTTGCTCTACCAGCGTGGCCAGCGACGAAAAAAAACTGAAAGACAAATACACCGCTCCATAGACTCGCTGCGCGGCGCAGTGTAAGTCGAGCACGAACCACGCAAAACGGCACAAAAACCAATGGAAAGCAGCAAATCCAATACCCACGGCTCGCAAAAGGATGAAACTTACAGAAAAAAGTTGGAAAATATGGAGTTGCTAATTCAATTGCTCCGTTACTCTCCGCTGTCAAGGACACTGCCATCGACGCCGGAGCGACGCGATTTGCTGCGATGGAGTTGATTTGACAGGGATAAATATCGCAAATAAAATTCGCACAAACACACACGCACACACACTGGCTGGACACCCAGTATCCCCACAAACAAACAAACAAACAAACAAACAAACAAACACATCACAACGAGACACACACAGAGACAGAGTTATCCGATGTCCAATGGCAGCTCCAGCGTATTCCGGTGGTGCCAATCCATAAACCAATGTGAGTTTCCTGGACGCCGGCTACAGGCCCACCGGATATAAGTGTCGATATTGCATACAATCCGGAAACTGATCCCGGAACTAACCTCCTTCCCTCCTTTCATCTGTTTATGAAGCTTCAAGGCAGTGGCGTTGCGCTTCGCTCGAAGATGTAGCGGGTCGTCCATCGTCATCGTACCGTTCGCTTCGCCCATCTATGACCTCGAACGATGTAATAGAGCCCGGGGTTGGTAAGGCGGGCCCGGGAGGTAAATAAAAATTTATCTACAAAACACGAAGGCCCCACCGCGCCACCAATTCGTTCCAGACGTATTCGGCATCAGCAGCAGCGTTTGCTGGGTCAACGACGTAGCGGAACGATCTTGAGGCGCCTCGTCTCCACCTCGTTTTGGATTACTTCCGACAGCTCTGTACGGGGAATCGAACGATGCTAACGAGAACGGACGTTGCTGGGCGTTGTAAACTGTTACACAGATTTACAGCCGGCGACAGTCGACTACTGTGCTACAATTCGAGCTCGAGGTTCTCGAGCCGTGCTTCATGTAGAGGGTTCTCCCGGTACGCCACCTCCCCGTGCCCAGTGTTCGCCTCTCAGTTTCGGGCTCGCAGGATGTAGGATTTCGTCCTGATCCTGTGCCTGGTTTTGGGGTCACGCCGTGGGCGCCGCCAACAACATAGTTGCGCCCAACATTTTGAATGGGATACGCGAGGCGGAGACTGTAAGTTGGTGATTTATGTGTCATACTATGGCCATGCAAATGTGTTCCGAATGAGCGTGTGTGTGTGCGTGTATTCGACCAACAAACAGCCACATTGTCCTACCAGTTGAGAGTGAAAAAGGATTTTGAAAGCAAATTTGATTTTACGAGACTCGTATTTGTTGATTTACTGAACATTACAAGAGACTTTTATTAGAAGTATTAGATAGAGTTTATTGATGTACAGAACTTTTTTTTCGAGCTTTTTTCCCATAGTTTTCCAGAGCAAAAAACTCCGCACAAAAATATACACCGCACGGTACTGTCCATTGAAATGAGATTCAGATCTGTGGATAGCACTTCACTCCTTGACAATCCGATGTCACAAGCGTACGCTCGTCAGTGACGCCATCCCTGCCAGACGCACTCGTTCCACAATTCCATTGGTGGTGTCCTCACCACAACTACTATTTCCATCACTTCCATCACAGCGACGCAGCCTGGACCAGCCGAAGAGTATCCTCCCAGGACGGGGTCCTGGGTACTGTTTGTGAAACAATCTGTCAGATTCGTTTTACTCGTACCCGAAAACGAATCGGAATTTAATGTACATCACACTGCGCGCTCACAGTTGACAGGGCGCTGCGTGGGGAGGTTGGCCCTGTACTGTGACCCTAATGCTCAGTGCCCCCTCGTCATTCCGGACAGTCCACTTCGTTCGTGTCGGCCATCGCAATTGATTACCACCGTTTCTTTTTACCGCAGCAGGCAACCAACAGTCTGTTCTGTTCTGTTCTGTTCTGTTCTGTCTGTCTGTTTGCTGGTTGTGTTCCATGGACACTCTCGTCGTCAATCGCAACACAACTTACCTCGCGAGTCACGCCAAACATGAATCACAGAAGGACAGAAGTGCGCCCACGTGCCAGTGCTCGGTGGTTCATTAAATGGTTTTCGCCAGCATTTCGATTCTCGACATCGAAAGGCCACCAACCGCTCGCCAGCAAAAACGAACCTCAACCAACTCAACTGACACATCCATCCGTGGGCTGTCCGTAGTTGCTGGCTTCGTAACCCCGGGGATGGAGCACCACCCTTTAGCCTTCCAAGTTTCAGCTAATTGAACCGCACTTGGTACGCGCCGCCGCCGCCGCCGCCATCGCGCTAGTGTGCTCGGCAGATTGATGATGACGATTGCCACTAAATCGCTGCTAAAATACCGACCCAAAGCCCACTCCGCCCAAATGGCCAATGGCCACGTGAATTGGGTACGCGGATTTCGCCAATCCTGCTGCGGGTATAATCAATCGAGAGGAGCGACTGGAAGGAATCCTGGCTCCCTGCGGTGGTATCTTGTGCATGAAACCGACGACTCTTTGGCTCTGGCTGTTGGTTTTTTTTTTTCTTTTTTGAGGTGCCCATCCTTGCCCTACCTAATGGCACCCACATGAAGCTCCCGGGTCCCGGGTATTGGCGAAACATAAATTGAAGCTCCCACAGCAGGGAAAAAAAAGAGAAAAAGGGGGGCCTCAAAACAGGCCGCCCGCTGACAGCATCCCAAAAACTGCGGGGTTGGTTTGCGTCATAACCAACCCCAAAATCGTGCATTGTTGCAGCATTGTCACGATGTGGCGGCCCCCCCGGGAAATGCGGGCGTTGGATTGGACACTTTTTCGCTTTCGCAGGATTCGCTTCTTTTTTTCCTTGGCCTGGCACCCATTTTCATCATCCTTTCCACACCTCGGTGAATGGAAAATGGCCACAAAAGGCGGGGTGGGGCACAACGCATAACGAGGTACGGAAAGGTATTGGCCCGCTGCCAACCAACCCCGCCCAACGGGGTCAGGTCCGGGAAACCACCGGGATAACTAATTGCTCGCTCGAGAGAACAGTTGCGAAAGGCTTGGTGGTGGTAGGTGGTGGTAGGTGACGACTACACTACACACGGAGCGAGCGACACAGAAGATACTACACGACAGAGTGGTGCCGCGTAGCGTATCTGCAAATCGAATTCGAGAATCACGAAACGGCGGAATCCGTGGAAGCAACTTATTCTCCACGGTGTTCGGTTGTACCCTGGCTGCAAATACTATAAACTCTTATCTTTCTATCAGCACCGGAAGAGCGTCGGAACCGAAACTAATACGAAGAGGAGGCGAAGGCGACATCCAAATAAACTCGAGATTCAATCACCGATCGTGTATCTAGCAAGCAGCACCAGCACCAGACACACACATACAGCGGGCACAAAATAAACTCCCGCACGGAAAAGGCCACATTTTCCGCCCGCCCTTCTCACTGGCCTAAGGCTGGTATGGACGAAAGGATCCAACCACAGCGACCACGAAAGCGACGACGACGACGACGACGACGATGCCGAGGAGCACACTAAAGGCAATCGTAACAAGATTCTATTCTATTTGCTAGCTTTCTTCGTTTGGTGCCCCGGGGTGGTGGCCCAAAGCAAAGGTCATAGAAAGAGAGGGAGAGAGAGATGGTGGGAGGCCCTCCGACAGAGCGTGGATAGCGTAGATCCCTTTTGCGAATGAATCTACGGCCGCTATCGCCCCATTTCGTGGGATCCACGGGATTTTGCTCGGCTTTGTCGTACCCCGAGGGGTTGGTTGAAAGCGCAAAGAAGGCGAAGCTGGCCTGGCCGGCGTCGACGCTGGCGACGCTGCGACGCGCTATGCTGTAGGGTCGCGCGCGGTTGAGGCGCTCCCGTGGGACACGTTCCTTTTAGGCGAAGCCTTCTTTTGCATTTCGTCGATTTCGTTGCTTTCGTCGGGTCTCTCGCTCTCGCTGTCCCTTTCTCGCGTTTTCACGACCCTCTAACCCCTTTTTCCAGTCCGAGAATTGTCTTTTCCGTGGCTCTTTTGCTACAGTTTCCACGTCCAAAACGTCCAATGGACACACATACACACACACAGGGGAGTCAACCTCAGTCAAACTTCAGTCAGACGAGAGACGACGACGACGACGACGACATCACAGCCTTCTCGATGTCGTAAGTTGCAGTTGCTGCTCCCGGTTGCTGCTGTTCCCGTGGCTGGCGTTATTCAATGTTCAAACATACGCGCAGCGCCTTCTTGATCGATTACGGTACGGTACACACATCACGAAGACGACGCCCGAAGACGACGATTGTGGTTGTCAAACCTACGGCTACGGAGAGCCCTCGATTTGCGTAATCATCTGAGCATCTTTTCACTTTTCGGAATGTCTTTGCCTTCGAGAAGAAGCACGGGGAGACGGTTAAGCAGAGCGAACCACACCGAAGACACGCCGTTAGTCGCTGCTGACATGCTGCAATCATGGCACTCTTCGCACCCTTCTATGCAGTCCGCACGAAGCAGAAGGACAGCCCGAGGAGCCCGATCTCTCACTTGACTGACAGAACCACAAGCCAACCACCGAAGCCAACTAGGCACTCGTCTCTGCTAGCCTTTTTTGCTGTGAGTAAGAGTGTCTGTGTCTGTGTGTGAGCGTGTGGACGAGAGATAAAACAATTGCTGCGCAGCATGCTGCGAATTTGTGAATTGAATTTCAAAAAGGCGTCCCCATCCTCATGAATCCGCCCGGAAAAGGGGGTGCTGCAGCTGCAACCATCCCGGGGCGGGTCGGGGTACAAGATGACGAGATTTGTGATGGCTGCGGACGAAAAACGGAACGACACACGGAACGTGACAGGTTTACCAAATTAACCGGTTAAATAAACACAAACGGCGAACGCCACCAGCAAACAAATGCATTCGTTTCTATGAAGGGGAATATGGACGGGACAGGAGGTTAGCGGGGATTTGGTTTGCGAAGCAAGCCGTACCCCGGTCTTAACTGCATTAGAACGCATCCCATGCTATGCTATTAATTTGGAAAAATGCAAACGGAACACAATTCTGCTTGATACAACCGCAGCAACCATAATCATGCTCTCTGTGCACTGCGATCGGTGTTGGGAGATTTTTATGCTGGCAACATGCGCTGGACATGAACATGAGGCATTCAGCGCTGTGAACTTTGACCAAGATGGAGACCAATGGTGTAGCATTGAAAAACCTTCCGAGCATTTGACAGCTCATGAGAATGGCGAACAAAGACCCAATCCTTTTAGGTCCTCAAAAGCCATTCATGAGTAAATCCAGACTATAGAAAGCCCAAACAGAGATTTGCAAGTCTCTAGTACTGACACAGATTTAAGAACAACAGACGGAAAAGCCAAAAAAGTATCGGTTGTAACCGTTTTTTCAAGCAACATAAATTATTTTGGTAACATTTCGATTGAAATTCCTAAAACTGACAACCGTGCAAAGTACCACAGGTCACATGACAACCACTAAACGGTCCCTCTGCACTCATGTCAGCCACCTCATTACGCTGCCAGTTATCCGATTCCTCGACAATGCACCTGAAACCCTCTGCCACCCTTTACGGGCTCAACACATTTCATCGAATGTCAAGCTCACGGTTAGCAACCAATTCACGAATGCTGCTAGCTGCTCGAAAGTACGAAACCGAATCGAACAAACACAAAGCGTTACACCACCGGAGGGTGGACCTTTCACAGCGCTCTGCTCTGCGAGTGAGGATTATATTTCCCAAGCTCTCGTGCACCGTTCCACCGCCAATCGTTCCATTCCAATGGTCTCGCAAAGGGGCTCGCATGTTGCAGTTTTGCGCTTTTGCACTCTGTAACCGGTGCATGGTGAAGTCCTCTAGCCTCTAGGAGCTTGAAATTGAGAAATAGGAAACCCTCGGCTACCTCTCTGCCCTCGGTGCATTGTTATCAGCTGCAATCTTCTGCTTCTGCCCGTTGTTTCTCACTTTTCTCTCTCTCTCTCTCTCTTGGCCACAGCTATTTCATACCAAAGACGATACCAAAGTCGCTTATTTCGCTCGAACTGGTAATCTTGGAATCTCTCCTCGAGCTCCTAATGAATGGAAGACAAAGCCATGAATCTCCTCCCGAACTCAGCAAACGTTTTGCTGGACCGAGCGCACCGATCAATGGCATGGTAATATTCGGAACGGAACGAGCCTTTAAGCCGCTTGAAGAATAATGCATTCGCTGGAGGACAGCCGAGTAGGAGTCCTTCAACGCCGAATGAGCCACCACACGTCAACGGTGATGCAGTGAACAATGGCATGCGAAATATGCAACAGGGAGCGGCCCCAAACAACAGGAACAGGTTGGAAATGGCTTAAAATTGGAAACAACCTCCAAACTGCTATCCACAAGGGGCACCTTCCCTGTGAGTGTAGAGGCACTACTATACTCAGTCATCATGTCACAAGTCAGCGTCAGCGTGGCACTCAAGCAGCACTTTAGACTCCCCTTCTTCTAGGAACAGGAATCCTTCCGAAGGAGCAAGCGAAGGGATTTAAAATCTGACAAAAGATGTGACCGGCGTCGGCAGCAGTAGTAGTAGTAGTAAAGCACACGGGAAGGGCGGGGTCTGTGTACCCTTTTTACAACAAAATCATCCCCCTCAACCCTTTCCCTCCCTCCGAAAAAGACACTAAAAGCTGTGTCTAGCTGTCAAAAACGAGCGAGAGAGGGAGAAAGGAAGAGCTTTGGGGAGGAGGGATTATCGTATCGGTCTAGATCAGCCCCGGCAAAGTACCGGCGCAGGCCAGACCACCGCAGGTCAAATCATAAATACCCTGCAGGCGGCTCACCCTTACTCAGCTCCTCCTCCTCCCTTTTCCCTTTCCCTCAGCAAACTCGCTCGAGCAATTAAGGGCGTTAAGAAGCCAACTGGACAAAGAGACCAGGACCAGAGAGGGGGCGGTTATGCGTTCACGGTTTTCGTTCACGAGATATGATGGGTCCGGTAATAAAATTTACACTTTTACGACTGACCGAACACACACACACACACACACATTCTGCTGGTCAGCTCAGATCTTCACTCTCACTCTCTCTCTCCTACTGCTTCTGTTCGTTACTTTGCCCTTGCAGCAGCAACAGAAACCCCGGCTAGTAGTTTACTTCGGTAGTAGATGTTTGACTCGATAGAGCGGCCACATGCGGAGGAGAGGTAGTAGTAAAAGCGAACATAACTAACATAGCCCTTTATTTTATTTTCATATTTTTTTCTTTCCTTTTTTGTTCTACTGGCGTCTATGGATGGAGGACGGAGGAGAATGTATAATTTACACCCGTAATCCCTTGGCGGACACGGTACCATAGCCTGCTATGGTATTGACCGGACCCGGCAATGTGTCATTAATATTTTGATCCAGTACCGTCCAGTAGTAGAAACGCCCTTAAAAAAAGGCAAAACACCGAAAGGATGCTCCCTCTTACACCAACAACATCAACAACAACAAACATCGGATTTATGTTCTCGACCATAGTGGCCAGTAGCACCGAAAACAGAGCCCTTGGAACCCTTCAGTATCAGCGTTATGGCACATTGGCATCAGGACACCAGAACCTGAACCCCAGAGTAGTAGCAGAGGTGCAGAAGCAAAAAAAAAACAGATAATTCGTTGTCACTGCTACGGAAGTCCTTTCGAAGGGGAAAAGCAAAGCATCCACCGGACACCAAACTAACCCTAAACCAACAAATCCAACTAACCGCCGGAGCTACCGGAGAAACCCCCTAAAACCCCCGGTACCAAAAACCATCTTCGGTCGTCCGGGTTGTGACAACGGTTAACAACTATTGTAACCTTCAGTGCTGCTAGTCACTGCGCCCCACCCTCCGGATGATGACGGTGAGGATAACATGGGTTTTTGATCATTATTCTCCTCCTCGGGGGCACCGGGCCGGCGAGAGAGAGAGAGAGGAATTGACCGAGTCAACTGCTGCAATCCGTACTAAAGCTAGCCGCAAGGCAAAGCGCAACGCGAACTGGAAATCGGAATCGGAATCATACTGCCTCCGGGCTGCCTGCACAATTATTCCCCGAGTGTCTGCTGCAGAAGCTTTAATAATTCAAAACACTCGACCAGATCCACCGTCGGTGAAGAAGGCTCCCCCTCCCCCTCTCCTGCGTTTTGATAGGTTATGGTCACGGTGTGGGCATTCCATTGGTAACTACTGCTGCTGCTGCTGCTGCTGCTGCTGCTGTTGCTGGTTGGTTGGTTTCTAGTTTTCGAATTCTCTTCAACACTTCAGCGAACACAGAGTGTGCGACTCGCCGTGGCCAGCCGTCAGTCTCCCGGAGCCTTCTTGCAACCAAAAGTTCGTCTACAAGGCATCCGAATTCTTGGAACGGATCCCCGGCTGTCGGGTGTCGGTCGGTTTGGTTCCAAGAGAGAGAGAGAGAGATTTCAAGCAGAAGATACATGATACAAACTTCTGCAACACGATTCGACGACCTAGATCTGGAGTCCGAGAGGGTGGATTTCTCGGTAAAATCCACCGTCCCGGGAGCAGGGCTTAAGGTTTAAGGTTCGACCCTCGGCAACGGGGTTTCGTATTGTAAGGACCAATTTTCACAGGAACACTTTCAGACACTTCTGGGAACTGCAGCACTCAATGCGTTCTGTTATGATTTTACTCATCGCGTCCTTTTGCCGTGGAATCGAAGTTGCTTTCGCGGTAGTTGGACATCGTCTCCTCTTCGACAGCTCCTACGGAGAAGAGTCCAACACGAAAGGGAATCGACAGCCATCAGTCGTTGCTCCAGAAAGGGGTCAGATAATATAGTAATACGCGAACACGCGGGAAAGAGCCTTCCTTCTTATCACGACCACTCTCCACTTATGAGCCACTTTCACGAGCAGCTCGTAAGATCCCTAGAAGATCCCCGAGAATCCCGAAACCCCACCAGAAAGCCCCATTACACGACCATGAAGGGAGGAAAGTCGGCCACTGATCGATCCTGTCAGAAGTGGTCGTCATCCGTCTTCGGCGCAAGGGAAGGCCACATTCCGAATCGAAGAGAACCTTTTTTGGGATGCTGGGGCCAATGCGGGGCTTTGCGGTTGACAATGACAGGACGAGGATGACGATGAGGACGAGAACGACGATGAGGACGAGGACGAGGCCGACGAAGATTTGTCGCTTTAACTCGAAACGCTTGGTCGTCGGTCCTGTCCGGTCAGGGCAATTGATTGCCGATCCCTTTTCGTCACCGAAGCGTACCGCCTGGCCGGTCAGAACTTGGAATCTCCGGAATGATTTCCACGGATTTCTGTGCCTTCAAATGGCACTTACTGTGATGTGTGTGTGTGCGCGAGTGTGTGGAATCGAACCCTTTTGTCGCCCCGGGAAATGTTGAAGGGTTTTAGGCTCGATTTACCAAGTCCACTCCCCCTGTAATGACCCCCTATACCTGGCCACACCGCCAGCATTTTCCTTCACTAAAACAGACATCGACTATACCGGCCCGGACCGGCGGCAATGGATTGCGTTCGCTTCGAGAGCTAGAAGCTCCGGAAACCGGACTGGACAGCAACTAAACGCAACGTACGCACACTGTCTGACACACACTGGCTGATAATGGTGTGGCCACGAACACGGTCTAATCGAGCGATCAAGGATCGGCGCTCGAAAGTGGAAATCATTGTCATCCACCACGCATCGCACCGCGCCTTAATGTCCAGCTATCCACGGACGGACACGGACACACACACACATACACCCTTACTAAGGCACCCGGATGTCACTGATGTCCGCTCGATTTGTGGCTTTCGCGTAATTTCGGATTTGGTCAATTTGATGGAAAATCGGTCACCGTCGGGGCGGGGCCCCAAGCCAAGAGAGAGAGAGAGAGAGAGAGAGGGTGAAGTGACCATCCGTTAAGCGCCATCTAAACACACACGCGTGTGCGCACACAGGGTTACACACTATCACTTCCTGCTGAAGGACATCCTGCCGGAAAACCGCGGCGCTCAACAGTCCCCAACAGACACAAAAATCCCGGATCCGATCGTCCAGCCTCGAGTTCGACACCGTTCACCGGTTCGGAAACAACAAGTTACACACCAGCGCAGCCAAGGGAGGCCAACCCTTGGTGCCCGGTAATTCCAACACACACACACACACACACACACGCACACGCACGCAGACAGGACCTCGCATGTGTTAGGTCAACCTATCAATCAGGATTAGGGCAAGCGAATGCCACCGATTATGGGCTCTCCCCGGGTTCCGGTGCCACCGGCACCCTCTTTTGCCCCCCACCCTATCTCCTAATTGGAAAAGGTGCGAAGTTTACTACTTTCCGGGAGGGTGGGAGGTGTAAGGCAACGGGAACGGGAACCACTACCGAAATCCGCAACGAAACGGATCGATCGGAGATTGAGTGCTCAGACAGTTATTTATCGTTGTTGTACCCGGGGACCCCGGGGAAGGGCTTGGAAAGGGGGTCGGCGGTTAGTTAAGCCTCTAAGTGGAGCGTAGTACGAGGAGGATCGGAGCGGATCGGATCGAAGGGCCCGGAGAGCGGAATGAGGATTAATGTAAAATAGAGCGCACGGCTGGGGAGGGACTTCGACAGCAATAATACTCGGACAAATGTGTGTGTCATTAGTGGTGTGTCACATGTGCCCAGCCAATGGGAAAGCGGAAGGGTTTACAGCAAGCAAATGGCCACACGGCGCAGATGAAGAGGGGTTAAGGAGCACAAGAAGGGTGGAGGATAAGGAGAAGTTATGTGGTGAAATAAAAAAGGAAACGAGCCTAATCCGCTTCGGTCGATTAGGGTTGTAAGGTGGAAATGGATCCGGCCAAATGGCCATCCGTTGGCCGACCGTTCCGTGTTCTGTTTGTTTGTGTCGATTGTGTGCGCGCAGCGTATGCAGCGCAGAGTTGTAGTAGGCTTGGTCATGCTGGCCGTCAGTTTAACAGCACGGAGCAGAGTAGCGAGCGAAATATGCGAAATACATCTAGTAACCATTGGATTCATGATGTGATTTCAACTGTATGTTTCACGGCAGTTCACCGCAAGGACAACGAACACGGTGTGCGCTTGCATTTATTCTCGGAAAAAGTGTAAAAAATTGTGATCAAGGTCAAGGAATGGAGATGCAAGTAATCCAAATCGAGGAAGGACGAAGCTATATCTAGGTCTCTACTGCCACTATCGCCTCTCACACCGGAAGCTTGTCCAGAAAAATTTTACGAAGTGTTGTGCATGGCCACTAGTCAGGTCTCCGATTAATTATATGGAAGCGATAAGCTTATACGTCGATCGACGCAGTCCGTTAAGTCTTCTTAAGTGTACCAAATCGACAGAGTGGAAGCATAGAAGTATCCCTTTGAAAAGTAGTTATGAAATAGTCACTGATTTCAAGAGAATAATGCTGAAAACTATCGCAAGTAAGTTAATGATTATTTAATAGTACCTTTAAGGATCGTCTCTCATCCCGTCTTTCGACCGTTGTCCCGGTGTCACCGGACTAACTCAAACCCAACTCCATTTTTTTTTTGCCCGGGCTGTTCGGGCATCATCATGAAAAATTAACACAACTTTCCTTTCCCTTCCACGAAAAACGGCCCGAAATGAGATGACATAGACCTGGTACCCACACACACACATTCGCTCACTGCTTCTGCTGCTGCTGCTGCTGCTGCTGTTGCTGCTATTGTCCATGCAACACTGCGACGGTCTTGGGAACCTTTTCCCCAAAAAGGGTCCATCCGCGCTAGTGGCATTAACAAGCGCTCGCTAATTCGTTTCCCCGTTCATTTCAGACTAACCTAGCTGCACACACACACAAACACAGACACACAGCGAATGGGACTGTGACTGAGTCCCACGCCCCAAATTGGTCGAGCGGTTGTCGTCGCTAGACCACGGAGGTCCGGCCGGTCTCGGACTTCGACGTGACTGGAAAGTTGACTCCCCTCCTCACAAGGGAACGGGGGATGAAAGAATGGTTTTGGGGGATGGGGTGGTCCCCGAAAGGTCGGTCCGGTCGGGCAAACGGGACAGTCCCGAGAGCGCGCACGCACGGGGATATGATTTGTGTCGTCGCACCATCGCCACGTCATCACGATACTGTCATCGTGTAATCATCATTAGCCCACAAGGCTCGTAGGAGGGTCCATGAGGCCAGGGGAAGGGGATGAAGCAGCAGATGAGAAAGGGAAGAGGGAGGGTTGTGGACACATTTTTTAACGCGATAGCAGACACCGCACGTGGCAGCAACGGTGGACCCTCGACCCAACATAGGTGACAGCATAATGAGCGGAAATAATATGCCTCATCCCTGGACCACCCCCCCCTCCCCCCCTCCGTTGCTTTGGAGTTTCACATTTTACCCACCGAAGTGGTGGTGTTCAGTGTGGTGTGCTGGTGTGCTGGTGTGTGTGCAAATTGTCACATTATCGCCCAGGAAACCATGTGAACATCATCATCATCATCATCGCCATCACCATCACCATCGTCATCGGGTTCAGAGCGGTGTCCGAGCGGAGGTTTCCATTTTGTTTCTTTTCCGTTTTTTTTTTTTGTCCAATCGCGATGTTGGAGCATCAACATAGAAACGGGTCATCCTGGCAGCCTGGCAGCCAGCAGCAGGGAAGGAGGTCCGAGGAGGTCAGCAAAAAGGCGTGACGCACGACATCCTCCCCACCCCTACCCCCCCACCGGGATGACCACAATCGAAATGGCGAAGGGCAAGAGCCGTGTCCATGGTGTGTGTGTGTGTGCACGGGTGTCGTGGATACCGAGATATCCAGGACCCTTTCCAGAGAAAAAAAAAAAGAGAGAGAGAGAGAGAGAGAGAGAGAGAGAGAGAGAGAGAGAGAGAGAGAGGCGCGTGTATCTGCCGTCAGCCATATTTGCATTTTACAGCACAATCACCACCACCACCACCATCACCATCAGCAGCAGCAGCAGCAGGGGTTGGCATATTCTAGTTTTACATTTATAGTCCCATCCCCTCACCTCCCTCCCATCCGACCCCCCTTTGACGTCGCCCAGCGGTGTCCTGCCCTGGTAACGCGTTTCTAAGCATCTGTCAGGCGAGGGTGGGGTTGTGGCCATTTCCAGGGGAGTATGGTTGCTATCACGCCATGCAGCAGACTGGACCTGCTGGACGGGACACTCCAGCTTGACCTCGTAACGTTGGGCTTGGTCACCACCGGATCCACTGGGAAGCAACAACACTGCACTGAGCAGCTTGATCATTCTGCAGATTTGAAATTAAAATTCCCCCCAACCCAGTCCAGCCCACCGGGGGGGGGGGGGGGGGGGGTCCCTCCTGTCATAGCCAGAGCTTAACCTTTACGTCAAACCTCACGTTGACCGCGTTGATCGCGTTGCCCAAAACAAACGACTTTCCGTGACGTCATTTTCTGAGGATTTCCTTTTTTTTATTTTTTATTTTTCCATCAGAAAACACTCGAGCTCCCCATCCTGAAGGGTGGGGGTAAAGGGTGGGTGTTGCTGCAGGAGTGTAGAGCTGGTGTTCGTGATCGCCTCAAATCACGGCAATCACATCCACGATAACGCGTCACGGTTCCCCGGCTCTGGCTGGCTCCCGTGACGAACCGCTTGCATGAGGGGCACCGCTGGCCGCCTGGGACGCTCTCCGGCCCCGGTCAACATTCCAGCATTCACCGGCGAGACATTCCAGCGTCGTCGGTATGGTCATGCGAAGGGGAAGGAGGACAACTCGCACATTCTAATTATTATAATTAGCATCAGGCAGCCAGCCAGCCAACCAGCCAGTGTGTCAGCATGGATGGGACCCCCGCGGAGCACTTTCTGACCCTACGCCCTGCACTGAGTATTCGCGCGAGCGCGTGTGTGTGTGTGTGTACGCCAACTGATTGAACCTCATTTACGCGTGAATCCGAGAGTTGAATCAGGGCAAGCAGGGTTGAGGGGAGGGTTCCAAAAAGGGCGTTTCATCGTCCAACTTCAAAAGTGAAACCCGAAACCTGGAGGTGACCGCCAAGGCCTCTCCCTACCGGTGGTGCTGATGATGATGACGATGGCCACACCTCCTCTCGTTTGTCCGTTGAGTTCAATCGATAGGCGAGTGGCCAAACCAGGAGCGTCATCCTTCTCGTCCTGATCATCCCTTCCCTTGGTGGAGTCGCACACACACACAATGGGGTGACAAAAAGGGGGAGGTGACGGTCCGGATGAAATGGAATTGAATTATCGCTCGAAACGCGACACATACACTACGTATACGGTACGGTCATTCCGGTTGTGTAGATGTCGCACGCGGAACACACCACAGTAGGGAGGGGCCAAAACAGTCTAATTGCAGTCCTCGAAACGGGGGAGGGGGAGGAGGGAGGCAGATGCGCATCACGTTCGCGACTGATCAAAGCCCATTCCCGGACCGGATCAAAGCCGGAGACTCCATCCCCCATCCGGATTGGCGAATGAAATAAGGGCGCAAATGAAAACTTTATCGCAAGCAATTTTAAATCACATATCACCAGACAAAGAGAGAGATAAAGAGAGAGAGAGAGAGAGAGAGAGAGAGAGAGCGAGAGAGAGAAACGTGCATTGGATTTGGTGAAAAATCTTTCACGAATTAACCCCCACCAGGCGCCTCCATCGTGGTCCCCGTGGCCACTCAGATAGCATCATCGCCGCCATCGCCATCATCTCTTCTCCCCTGGGGAGAGTGGGGGGGGAGGTAGTTTTTGCTCCCGCCAATGCCAATCCAATGCCATTGAAATGCCATTTATCATCGGATGAAATAACATTTCACCACCACCAGCACCACCACCACTGGACCACCGTCATCACCGTCATCAGCGTCATCGGCATCGCGTCGCGAGTTGGCGAGTTTTTGGGGCTCCAAAAGGACAAAGTGGTGGTGGAGAAAAAAAAAACTCGCCCATGCACGCCATGTCTCTCTCTCTCTCTCTCTCTCTCTCTCTCTCTCTCTCTCTCTCTCTCTCTCTCTCTTCTGCACACACACAAAAGGGCGAGCGAATCCCCATTCCGGACGAAGGACCAACCGACCACCCTTGACGGGGTGGGGGATGCGAGGAAGTTCAAAGCAATGGTGGTGGTGAAGGTGCTGCTGAATGTTGCTGAATGGTCCCCTCGCACTCGCACTCGCTACACCCCTCTCCTTCTGAGCGGCTGCACAGCAAAAGAATAAAACACCTGAGATCGTCTTCTTTCAGCTTACCTGGTGCGCTGGTGATGGCCATGGTCGACTGTAAGGGGTGGTGGCTGTTGCTGCTTGCATTCTTCTCCTTCACCGTCTCCTTCTCCTGCTGTTTTTTTTTCTTTCTTTCTGTCGGATTTTCTCCCTACGGTGGCGCTTTATGTCCGGACCTGCACGCCCCAACCCCCTCGCACTGGCGCCATTCAAATGCGTCGTCGGCAGGAAAACTCCAGTGGCAGCGTCCGCCACGGACCGTTACGTTCCGTTCGCCAATGTTTTGTCAGTTTCTTCTTTTTGCTCGCTCAAGCGAGCGTTCCTTCACAACACTGGCACTGGCACTGGCCGAGAGGACACAAGGGTGTTCACAAGTAAGGACCACACTTCTTCCATCGTACGGGATGCATTCCTCGCCGCTAGCAGGAGCACGGTGCCCACCATCAAGTCGGGTCAAAATGATTACGCACAGAATCTTGCCACAAGAATCCACACATTAATCTCTCCCCTCTTCTACTCACACACACATACACACACACATACACACACAACACACTTGGTCAAACGCACTAAACACCGAAAACGCGCTCGTTAGGCGATGGTAACAAGCACCTGTGTCCCTGGGGCCACCGTTAGTGACCTTGTCCACAATGTTTCACACCACCTAGACCCGAGGATGAGGTCCTCCTTACCTTCCACCGAACCGAACGAACGAACGAACGAAAATCCTGCGGAGAGAAAATGGAGCAATGGAACCTGGTTCTAAATTCACGCTTCACGCCTTCTGCTGCTGCTGTAACAATACTCGCGCTCGTGTGTGTGGCTCACAAATCCGCAGTCCAGTAGCACCAGCAGCAGCAACACACACCACAAGCAAAGGCTGCCGTCAACCAACCAACCAACCAAGAGCTCACAACAGAGCTCGTCCCTCGTGTGTTACGCGCCGTGTGGAGTGAGTGTGCCGTGTTCAGGTTTTGTTCTGGCAGCGGCAGCGAAAGCACTGGCTCTGGTCCACTACTGCTCCTACTGCTAACGCAATCGCAACCCGAGCCAAAGCCCAGCACCAGCCACGAAAGCACGAATGGCCGAACGAGCACGCAACCGACACGACGCACAGCAGGGATTTCCCGCAGCAATCAACAACACCCGGGGGTGAGGGGGGGTGGGGGGAGGGCTAGAGGGGTGCTCCAGAAGACGAAGGGTCGTCGGGCCATGGACGAAGGCGAACCCACGTCGACAGGGAGGACGAAATTAGTCCCTCCCTGTGAAGAGAGGCTCCCCCCAAAAAAAAGGATCCACCAAGAGAGAGCGAGCGAGAGAGTGAGTGCCCAGAGACGAGCGCTCTCGCATTATCTCACGTCCTCTCGCGGCTCTCCTTAAAGCTCTCGCGATGAAGCGCCAGTAAGTGCGCTCTCCGATCTCGCACACAAACAAGGAGCAGCAGCAGCAGCAGTAGCAGTAACACTCACGAGGAGCCCGCAAACAATCCTTTTTAGGAGGGCCCCATCCATCCATCCCCACATCTGACCGCTGTGATCCGCAACCATCTTCGCCCTGCTGCTCGTTGCCCTGTCTGGCCCCCTACACCCCTCATCAACAACACGCACAGCAGCAGCGCGATGGTTTATCGATATTTTCGAGGTCCCCTGCGAACTGCACAGCAGCAGCAGCAGCAAGGCACTTGCTGGGGTGGTTGGGGGGCCTCCTTGTATCCTCTCCATTTGACCTCCATTTACACCTCACCTCACCGTCACCGTCCTGCCACTGCCTTGCCACTGGTTCCACTGACAGCGGACGGAGGGAAGAACCAACTGGAAGAACCAAACCAAAGGCCGTCTGCCTGCCTGCCTGCCGCCAGTCAGTCAGTGCCGTCAGTTAGTCAATGGACAAAAAGGCTTTCAAACCGGGAACAACTGGAACGCACTGGCCAATCCTGGGCACACTTGCTGGACCGCCGCACACACAACACAACGGACACAACGGTCGCACAACACTTTCAAGGGTTCTGGTTGCCTTTTGAGGTGCTGCGGAACCGCCCTAAAACACTGTACTGTAGTGTAGCAGCAGCAGCAGTAGTAGTAGCACGCAGCAACCCATGGAGAGCGCACACACACACACATAGGAGCAAAGCTCTTTCTCTCTCTCTCTCTCGCTTGTCAATGGTCTCCGTGAGTGCCCGTAGAGTGTCCTTTCGTCCATCCCCATCCCTTTTTCATATGAACGGGATTGAGTTTCGTTTTGTTGGTTTTGCTGTTTTGATTCCGCACGCGCACACACACACACATACACGCGCATACACTGCGCTCAGGTGATATGACGATGATGACGATGGTCAGTAGCTGTGAGATGGAAAGGCGATGGGCAGTGTATGTATGTATGTGTGTGTGCGAGGAGTTTGGCTCACTAGAAACTAGATGACTAACGGCAGTTAGAGTATCAAACTCGACTGGAGGAAAGCGGGGTATGTCCCGGTGGAAGCTATAGTGTACCAGGCAGCAGGTACGTGGCCGCTCGTCGAGCATACACTAGCCAATGTGCCAACCCTTCGAGGCCAACGCGCTGACGCACCTTGCCTTGCAGAGTAGAGTTCGTCAGTATTGGCAATCGTGAGATGGTTGGTCCGGTTCGGTGAGATGAGGTGAGACCGGCCTTCACGCCCGAGAAGCAGAGTTATGGCAACGGCTGACTAGATGGTAGCGGCTGAAACTCGATACTCGATCGATTTGCTTGCAGAGTTTTGTGACCGGACTCGGCTGGTCCGGTTCCACCTTTTCTACCTTTATCTTCGTCACCGACACTAACAGTACCCTCCGGGGGTTTTGTTTGGCATAATTTTATCATCTCCTCTAATTCGCATAATCATTTGCCAACTCATATGCTCACGCATACTACCACGCACACACACACACACACGGGCACACAAATAGTGTATTCTAAGCAACTCACACTCACACAGCGGAACGAAGGACGTTGGGCAGTTCGCACGCACACGCTGCGAGCGCAACATAGGGCGAGGACTACTAGTAGTAGCAGCAGCAGCAGCAGCAGTAGAGATCAATATCATGCTGCAGAGCTTTTCCAGCATACACAGCACCTTCCCCGGGCTGCTGTCAACGGACCTCCGGACCCCTCTGCTCGCTCTCTCTCTCTCTCTCTCTCTCCCGAACGCGTTCTCCCACTCTCTTTCTCTCTCCTTCTCTCTCTGTCTCTCTCGCAATCGCAGAGTTCAAATGGTGAATGGTGAAGTCCTTCGAACGGAAACGCCTTCTTCATCTGCTTTCGAACTAATTTTGAACAACTTATTACCGGACACGGATCCACACAGACATACACACACGCACTTACGCTGTTCACCACCCACCAACTCCCATTTCCCAAAGGAAATTGGATGAAGGGGAAGGGTGCACCACGGTAGCCTCGATGCGGTCGATCCCAGGTTTCGATCGGAGAGACCACCATAAGACGTGGCTTCTAATGACGTACAGCAGCACAGACGCGCGCGGTCACCGGAGACCAAATGGAGTGGCCTTCAAAATCAGGCTATTCGCAACGACTGACGACTGACGACCACTACCACTGGCACTAAACACCACACTGCACCCCCCACGGTCGCCAGTCTACCGCCGCTCTCTCCTTTCGACAATCTCGTACAATCTTCGCTGTGTAGAGGCGTGCGTGTGTGTGGTTTTTTGTGATTTTTCTTGTTTTTGGAAAGGTAAGGAAGGTAAGAATCCGTGTGGACGGGCGCGCGAGAGTGGCCACAGCGTGGTGGGGGTGGTGTGGTCGACGTGTCGTTCACCGAGTGAGAAACGGAATACGACTAACCAGCGCGCACAACCGTCCGGCGGTTACTCGGCGGTCCGGAGTAGTTGCATAGAGTGTCGTGCGAGCGTCGCGACCCGTTCGGGGAACGTTCGCGTGAGTTCGGTGCCCACGGGTTTCCACTTTCAGGACGAACGGCGGCCACCACCACCACCCACCGTGGGGCGATGCTGGGTTTCGCCAGGACGCGAGAGCATGAGTGCCAATGGTAGAGATGCTGCTACTAGTATACTGAGCATGCATGAGATGAGAAGGATGAGATGTGGCCACTGCCACTGGGAGTGGTTGTGTTGGTGTGTTTAGTGATGGGTTACTAGATGTCAAAATTGGCGGGGCGAAATCTCGCGTGACTCTCGCGTGCTCGCCGGGAAAACACATTTCGCATGTTTCGTGGCGAAAACGGAAAACAAACGAAACCGTTCAGTTTCGATTTGAAAATTTAACTAATTTTTGTTCAATTCAAATAATGTTCCAACACACGAAGCATCCTAATAGGAATAGCAATTAAGAGAGAAGCTCCTAATCAATCAGATAATATACTGAGATGAAGAAAATACCAAATAGAATGTCAAAAGTGTTACCCCGATATTGTTACTTGCCAATAGAAACTGACCTAAGTAACGACAAAAGAAAAGAATGCAAAGAATAATAGAATAACTCTGAAAAACACATTTTTATCGTGAAAAGTGTAATTAAGTGTAAAAAGCAAAAAGTGTAATTAACATGTAAACTTGTATTATTTGCATATAAAAGACAAACGAACCAGAAACCAGAACCTCTTAAACCTATATTGGAACAATCCTTAACCATGTGTTAGGAAATTTCGAATACGTTTTAGAGCGTAGAACAATGAATTCATTCTAAGTAATGCATCA
>NC_064875.1:54437041-54547041 GCF_943734745.1 Anopheles darlingi
CTTCATTCATTCTCGCAACAAAAAAAAACAATGACTAAACTTGAGGGACCACAACACCGTTAATATCCGTTGCGCCACACGATTCTTGCTTGAGCTCGCTATTTTTGGGGAGTGAGGGGGCTGGGGGTCAGTGTGACCAAAGAAGAAAAAGGTACTCTCAGTGTTCCCATCACCAGAGTGTGCTGCTGATACGACCAATGGATGAAATGTGTAAAAAAAACAATACATATCCTTGCTACCATCGCTCAATTTGAAACCCTACATTAATATGTTACCCCTACCACAAACGGTTCGGTGTTATCCTATAAAAGGGAGTTAGCTTTTTGTTGCTTCCTACTGCTACTACTTCTATACTCATACGCACGGTTACGTCTCTCTCACTGATGTTCTAATACGCACTCTTCCTTCGCTCGCTACCTATCCCGTTTGCGCTTGTCACTGGCTCTTATCACCACTTATCATGTCTGAATTGCCTTATTTTAGGATGTATTTGAACCGAAAGCAAAATATCAGCCAGAAAAAATATATCGAAGCAGAAATGGAGAAAGGAAAACAAATAGATTGATTCATATTCTAGTTATAGCTACTACGGTATTCGGCTGTTCTACAGCCCCATGCCATTCCTATTCCATATAGCAGGATAGCCATAGTTCCCTGGACCCTGTTCCGCATAACAGTATATATCCTAAGGGCTCGACCGCACGGCCAAACGCCAAACTATCCTATCGTTCGCTCGCTCGTTCACTCAATCATTCACGCATACACATGCACGCATGCCCATACAATCATATGACTCCGTTGCTACGAGTCTCTTGCGTTATCGGCTTGTTTGTAATGCTATTAACAGCTTCCTATGTTACACATTATTGAGACTGGAGCCTTAGTATTACCCTTCGACAGGGTCGGTTTATTAAGCCTCACCTTCGTTCTAGCTGGCCGACTACTATCCTTCGTTTTTCGTCTCCTTTTTCCTCTTATCGGTGTTCGTACCCCTAGCATATTGTAGCGCTGCTGCAGCATCAGCAGACACGAGACGAGACAATCATAAATTTTACGATTAATAAGTGCACTTATCTAAAACAGAACTTCTTGCAAACACTACCACCCCTAGCGGCACGAGATGGCAGCGCTAATGGAGTTGCACTGCAATACAACATCCGCTACCCCCCACCGGGTTGCCTGCACTCTTTCTCTTCGTGTTTGTTATCTCTCTCTCCCTCTCTGTGTCGCTCTATCTATTGTTGGTTAGCTAAGTTAGCATCATAAAACTACGAGTCAGGCCGCACAAGATCCTCAACAGCAACCTCTTCTTTCCGCCACTGCGGTAATGCTGCTGATCACCCATTCTGCTACTATTGAAGGCCTTTGTATCTGCATGCGTCACTGCTTTATATCGCTGCGCTCTCTCCACTGCATAAACAACGGGCAGAGCTCAGCTAGGTGTGTCTCTCTGTATGTGGTAGGCCCTGTCACGTGTCACCACCATTTGACCCATGGTGGTGAGAAAGGAAGGACATATTATGCACTCGCGCGCGTAACAAAAACTGTTCTATTTGCATTTGGCTAGTATACTGGATTTTAATACCCTGCATCAATATTATCATCCACGGATCGGTCGAATACGCGTCGAGAGCATCACTGGTGAGCGAATTACCAGTCATGATTATACATATTACTTGCTTTAGTGAGCGTACCCTCACTATGTCTTCCTATTTTTACGACGGCATCTTTCGAAATAAATCATATTACCTTTCACCCTCCTTCTCTTTATATAGTGCCACACGAGCATCACCGAATGTGTAACACATCACATCACACTGCTTACAATAACCTTCCCACTGTATATCAATATAATGTATCTACAGTTTCTTACAAGTTTGCTGGCGGTTTGTGGACCGCCAAAGCTTAACCAAGGAACAGCACAACTTTGGCGGATCTAAATATCAATCTCACCAAACCAACACAACAATCTTTCTGCATCTTTTTGGTGGTGTTTTAAACCGACGATGGTATGCTTTGCAGCGGGTTCCCTTTGTTGTTGAGGCGCCTTTATCATATAACGGGGTGAGGAGAATTCACACATTCAATCCAACAGTATCTAACTAACTACCCCCACCCAGATGTACCTTTTGCGCGATTAACGAACGGGTGGGTGATGCACATTCACTTTTAGCAGAAGGCTACGGAGAAAATTAACAAAAGCAAAATCTTACTTTATCTGCACAGCATGACATAGCGTATATGACTAGGCTAAAATGGTTAAACTTAGAGAGAAACTAAAGAACTTTACCAGTAAGAGAGTAAATGGCTGAACTGATCTGTAATTTGTAACAGAGTTTACGCGCAGCCATTTTTTGTAGGCAGCATTGTACGAGAAAATACATAATTTACAACTTCCCGAGAGGATCCCCGAGAGGTGCTGGGCTGATGGATGTTTACTGAACTATGTTTTTGTTGTTCACGGTCACCAACATGACTGAGAGAAACAGGCTAATCTCGTTGTCTTGTCCATACTCGCTTTCGGGTTAATGCATTGCTTACAATTTATGTACATTCAGGTATTTACAGGTAACCACATATGCAACCTCTTATTGGTTTGTCGCTTACAGCAGCATGGGTTTTTTTTAAATATCTACACATTCTGTATACGCTAGCCTATTATATGATACAAGCTATTTACATGTTTTTTTGTTTTTTCCATAAACTGGATTTTAGTGCTATTCTCGCAATGTATTCTCGCATTGATGCTACATAAACTGTTATATATTTACATACTCAAATCCATCACATTGACTGATCGAGCATAGTAAAGCACAAAACTACCATAACTTTAAGCAGAAAAACCATAGTTGAATCAGTGTTAGCTAAACAAATAAATTGATCCACACTTGCAAAACGTAAAAGATGGTAAGCGGTCTCTAAAGGCCGTACCCAAAAACTTGCTAGTGAATGTGCATTCATCACCCATCGTCGTCGGCCAGCTCCTGTTATTTATGTTTCCATGGACTTATTTTTAATTCTTCTTGCGGGAGGAAGTGACTTGAAACGAATTTTGCACAAATTGCGCTCAATGCCGATATCACTTCACTTCCTCCCTCAGCAACAGTAGCTGTAACTTCTACAGGTAGGTGCAAAGGGATTTTTTAGATGACTAAACCTTTGAAGATAGACTTGGCCATTGCTGTTAGTGTAACTAGTGTATGGATTTAATTTATCTTCAGCACTATCTACATATCCATCCTCATCTGTGTGTCCACTATTACAAGGAAGGATGTTTCCCCACGGGACTACTGTTGTGGCATCGCGGCCGAGATGCACCATCCTGTTGATGCTAAAATCATCGGGGCCCATCGTGGACACGGCCAGTTTGTTGGTTATGCAGATATACCCAAAAAGAGTTTACCCCGTTCCAGTTTGACAGGCAGCGGATCCTGCAGCTATCCCAGAGTCTTTTAGCGCCGCACCGCCGATGATGATTTGAAATGTTTATTACGTTCCGTTGCGCTGATGAGAGAATACAAACAACTAATCGATAGTGTATCCCTCCCTCTTTCTCTCTCACGTTTGCTAAAAATCTCCTGTGGTGTTAAAGTTTGTTGATTTTTTGCCTTAGTTTTTCCTGTTACAGTGCTTCTCCTTCTACCGCAATCAACAAATCCACGGTTTCCTCCATCATATTTATCCTACAAAACATTTCACGTTAATATAATCCACACACTCACCACCATCATCACTGTGAGAGATCCATTCAATTGCGCGCTCGTATTAGTACTTTGGATCGATGAATTGTTCTGTGTTTTTTTTTTTGTTTTTCACGTTTACTTCTTCTTTGTTCATATCTATCTTGCTCACCTTCTTCACAACACAACTTTCATCGACACTTTACTGAATTCACAACAGCGCATACTATAATGGTGCTTACTTGCCATATTGGTTACTGTTGCTGTGCCCGTACCCTCCGCCCCCTCCACTGCCATAGTGATTACCACCACTACCATAACTGCTACCACCATGACCACCACCGCTGCCTCCTGCTCCGCTGCCGCTACCACTGCCATACCCTCCGGATCCTCTACCGTGATCGCTGTTGTAGTGATGATGATGCGAGTTATGTCGATCACCACCAGTGGATGAGTGCGCTGAACCGCCACGACCACTGCTACCAGCACCGCTGTTACCACTTCCACTTCTACCATCGCCGCCTCCACTACCGCGGTGGTGATGATGAGAGCCGCCATCACCACCATCACTGTTGGTCCCGTGATAATGGGTATCCATGCGGCGATAGTATAGCAGATAGGGAACGCGAGGGGCACGTGGTCGCAGCACGTTATACTCTGTCATCGGCTTGACAGTGCTGTCGTCGTAACGGATCCAACTTCCGTACCCGCCGTGGAACACGTCGGTAATGTAGTGGCCCTTAGAAGCTTCCTTTCCATCGTGGTACACGACGGCAAACAGCTTGTACTGTTTCTGCTTAGCCGTGTAGCTTTTACCTTTCGAGGATAGCAACTCTGTGAAGGGAAAAACCACAAACAAATGGATTAATATCCCCCGTGCTTCCGATGGTGGTCGTGTCAAAACAGCAAACACATACTTGAGTCGATTTTCAGTTCAATCGGAAAGTCCAGAGTTTTCAGGATTTTGGTGCAACCATCCATTTTGTAATCGAAACATTTCAGATGCAGTATCAGCACAACCGGAAGCTCCTCTAGCGTCACCTGCTGCCAGGCAGCTACCTCCTGTTTCGTTTTAGTACAGGTAACACCTTCCAGCTCGTCCCTACCAACCAGCTGCTCCAGAGCTTCCTTCACGGACGCCGCTTTCTGTTGAGCAAAATATGCAGATTTTGATCAATATTTACTTAAACTCCGCTTGTTTCACTCTACTGATCAAACAAATATGGAAGAAAAATCATTTTCAATGCGCTTAATTAAAACATTAAACAAGAAAAGGAACAAGTATAGAATCTTGCTACAAAAAGTGTATAGCGCCGTATCTATTTTTAGTAACAAAACGCCACTAGCGCCATCTATCGGGCGGTACCGTACACACACATACCTCGATATCCAGCTGAAGCGTAAAGAACGGTTGGATGTTGTACGTCGGCGGGACGCCATCTCGCTGCACTCGGGAGCGCAGCTTTCCACCGAAGATGTCACTGATAGGCGAACGTCCAAAATCGGTCGTGCGGGTCACGGTGCCCTTGTTACGATTGCCACATATAACCTAAAGGAATAGTTTGAAGAAAGTAATTAATTATGTTTCAAGCAGGAATCACATAGCTCGAAAAATATTTTCATCAAAAATGTTTGTCCATCGCTTTCCTTGAGTGACAGGGCGGATATGACCCAGAAGCCACTCTACACAAATACGATGATGATAATTTTCCCGCCAATAGCAACAGATCTGTAGATATTGAAAAATCTCGTTTCTGCCGGCTTAAGGTTAGCGGGGTGGAACAAAATTCCAAAGGATGCACACCCCACCAGGTAAGGTAGGTGGTGATGAGTAGTCTCGAACCAACGCCGATCAGAGAGACACAACACGCAAGAGCAAACACATATGTTCTTACACGACGTCCCTGCCGTCACGGCTATCAAACCATCTACCGAACACTCCCTTCCACTTACCATCCAATCGTCATCCTCTTCCCCATGTGCTTCACCATTCGTCGGTTCCTCCCCGTTCACCACACTCTGCTCCGGTTTGTTGAGTTTCATAAACTGAAAGACGAGGTTTAAAAGGACATTGAAAATTGAGGAAATTCAACATTACTATACCACACAAGGGACTGAGGAATTTTATATGATTGTCACTACTAACCTCAATCATTTCGTCGTTGAGCCGATTAAGCACACAGCCGAGAAACTCTTCCGCATCCTCCTGTCGCCCCTCAATCTGGAAGATATCCGACCGTACCCCATTAAGGATCTTGTGAATTATCACCGGTTCGAACGGCGGATCGACCGATATTTCCGGTGTGTCGTCCTTCTTTCCCTTCTCCCGGGGCATTTTGGAGCGCATCGGAAGCTGCGAGAATTCTCCCACCAACGAGCACCTAAGAAAGTTAAATGGAAACAAAATGCATTAGACATTGTTTTATCCTTCAATTGTCCCCTCAACTGAACCTACATTGCATCGATGAATGGTTTCGGATGTTTGGCATTTTTCGCCGCGGGAAGCGTGCGGATCGTTCGCATCAGATGGTAAAACGGCGGGCATGCGACCAGGGCTTGCAGGATCGTGTTGATGTAACAGTAGTTTGATCGATTAATCAATCCACGAGGCACAATGCTGATGCTGCTATTTTCAATGTGGTAACCGCTAAGGAAATCTATATTGGAAACGTAAGAAAAGATGTTATTAATTGTCATAAGTCATTAATTGTGATAAGTTGGGGCAATTTCAAACGCATATTCAATTCTAGGGGGGCAATAACAAAATAAGACTGTTTGTTTCATCACTAGTGCTAGTGCCATTGATAAAGGCGATCTCGCAAACTCTCTGAGAAACGACGATCGACGTTAGCAGGTGGAACCACAAGCTAATCAGAACGATTAACCAGCGTGGCTCACCCAGCAAACATGACCATAATTTGCTTTTCCATTTGTGTAACGCATATTACTCTACTGAAAAGGTAAAGAGTAGTTTGCTGACTTCAAATGGAGTAGTATTTTGTTATACAATTAAAGATAAAATCACACACCAAGTAAACACACACACACCCGCCGCCGGTGGCTAAGGGGATTCGAACACACGCCAGTCAGGAAAAGGACTTTTAAAAGGCATACCAACAACATACCAACTGTGCTATCAGACCAATACACTATTCTTACCTCCAAATTTGAGCGAAAACTCATCCTTTTGATCTGTAGCCGATGAAGTAGCGTTTGATAATGTTCCCGCTCCCTTCTTGTCGCTACTTCCTGCTCCAGTGGATCCTTTAGCATTGCTTCCTGCACCACCACGTGGCAATGTACCGGTGTTCGATGCAACATTTGAAGTACTACCAGCGGCACCGGGTGTAGAGGCAGCGGCTGAAGAGTACGACATCACGCCAGGTGTTGTCATGTGATTCCGTTCATATGGTTGTACCTTAGCCACCGGTTTCTTCGCATTTCCAGTACCCTCATTGGATGGATTTTTGGGAGTAGTGGCGGGGGTGGTAACCACTGCACTAGCGCCCACAGTACTATTGCCACCGATAGGGCTAGAAACATTTGTGTGTGTTGCAGCGGCTGCCGTTTGTCCACCACTGACCGAGGTTCGATTAATAGGCGGCGCAAAATTGACTGCCGACGACGGTTGACTAGCCGTTCTTTCAGAAATCGGAACGACACCGGCAGTAGGATGGTGATGATGGTGGTGGTGTTGTTGCTGCTGCTGCTGCTGCTGAATAACTGGTGCAGCGACCGTCGCCTGGTGATGCGACGAAGATGCGCCACTGGATGATGGAGTTGTCGATCTGGCTGCTGCTCCCAGTCCAGGAGTAGGTACAGCAGGCAGCACAGATGTAGAATTTACATTCGGCGAAGCCACTGACGCTGCTACAGCAGTTGCCGATGACGAAGGCGTAGCAGATGACGAGGAAGAGGAATTGAACAAACTGGCCCACGTTTTGTTCGGCTGCGGTGGAGCGGCGGCACCGGTACTAGATATCTGTGGCTGGGGCACAATGATTGGTGGTGGAATGTTTAGTGGATGGTGAGGGGGAGGCGGTACGTTTAGCGGATGGTTAATAGTAATCGCTGCTGGTTTGGCCGCAGATTTTACCGTGTTTGTTGCTGTTGGTACGATTACCACATCTCGCTGTTGTTGTTGTTGTTGTTGATGCTGCGGCTGGTGATGACCAGTCTTGCCACCAGCGCTAGCTTCAATAGCAGTGGCACCGCTCATGCTACTGTTGCTAGCGATCGCGGTTGTCGATACTGTTCGCTGTGGAATGGCCTCGACTTTCTTCGATTCCATCTGCGGAGCCGGCGCAGCAGTCCCTCCCATTGTCGCATTATGAATACCCGTACCCGTTGCCTGTCCGGTGGTCGCACTCGAACCAGCATTTGAATGGCGCTGGTGATGGTGTGCACCAGCCGATTCGTTACTGGTTACGTTTGCCATTGTTTTCTGACCAGCAGAACCGCCAGACGATTGTCGAAAACCGGTCGATGAGGATTGAGAGACATTTGTTGCAGCACCTGCTGCTGTTGATAGCTCGGTGGACGCTGCGTGAGAGGTATTTTTGCTCCGGTTGCTGAATTCCTTATTCGGTATAGCCGAAACCGATACGGACGCCGTACTTTTCTTGGACGCTCCGCCAGTTCCACTGTTCGCCCATACACCAGGGGCTTGCGAAGCCTGCTGTGAAGGAGCGGCGGCCGCTGGTGGGCGAGGCTGCGTGCCTTCTGTTGCTGCCGCCGCATAGGAAGCGGGACGTCGATCATCCTTCAGCGAAAGATTCTCCATCCGCTCGTGAACACCCTTGGCTACCTCGGCATAACCACCACTGACGATGTGGTGCGGTTGAGATGGTTGAGGCGCTGTTTGCTGCTGATGATGTCCTGGCACGACGGCTGGAGTATGGACCTGCTGCTGCTGCTGTCTTTGCGTCGCTTTGGAGTTTGGCACATGCCCAGCCATATTGCCACCACCAGTCGTTGAAGTGGAAGTTTGTTGATGTTGCTGTTGCTGTGAAGTATGTTGTTGATGAACATTGGTCGCTTTGGAGTTGTGGTTGTGGGTGCCAGTATTTACAATGGACGGCTGCTGCGGGGTGATTGTTGATGGTTTGGTCATTACCACCGCATCACTTGGCTTCGATGAATTGTTGTTGGTATCGCTTGCGCCGGCTTCCATCATCACCGGCTGCGGATCGACATTAGCAACAACGATTGGTGCTGCCTGTACCAATTGGGGCACCTGTGTAGCCGGCTGCTGCTGTGAATGCATTTCGACGGTGTGATGAAATGGCGGCAGTTGCTGTTGCTGCTGCTGCTGCTGCTGCTGGTGATGGCCACTGTTAGTTGGAGGCGGAGGTTCCGTTACTAGACGAAAAAATAGAAACATTCGTTGTATAAATGGGGATGCGTATGTTGTGAAGGCATGCATCAAGGAGAAGGAGGGCTACTTACAATTCATAGGAATCTCTTGAGCGGGCTGATGTTGGTGCAAAACAACGGTCGGTTCCTGTTGCGGTTGTTGTGGCACATGCGGTGGTACATGATGAATCACTGCAGAATTTGGTGTGAGATGAGGCGGTGGATGCGATTGGATGTACTGTTGATCAACAATAAAGTTATTGTTCAACGATCCACCTGCACCCGTCTGCTGCTGCTGACGCTGCTGATCGACCAACACCATATCCGCTACTTCTATCGATACAGCGTTCATGACGTTTGTCTGTTGCTGATGGTGTTGCTGTTGATGTGATTGCTGCTGTTGTTGATGTTGCTGTTGTTGATGTTGCTGTTGTTGCTGTTGCTGTTGCTGTTGCTGGTGAGGTGCTAGAAGATATCCCGTACCACCTTCGCCAATCACCATCTCTCCGGCCTGCGTATGAACAACATTGTGCTGTGGCAGTGACGGGACATCTCCACTCATTGTAACCGCTGGTGGATGCTCCAGTATTGGACCTTCGCCGGTGTTTGAGGTATTGGTTCCTGCGACAGCAGAGATGATTGTGTTGTTGTTAAGTGCGTTATAATCTTCGCCCGCAACACCATTTGCTCCGTTCTGCTGTGGTGGTTGCGGTGGTGGCGGTCCCTGCAACGCCAAAAACTCATCCGGCGATTGCATCTGCATCGTGAAGCCGGGTACATTCGGGTCTAGTACGTGATGGTGGTGCGTCATCCCGGATGCAGGTTGTGGTTGCATGCCTTGTGGCGGCGGGGGTTGAGGACCACCTTGCATAATGGTACCACCGGCTCCAACGCCACTACCATCCTCCTCGTGTCCCTGAAGATATTCGCACGGTTCCATCGCGTGATACTCCACTGTCATCGGTGGTCCGGCCCACATGCCGGGGTGACCTTCGGCAACCGCATGCATGCCCGCCTCATCGTGCGATCCTGGTCCACCACCTGCACCATGTTGCTGTTGCTGCTGATCGTCACCCTTGTCTTCGTATACGGGGTACTCTGCTGGAGGGTAAACCAGCTGCATCGGATAGCCAGACGGGAAGCCATGCAACGAAGGCTGATAGTACATCGGCATTGGTGGGGTCATAAACAACGGTGTGCCGGTAGCATGTTGTGCAGCGGGATGCTGCGAGGGCATGACCGGGATGTAGTACCCGTATCCCCCATATTGTCCCGCGCCTCCCATCATCGGAGCATCCATGTGTATTAGCTCGGGTGTGTGCTGTGGTGGTGGATGATGAGGTCCCTGTTGCTGTTGTGACTGGCCAGCGCCCGATGCTGATGGAGGCGTTTGCTGTTGCCCACCGTTACCACCACCTCCCGGACCTTGCTGCTGCTGCTGTTGCTGCGATTGTAACACCTGGGCCGACTGTCCACCCTGATGGTGTACGAGCGTTTGCATGCCTCCTCCTCCACCTTGCGATTGATGAAAGTGGTGGTGCTGTTGTTGTTGCTGCTGATGCTGCTGCTGTTGCTGGATAAAGTGCGGAACGTAGCCACCGCGAGAGCGCGAGTTGTTGCCACCGCGATTGTTGCGACCACCACGACGCATCGTGCCCCGACTCGGTTGCATTATGGGGGCCGTTTGCAATAGCTGTATCTCCTGTCCGGAGCTTACTTCTGCGGGCAGGTACTGGGTACCAGTCGTCATGTACGGTGACATCGGATGGCTCATGTATCCGTGCACATTCACATTCGCCGTCAGATTGCTAACGTACACGTTGTTGTTAGGGACGGTTTGGGGTACCATTGGCACCGGGTACATCCCATGGGGGCCTGGTTGCATGTAGGCTGGGATTGGCTGGTAGACATGCGGAACCATCTGCTGTTGCTGCTGATGATTGGAGACCGAGATGCTTTGGAGCTGCTGATTGTTAGCATTCTCACGGTCAGCGTTTCGGCCTCCGTCTGATGCTCCACCTACGCCGCTAACCATTCTTCCATCACCAGCACCAGTTCCGGTACCTGCACTACCGGTACCACGGCCACTTGGCACAATTACATTGTGTCCTTGTTGCTGTGGCGGTGGTTGTTGTTGATTTCCAGAAGGAGGTTGTTGCTGCTGCTGTTGCTGCTGCTGCTGCTGCGATGGCGGCGGCGGTTGCTGGAGCGCGTTGTTTGTGAGCGGAGGCATGGTTGCAGCGGATGTCACGACGCAGGTTCGTGTTGCGACCTCTTCTGCTGCTACGGCTCCTCCACCGCTCGTCTTCCGTTGATCCGAGTGAGCGATCCACGGTTCGTCGCCTACTGGTCCGCCCGAATTAACGACGAATGAACTGCTGTGTGCCTCGTTCACTGTAGAGTGTCCAGCGGCATAGTGAACGCAGAGGCAGCAATACAATCAAAAGGAGGAAGAAAAAAGCAAAATATTACATTAGTATCCCGAATCCAGAATGCATTTAAATAAAACAATGATTGAAAAATAGTAATCGCGCAAGCAATCGAAGGTAGTACAAGAAAGTGCCATTAACGAGAACGATCGAAACTATATTCAAAATATATAGAAATCTAACAAAATAATTAGTCGAATGTTCATGATCGGGAAAACCTAAAACAAAGATCAAGAAAGAGAAAGAGAGAGAGAAAGAGAAAGATAGGTACATGGTTTTTAATTTTTGCACCCAAACTGTTTGAGGCATTCCAATAATGCTCCAATATCCTAGACTTGCGTCACACCTCGCCATTTATCTCGGTCTACAAATTTCGTCTTTGGACCACTACCAATCGTCACGAAGGATTCCCGGACTGACGCGTCCTTCGCTATTTCTTCACTGATCATCCAATACAGAAAAAAATCTAATTGACAATCATCTTTCTCGCACAAAACAAAATTCCAAATCCAATCCAAAATCATACATAGTGCCAGTGATGGTAAAGATGCTCGCTAAAGTCGTAACTACTGAGGGAGAGGAAGAATAGTGAAATAAAACTTAAAATCCTACCGCTACAAACCAACAACATTAAATTTCCATCGAAACAGAAATGTACACAACAAACATATAAGCAACCGGAATGATCATAACAGAGTAACCTAGTAAACCGGGGCGAAGGTGACAACAATCCAGCATAAAGCAAGTGCAAGCAAAGCATTAGGCGGCGGAGCGGTTCCCCATACCAGAACAGCAGAGTGCATGCACAGAAGAACAATAGAGTAACTGTTTTGATTATTAAAAAGCATTTAAAGGAGTGCATTTGAACCACCATCAATGCGTGTGGATGGCTATGAGATATGTGTGCGGAAATAGTGATGCGTTTTCGCGGTTCGATCATTATACAAGTAAATGAGTGTTTGCTTTGTGCCACCCTGGGGAGACGCAACACCCTGGTGATGGTTACATTAGCAGCAATCGTAAAACGACAACAATCTAGAGGGAATTCCAACAAAGTAAAAAAAGCGAAATGATGAACGAATTAGCAAACAAACAAACAGTTTACAGAAGAAAAACCGCGTGAGGAAAACAAGAGTGATCGCCAATTTCATTTGCTTTTCTCTGCATCAACAACAACACAACACGCTTACCGGGTGTCGCCGGCAGCGCTGCTGGTGGTGCTGTTGGTGGTACGGCCCTGATGGTCGACTGGAAAAAGGCAGAAGAAGACAAAGACGAAGAAGGAAGCTGTTGCTGTTGCTGCTGTTGCTTCGCTTGTACGATTGTTGTGCTGCAGTTGGGAGGTTTTACTACGTTCCGGAAACCAAGCGAAGGGGTTGGCAGTAGCGCTGGTGGTGGCGGCGGTGCAGCTGCTCCTGCTGGCACATGGTCCTGTGACGGCGGTGGATCCGGAAGCGTCACCGGAGGGCGCAGCAAGAGATCGGTACCGTGGGGCAGTACCATGGTCACCAGTGGTCCAGGAGCTGCTGCAGCAGGAAGCATCATTCCACCGTTTGCAATCGATTTGGCGAATGGAACCATCCGATGGCGTTCTGCATTGGTTAATACTGTGTGTGGCGACGTTACTGTGGGTTCTACCACTACCGGAAGTTGTACCACCGTTGCATCGCGGCGAGCTAATGATTCGGCGTTTGGCAGCACCACCATCATAAGCATCGGATCGAACGCTTGCGCATTAGGATTCAGTGCGATCGGATTGCCCGCTGGTGCCGGTAGTAGCAGCTTCATGTCGCTCATGACATCGGTATCGCGCAACTCCACCATCTTTGGCTGCTGTTCCACCGTTTCTGTTCCGTGGCCTTCTTCTGGGCACTCTACTACTGCGTGAGCAACATTGTCCTTTCCTGCACCAGTATCAGTGGCAGAAGCAGCAGCGACGAAAACGCTACCCTCATCTTGCGTGGAATCTGTGGCGGTTGAAGCTGCAGAAGGATAGAGGAGACCCCTCAGTGTGGCCGCATCGCACTCGCCGGCATCGCTAAGATCGAGAAATTGGTAGCAGCTTCCTGCGCTCGAGGTGTCCGTCGTGGCACGGTTCATCATCCGTCCCTCGGATGATGAAGATGGTGCCGGTGAGGATGGTAGTGGTGGCGGTGGTGACGATGGTATTGATGGAGCGGCGTCGCTTCACTTTCGTGCGCTTCTTCTTCACGATCCGGACGACGACGACGACAGTGGCGACGGTTGGTGATGAAGACGGCGACGACGACGATTGCCCACGAGTTCCGATCAATCATTTTCCCGCCAACACCCCGCCAGGACTCCCCGGTACGTGTCCCGAACCCGAACGGGGGTTCCGATGTGGAGCTCGTCAATCGTGCAGCTTTAGCCGTGGGCTAGCGGCGTTCTGACTCTCCTCCACGTGAATGGCGGATTCTTGGGATCGCAGCAGGTTCACTTCCTGCTGGCTTCTGCTGCAGTGTGCATTTTTTTTTTTTTTTTGGAAATCTATCCTACGATCACTATTCGGGTATTGTAGATGGTGATCATCATCACGACCATCTCCTTTGAGATAATGTACTTGGTGTTTCACACAAATGCTTTAGGATATAGTTGCGGATCGCTTGCAATCATGGCACAACACTTGAACCTGACGCACCTCGTCAACCGACTAATGTATGAAAAAGAGAGAGGGAAAGTGGCAGAGAGCGACAGGTGTGTAGGGGGGTTGTTGTTGGGAGGCGGAATTACGGAGAAAGAAAGAGAAAAATACAAAAATACATTACACACATACAGGAAACACAGTTAAAGCAGTCGGTACCTCATCATACCGGTCAAGAGTCGTGCGGCTTATTCAAGATGATGCGATAAATGAGGATTCAGAATTCGGAAGGTAAACAGACACGAGGACATTCCCAAGTCGCTCAGAACCGCAGTACAAAATGGAAGTAGAATGCTTTCCAAAATAAAAGGAGTCTTCTTTACTCGAGGCTTACTTAGAAACTGAGGTTTAAGCTGCTTTCACATCGAGCGCGTTTAAACGCCACTAATAGACGCAGCAGGTTTTTTGACGCAGAAAACACGGTTGTATCACATCAAAATATATGGAAGTGTTCACGCAACGCACCGAAAGCTATTTTTTCGAGCTTTTGAAGAGCTTAAAAGTTGGCGTTTTTTTTCGGATCTGTAAAAATCTACAGATTGTGGCAGGTTCTGAGCCGACTGTAGCAGGCTACGCAAGCAAGCCAGCGTTGCCCTTTGGTTTTGCAATTTGTTTTGGCAGGAATGTGTTGAAATCCGGGTAATAACTGTTTTGCGTTAAGATTAAACTATGTATCATGATTTGATAAGGTGGCGATAGTGATATGGTACTATTTATTCGTGTATTTTAAATCGACCTTCACGCAACCTAGGTGTGAACAATAAATTAAGCTTGTGCGTCAAAAAACGCCAACTTTGGCGTTTTTAAAAACGCGTTAGATGTGAAAGCAGCTTAACAATTCTGCCCCAACGCTGCTTTGATTGAAACTATGCAACATAATTCCCACACAGGCATGACAATGGGTGACTGATTCAAGTGATTGATTTGTGGTGTTTTTAATTATTGTCACCACCTAATTGGTGAGCCATTCAGGAAGGTTATGCTAATTTTAGAACAAACTAAAGTTTCTCAGTCGCACGTTATCAAAACGACTGGGCTGATTCCTTCGAAATTTTAAATCCATTATCTTTTAAATATAATTTGCAATATCGTCGAAACGAATTTTATTTTATGTCATTTCTAAACAGGCTCCTAAACAATTCGCTTTAAGGAAAAGTTTTCTTTTGTTGTAATAAAACAAAAGATATACAAAATTCAGACAACAAAAAGCTTCTCCCATCATTCGACACGCCGACAATCTCAAATTTGAATGGAAACTCCGTAAAGCAATAAAAAATTCACAACCATACAATGCAGTTCTCTATATTTGGCAACCGTAGTATCGAGGTCAGTTGCACTGGCCAATCAGAAAAAGAGAGGCTTATGGCTTGCAAGAGAAGAGAGCAAGCTAAAGGAAACGAACCTGCCCCGTCCACCTCCCTTGGTCTCCTTTGATCACATTGACGTAAAATGAAGAATACGAACATTGCGACTTAAGTGCTCTCAGCTTATAATGTGCCGATTCAGCAGATCGTGAATTTTGTAAACTGTTTACAATATCTCATACGTCCTATGCCATACAGAAAGGGCTTACGTTAAGGGTTTATAAATTGCTTGGGTGTGTGTGGGAAGAGACCACAAAATGATAAAATGCTTCCAAATGCTTCCCAGATGTAAACAGAGCAAGCAAACCCATTCACCATTTACATCTGCACAGCATTTAAGCGACGATCGCGGTGGCTAACCACAGAAATTCTATGGCGGTTGGTGCGGTTTCGAGATCGATAGTATACCCTCTCCCTTCCTACAGCCTCCTTTCGCCCTATCTTGGTGATAATTTTTTTCTCTTCTGACAAAACAGTGTACGACCACTTTGATGCAGACACCGGCACCGTTCCACCGCACATTGACGATACAATGTAGAGACTTTCCTCCATCCTTAGGCAACCGCGACCATCTAGCGGTGTCGTGACAGGACTGGACGACTTGACTTCTCAATGCTACACAACGACGCTAGCCAGCGGTAGCAGAGAAACGGCGCTGATAAGATGTTCCTCCATCATTGGCAACGCTCACACATAAAGGTGTATTGAAAGTGGTAGAGAAAGCCGGACCAAGCGGCAAAATACATCTACTTGAAGCGACCTTAACCATCCGTCATTCCTATTATTCATCCATCACATCAATCCACCACACCAGCGGTCCATGGATTCAGACCGGTCCACCTTTGCGAGCGACTGTTAGCGATGAGGGAAAAATGAAATGGAAAAAGTGTGATTCCCCATTGAAACTCGTTTTTGGCGAAGAAAATGTGAAGATGGAATTTCCGCTAGTGAAGTCAGGCATGTATGTTGGGATTGATGCGTTTGAAGCGGTTCCACCTCCGTATCAGTTAAATTGAACTGCCCGTAGTGATTGTAAAGTAGAGGGTCAAAGCTGTGGGTACCGCGTCCGCGTACCACCGTTTTCTTTGAGACAGATCGAAGAAGAAGCACAAAACATTCGCCGAAAACCCGTAGTAAATGAACCGACTACGTGGCAGTAGATGATGACTATATACGCCCCCAACCCCTCTCCCTCGCCTAATGTTTATGATGATCCCTGATCATGTGGCGAAACTTTTTCAAACAATAACTACCACCTTCGATCGTTTGGCATTCCTTATTACATTATTTCTGCACTTGAATGTGGATTTAAAAATCGTGTCCTATTACCGGCAAGCAGTTGGAACAGTGGAGATACCTACCGTCTTAAGCTGCTCCATCGCACGGAGACGAAGGAAACTGTGCATCCGTGAACCGGTCACTAATTGATGCCGGGCGCCGCGGCTTGCCCGCTGCTACGTTGCTAGTACTTCGACTGTCACTGTTAGGACGTTGACAATGACGACGATGACGATGATGACGAAGACGACATTCGCGGTATGGAAGTAGACCGGCGACTTAGAGCATCAGAGCTTCACACGCAACAGCACCAAATGTCGATCGTGCGCCGAGTGGAAAAGAAATGTTTCGGTGTTTCTCGTTCGTCGACGAAGAAAATGTCACACACGGTGGGGTCGTCTTTGAGACGGTGGCCAGTTTCCCCCTCTTCCTTCTCCCCCTCGGCTCGTGCTGTGGCGTTTGTGCTTTGGTGTCGATTGCTCAACAGCAGAGAGATAGTGTGCGACGACGCGATGAACTCGATGTATGTCGGCGGAAGTATGTGTGTGTGTGTATGTGTTGATGGCTGCTAGCTGCGTGTTTGCTCGCGAGACGGTTACACTCTCATCCACGTCGTTTTTCCCGGTGGTGTGTTGTGTGGTGCCTGCCTTTCTTTATACTGACCGACCGATCGAACGTACTACCGCCCCTTTCAACTGCACTGCACACACTACACAGGGGGGAGGTATGCACCGATACCGCACTCTGGAAGAGTGAACTTCGTGCCAAGACGATTGGCTGGTTGGCTGGTTGGCTGTGTGGGCAAGGCGGCGTGTTCCGCACACAGATCGCGACGGCAATGAAACCGAAACAGAATTAATTTTTGAACCTCACGAACCACGTACACTGCAAACACAGAGACACATACACGCACCGAGGCACACGCACGCACGCACGCACGCAGTGTCGTCTTCGATTCTCGATTTACCGGCCAGAGGAAGAAATGTCGACCGTCACCGTCACGTCACGACGGCTGTAAGTACAGGGCGCGCGCACATACACTCTCACACACACACAATCAAACAAAAGCGCACATCCACAGCAATGCACGACGAACGGAGGAGGTGTACTTTTTCCCTTCGCAGAGAAAAGTGTAAAAAAATTCTCGAACTTCGCACCACACTCGGGGGGCGACACTCTACCAGACTGACGAAATACTTCTTCTACTTCTTTTTGCTCTTCTTTTCCTTGCTTAGCTGGCGTTCTGCAGTAGTGGCTAAAAGTAAAAGAGAACAGAAAATAAAAGAGTAGTTAATAGTTTCCCGAAAACCCGGCTCTAGCCATCGCAGTAACCGATGGTGCGGAGTAATTCCCGATCGAAGAGGCGGTAGCAGCACGGACCAATCCCACTAATTACCATTGCTACCAGACCTTACTGGAGCGGACACAGGACGGTGCCCCTAAACCCCCGTAAATGGTTCCAGCCACTCGAACGGTGGTAATCACCGAAAATAATTCACCGAATACTGGCAGAGAGACACGGAGAGCCGGAAAAGCAATTGAAAAACGATGACGAATGTTGCTGAACGTTGTTCCCGGCACGACGACACAACTCGCACGCACACAGCCACGCAGTGGACCACGAAAGAGGGTGACCAGCGGCGCAAGAAAGCGGATTACAATACGGATGCGTTCCCTTGGCCGTCGTCTTCTTGCTGGCCGACGACTCACGTTCCGAGTGTCACGAGTGCACCGCAGTTAACAAAAGCCACGAACGAAAAAAAAGGTTGCTGATCTTCGCGATTCGATTCTTTGGGGGGTTATTACGAACGCACCGAGAGCAGCCTACTACACTACCACGTCTGTCGCAATTTGATGTGTTCGTGTGTTTGTTGGTCTGTCATTTGACATATCGTTCGGGCTCCCGCTGCTCGCTGTTTCTTCACGCAACGAATGATGCCACCCAGCGGCGCGATTACCGAAATTTGAGACCAACGCCTGCTTGGCTGTGGCCGAAAAAATGTGGGCTGCCTTTTGGCCGCAAGCAAAGTAAGCCAAATCTACGTCTTCCTTTTCTTCCTCCCTGGCCCGGCTCGCGCTACTTCCTTCGCTCACACCAAGTGTGTTACATACGCACACGCACGCAAACCCCCGTTCCCCGTTCCGGCGAACCCCTTTCGGAAGAACGGAGAAGAAGAGCACGACGGTGTCGCGGTTTCCTTCGGTTTCGGGGCACTTTTTCCCTTCTTTCCATCCCATTTCCTATCGCCTTTTGTCCGAGATTCCGCCTCCACTTCCGTTTCTTAACACACACTCACCCGAACACGATCCTAGCAGGCTTCGGCTTCGTTTTCAATTTTCACGGGCTAACACCACCACGGGCCGAGATGATCACCTCTTCCGTTCTCGAGAACGCACCTCGCGTAAAAACACCGGTTTCGGAACGTTGCTCCCCAAATTCTGCAGTCCGCGTTGTGGCTACTGGTTGGCCGCTGTCCCTCGTCGTTTAACGACCGCGGGTTGCAAACGGGTCGCGGAAAATTCTGCTTTTTTCCTCTTCAGCACCACTTCAGCTTCGGCAGCAGTCAAGCAACCGGATGTGAGAATGAGAGCGAAATGACACCGGAGTTCGAATTCGAAGTTCGACACCCGGGGCTGTCAAAAATGCGGTGACCAGCTTCGTCGACGCCGGTATTCGGATTTTCTCTTGAACTGTGATTTTCTGTTTTATGAAACTTTATTAATAAGCCCTCTGGAATTTGTATCGCACATTCCATCGCTTTTACTCGTTTTAGTTTTTCGAAAGTATAGATAGAGTTCCAGGGTACGCTCATTCGCATACGAGACGAGAGTTCACCGTTCCTACTAAGAACCTGACCCTTGATCGTGATATTTACCCTATTTAAAAGTCCACAGTGGCTTTCGTTATCATATCTGGGCTTATCAGCGTGATTTGCAGTTCGCTGTGGCTGCTAGGTATTCAGTGGCGAGCGCAAAATCTTCTCAAACCCCCGCAAGATGGCCAGTAGTGCGAAACAACCCGCCCATCTGAATCTCGAACGGTTCGGCACCGTGTTGCGCGTTACGATCAATAATCCGCGCAAAAAGAATGCCCTCAATCGACAGGCCTACAAGGATGTGTGCGATACCTTGAACGCCGCTAACCGCGATGATACTGTGAATGTCGTCGTGCTGACCGGAACCGGCGATTTCTACAGCTCCGGCAACGACATCAGCTCCATCATCGCGGAGGATGGTCCGGCGGAAGAGAAGTTGGCGAAGGGAAACGCTATCCTGCGGGACATGGTTCGTGCGTTCATTAACTTTGATAAGCTGCTGATTGGGATAGTGAATGGACCGGCCATTGGCATCGCCGCTACCACGGTGCTGCTGTGCGATGTGGTTTACATGGTGGACACGGCCTACTTCTACACTCCCTTCTCCAATCTCGGACTGTGTGCGGAAGGTGGATCATCTTATAGCTTCCCGTTGCTGATGGGTCGCAGTAAGGCATCGGAAATGTTGCTCCTCAATCACCGGATGACTGCAGAGGAAGCCCTTCGCTTCGGTGTCGTTGCCGACGTCTTAAAGCGAGATGAAATCGAATCGAAACTCTGGCCGCGCGTCTTGGAGTATGGTACACTGCCGGTCGGTTCGATCATCGCCACCAAGAAGCTGCTCAATCGGTTCCAACGCGACAAGCTACACGAAGCGAATGATAGCGAAACCAACATGCTTAGTGAGCGATGGCAAACGGAAGAAGCTCTTGAAGCGATTATGAAATTTATGACGAGAAAGAGCAAATTGTAAATTAAGGTCATCAAAGGTGTACGGGTGTACTGGGAAACATGGAAATATACTCATTCCGAGGTTCAAAACAGTTAAGCATTGTTCTACATGTTATGCGCTAATAGGTGGTACACGCTTGCCTCCTGCGTAAATTCACTTCGTGGCTTCCGTTCTTCGCGTTTGCTGCGAGCGTGTGGCAGGAGATGATATCAGACCCAGCAGCTGGCAGTCAGCTTCGAGCAGGGTCAGATCTTTGCTAGACCCTAAAAAGCGTGTCGAAAGCTCTAGATCCTTCACTCGCAACCTCACCCGTGCTCCTCGAACGTAGTCCCTGCAATGCGAGGTCATAATCAGTTAATTCTAGGCATCGCAACAGCGAGTTCTTCACTTACTCTGCATTCTTTGTAGGTCGCGTACAGACACAGTGAAACTTCCAGCCAAAATCAATATACAGATCATTCTCTACGATGTGAAATATTTTCCCCGTGACCACCTTTCCCTCCGGATCGCCTAGCTGAAAGAGAACGGATTGCAAATTGATTCGGTCATCGGATATCGCTGCGCCGTACATCCAGAGCATACTTACATCGATGAATTTAGAATTCCGCAAAAGAGCGGCGAACGTTTTCGGTGGTTCGTTGGCCGGTTCCTGGTTCAGTGAGTCGGTGTGTTTCTGGTAAGCCTTCGCAAATCCTCCGACTTTGTTGTCCGCTTCGACCGGTGCCGCATCGGAAATCGGTGAGCCTGCCGGAGGTGTGTTATCGCTGGTGCTGCTGAGGTGTGCGAGAGAAACGTGACGAGCGGAGTGCACCACGGATGCGAACAATTGCCGTTGGCTCGATAACCGGAACAGGAGGGCCATGGCGAGGTGTATTTTTCAAGGATTTGCAGCCGGTTTTCCGGCTTTTTCGAATACGAGAAGGCGGCCAAAAGTGAGGAAGTTGTTTTTGCTTACACAATTTGACATCGACCCAGTTTGATCGATTCTTTTGTCACCGAGCAAAAAATCCTCGATGAACGGCGGGACTTCTGTCAAAAAATATTGTTTTGATTTTCGAGCGCTGAATTTTTTTACGAATAACGCGTGTCTGAAAAACTGTGTGGTGCGCTGATTTTCCGCTTTTCCTCGCTGGCTCGGGGCCAGCCGCATACCGGACTACCTATAATCCATGAATGTAACCAACGGGTAGATGGACCCACCAAGGGAAGCGGAAAAGGCGGATCGATCGCGCCACGATCCGGGCACCGGGACTGGTGGTTCGAAGAAGCCGGACAACAAAGCGAGAAAGGATAAGAACAAGGACAAGGGCAAGGATGTAGGCACCGCTGCTAACGCCGGGGGAAAGGATCAATCCGGCGGCACGAAGCGGGGCAAGAAAAGTAAAAAGGATGTCGTTAAACCCATGACCCGCGTGGTAGTTCGCCATCTACCACCGACGATGACGGAGGAACAGTTCCGTGAGGAGATCTCGGTCGAGGGTGCGTTTCCAAAGCACGAGGAGTTCTACTTCGTTGGCCCGGACTGGTCGCTCGGTATGAGCGCCACCTCGCGGGCCTACATCAAGTTTACGAACCCGGACGATGTGCTGCTGTTTACGCACCGGTTCGATGGCTACACGTTCCTCGACAGTAAGGGAGCAGAATTTCTGGCCCTCGTAGAGTACGCTCCGTTTCAGAAGCTGCCGAAGAATCGCTCTCGGTCGAAGCCCGACCCGAAATGCAACACGATCGAGAGCGATCCTTTGTTCATTGCCTTCAAGGAAGCGCTGGAAGAGGAAGAGCGTGAAGCCCAGCAAGGCCGTGGTACGCAAGAGTTCAGCTTCAATCTTGAGCCGGGTAAGTAGTCAGGGTTTGCTATGATCGGGTGCGCGTCATATGCGACGTTGGATAACAAAAATATCTTTGTCTTTTAATTTCAGAGGAGAAGATCGTAATGACGCCACTACTAGAGTTCGTAGCCCAGCGGAAACTGGAGAAGAGAGATGAGCGACGTCGCAAGCAGGAGGAAAAACGGAAGGCCCGCGAAGAGGAGCGTAGCATGCGCAAGTCTCAGATTGCCCAGGCGATACCGGAATCGATCAAGGAAGAGAAAGAAATTACCGAGATCATGGTACGGACCGTTCCGTCCCGGTTGGATCCAGCGCAGAACGCTTCGAAAGGTGCCGGATCGGATAATAAGAAGGGCGGTGGCGAAGGTGGAGGAAAGCATAAGGATGAGAAGAAGGCTCGCAACCGAAACAACAACAATAAGGACTATAAGGACAACAAGGACAAGGATCGGAAGGATCGAGATCGTAAGCAGGAGGAGGACAACAGTAAACAACCAAGCGGCCCGCGAAAGGGAGACAATGAAAAGAACCTTTCGAAAAAACAGGATCGCGAAAAACCACCCAAGAAGCCACCGACAGCAGGCGACAAAGACAAAGCTAGGGACGATGCACGGTCTCAAAAGAAAAATGGACGACCGGAAAAGGAAAAACCGCGCAAAGGAGAGAAGATCGATTCGGTGCAGATTGATCGAGGCGGTGGTGATCCTCCGGCAACCGATAACACCCCGAGCGCGGTTGATCCATCGACAGAAGTGGCAGTGGGTAAGAAGGAAAGCAAACGATACAGCGAACGTCGCAAAGAGACGCGGGCACGGGCGGAAACGCGGTTCGCCGAGCAAGGCGATAGCCGGAATGACGCAAAGATCGACGTCAAGAAGAGCGTTCTCATGGCGGATGTACCGGCGTTCATACCGAAGCAGAAAACGACCATCATTCTCCATGGTCCATCGTCTACGGCCACCAGCAATCCACCATCCACAGCATCACTGCCATCGCCGATCAATACTACTACTGCTACAACTGCATCGTCCCATGTTGTCTCCGAAGACAACGCTACGACGGACAACGGGAAGTCACCGTCACCGGACACTCTGCTGGAGGCAGGTGATGCGACGGGAACAAACGGCAAGCGTACGGCGGCGGATGAGGAACAGATTCGCCGGAAGCTGAAGGAGGCCCGGGAGGCGCGCAAGATACGTAACAAGGATAGGCCCTCGATGGAGATCTATAAACCGCGCAAACGCATCGGAGCGGGCAAAAGCGAAGAGGAGCGCTGGGACTCCGATCGACCATCCGATTCCATTTCGACGGCCCCGGCTACGGTGGCAGAGGATGGAACCAACGAACGGCGTCACCGTCTAACCAAGAAAGCATCCGACCGACAAACGCACTCTGACCGTAAGGCGGCGCGGCGAAAGAACTCAAGCGATGCGGACATTACGCCGAATGAAGCGGCGGAAATGACTGGTACACCACCGGCTAGCTTACCGGAGATGTAAGCGGCCAGTCCCTTTTCCAAGATTTCATTGTGTTTTCCTCATCCCTCCCTTCGTTTCATTTTACGTTTCGTTCTTACCTTTTGCGGACGCAATAAATCGAGAGCTTGTGACCGAATGATGATTAAATACTGTATCCTTTATTGTGTTAGTTCTAGATCGAGCTAATTTTGCCGCTCGGCCAGCTGCTTCAACTGGCGCAGTACCGTCTCGAGCAGCTTCTTCTTATCGCGCTCCGATTTTGATTTCATCAGCGATAGCATCGACTTCTTATCCGCTTCCCGCAGTTTCTCCAGCACCACGATGATGGTTGAGGGATGTACGAGCGAGTAACGATTCTCGTCCTTTCCAAAGTCATGCAGATACGCACTCCAATCCTCGGAAATGAGCAAATCCAGCAGCTGGCGTATCTCGGCAAAGTACTTCGACAGATCACCTTCACGCAATCCCGGTACCGGATCGGAGGAGGCAAACAGCTCGAACTGCATCAGATCGAGATTGATCTGATCTAGCGCACCGCCTGAAATTTGTCGAATATCCTCGGATAGAATCAGCTTCGAGATGGTGGTGGCAATGTGTTCGCAAGCCTTCCGGCAGGCAGCTTGTGCCACGCCCGGCAGAATGTATGAGAAGCTCTGGAAGGTGCTCTGCAGGAACGCGACCATGTCGGTGACGAAGGGAGACGCGTGACCGTACGATTCCGGCAGCACCCAATCGTAGCCCTCGAGCTCCTCGAAGAATTCATCCAGCTTGCAGCACAGTTTGGTCGAGACCTGCTGTTCGGCCTCCGACCGAGCCACGTGGAACATGGCAGACGGTGTCTGTGTAACGCTCTGTACCGTTCCCGTCATTTTGCATACGAACGAATCCAAGAACGGTCCGGCCTTCTCCAGATACTGCGTATCGATAATGATCTGAATCACCTGCATCAGCGCCAGGCTGGGACTGCGGAACACGGCCGACAGGCAACCGCTGAAGCTGCGCGTGAGCAGCAGATTGGCCGCCTTGCGTACCATCGCGGCAATTTCGTTCGGTGAAAGAGTCAACTCTTCGGAGAACTTCATACACGCGTACATAAACTCCATCGCTTGATGGTACACCTCAGGCACCATCCGAGAGAAGGGAAACTTCTTCGGGAACGGTTGTGCTTCCAGCTGCTCCGAATGAAACGGAAACCGCTCGAGTACAGCATCGTACTCTTCCTGGTTGTGCGCCTCGAGCGGCAGAAAGTCACTTCGATCGAGAATGTCCCGGAACTCGTTCACCCATCGCTGCAGCAGCACCTCGTTGTAGTGATCGCGCATCTCAAGCAGTAAATCCCAAAGCTGCGTCACGGTGTAGCCATAGTTCTTCAGCGTCGTTATGCTCAGCATTATGAGATTCTTGATGCGAAGAAGCACGTTCGGATCGGTACAGGAAGAAGATGACATACTCAGCACGTTGACCGCGCGCGACAGTGACGACGACCAGAGATCGTCCAGGTAGGTGCGCGTCACAATATCACCGCCCGTGTTCATCACATGATCCTCGACCACGAAAAAGCCCACGATTGAGTAAATGTACGTTTTGTACGCTTCCAGATTATCGTGCATCGTTTGCGGTGCCTGCAGAACGAGCTTCGCCTGATCCCGGCGCTGTTTCCGGTAGTCCTTCTCGAAGTACTCCTTGTCGTTCAGCACGGTGTAGATGTGCAGGCAGCGGTATATGGGCGAAAAGTCGATCAGATCCTGCGCGTTCACATCCTCCTCGTCATCGTCGAAGTCACTTCCGGCGGCACCGGCCCCGCCCCGCTGCTCCGCCAGTTGTTTGTACTCGGCAATGATCGTTTCGAGATCGCGCTTCTGCAGCTCCTTCGTGTGTTTCATCGCGATTTCACCGATTTTCGGCGAAAACTTGCGAATGTTTTCCAGAAACTCGCGAAAATCCTCCTCCGAGGACTTTTTAATGTTCTCCTTCAGCCGCGGAATGGTGTCACGCATCTGCTGCGAAAACCGATAGCCGGCCACCTTCGGCAGGTACTCGTTCTCGAGCACCTCCAGAGTTTTCAGTGCCGGATAGTAGCGCTTCTCGCGCACCTGGCGGAGCAGCTTGCTGTAACACTCGAGCACCGGCAGGCAGCTGGATAAGCCCTCGATCGCGCCCGCAATATTGCCCTCCACCTTGCGAGCCTTCACTAGCTCGTTGCCCTTTGCGATCACTCCGGCTGACGCCTTGCCGAGGGAGTCGTTCAGCGTTAGCACCTCCTGGTTCAGACCTTGGGCTTGCGATTTCACCAGCAGCAGCTCACGGATCGAGTCAATGAATCCCTGGTAGTAGAGATTGCAGATCCGCTCAATGTCCTTATCGTGCGAGCGGATGCGAGCGTCCAGCTGCTCGGACACCTGATCGTGCGAGTTTCCCTCGAGGATGGTGCGAAACGTTGGACCCCAGTAGTCGTCCACCGCTTCGATGTCCTGCATCGATATACTACCCATGGTTATGGTCCTTCGCCTCTTGAAACGGCCTCTTTTTTGTTTTAATCGCACAAAATTTCTCCAGCTACTTTTCCCGTGTTTTAAAAGAGGGGGCGGGGAAATTCGTCATCCGCTGAAATGTAAACAAACCAAATTCTCAGTACTGTCAGTGCTGTCAAGTAAGTTGTTGCTGCTGCGGACAATGTGGACGACCCTGAAATTCGCGCGAAAAACATTCGTTCCTCCGTGTCGTGATGTCCTTTAAATATTTTGTGTTTTTGTGAAATAATATTGGCACGTGGCCAAATGCAAGGACAAGCTGGGACAAACTGCGACCGCGGTTGATCTCGTACCGATAACTACCCCCCATCTATGCCCGATCTCCGATAAAATCAAGGTGAGCTTTCTAGATGCTGAAGGATCTTGGAGGAAGATCCTTGCGCCAGAAGGATCACTTTAGTAACTGTGAGATGTATTGCGGAAGCGTGGAAACCTATCAGCATTACCATTTACATCATATCCACAAGCAATATACTTCTTAAAGCCAGAGGCATTGTTTATTTCTATTCCATGCGCTGTATCTTAACATACTACAGTTTTCTCATGGCAACGTTGGTCATTCGTCAGGTGCTAGTGACTATTTTTAACGAACAATAACATATTTACAATTGCTACTAACAACTAGCAAACTTCCTTAGCAGTCTAACGGTTAGTCTTCTGAAATGCCTATGTGCGCTCAATTAAAAACCCCTTTTCCGGGGCTCGCAAACGCAACTCTTATCAGCTAATCACTATCGCCTACCCTAATCACAATCGCTCAACAATCTATCACTCTTCGCCTGTTCCACAGGTAGGCCTTCTGGTGGGTTCTGCTGTGCTGCTTGAGGAACCATCACCCGATTGATGCCGTTTGTCTTGGATTTCTTTTGCGCCCGGCCCTCGCTTTTCAATCGTTTCACGTTTCTCCTGTGGAAACAGTACAGTATGAGCGCGAACAGAACGATACACCCGAGAACGGCTGCCGAAATCTTCATCCACGCCGTCTTGGCTTCAGTATCCAGCTGGCGCGAGTTCCGCACATCCATACACTGATGAAAATGGACCTCTTTATCGTCGTCCAGTTCGGAGGTCACTAGCGCTTTGCATTGGTCTTGCTCTGGAAAAGAAATGTTTACTTTTAATGCAACTTCCTCAGCTATTTGCCACTGGTTCGCTTACCTTGAATCGTTAGTGGTATGCAGTGCAATGGGGGGTGCATCACTTTCGTCCCCCGTTGGACCAGCTCCGCCGTTACTATCTGACACAGACAGGTCGGAATTTGGGTGTTGTTGAGATCGACCGACTTTAGATTACACATTGGCGAGAACTGCTCCAGCGCCAGGTCTTGCATTGCATTGGATGAAATGTTGAGCTGCCACAGATCGGGCAGAATTCCAAAGTCTGGCAAGCGTTGTAGACGGCAATCAGGCAGGCCGAGGATCTGCAGTGGGGCCTTGATTGGTTTATGTAGCTTCGTCAAATCACTTTCCAGCTCGAGCAATGCATTGTGACCGACGTATAGGTTTCGCAGAACCGGTAGCTGAAATATCTCCAACGGTATGGTTTTCATGGCGTTGTATGAAAGATCCAATGCCTGTAAAAACGGTTCAAATGGTTAGTCAGTTATCTCGCTCCGTTTCGCTGGTTACTTAACGCTTGACCTACCTCCAGATTCGTCAGATCGCTGAAGGCGCCTTCGTCAATGTTCTGTATCATGTTCTCGAACAGATACAAATACTTTATGGCGGTGTAGCGGGAAAACGAAGAGCGGCTCAAATCCCGGATACGATTGAAGCTAAGATCCAATATCTGAAACGAGGGGTGAATGATGTTGTATATAGAGTAGGGCGCAACATTGAACCAGGGGAGGTTGTTCGTCTGCAGCCTTTTCTTTCGTATCTAGTGCTTCTGTAGTTGAGTCAATTCTACGTTTTTCGGAGCGAACGAAACTGCCTTTCTTGGCGCGATCTGCGAGCAGTGAGGGACCACGAATCCCGCGCCGGAGCGATTGAGTTAATTGATTTAAATTGGTCTGTTAGTTTATTCTTAGCATCCCGGCCTGATCCAGACTTCGTCGTTGGTGGTGTTAGCAACGGATCGTTAGTGGAACCGAAACCGGACTGGGCAAACGCACATTTGATCATGAGAAAGAACATAATTTTTGGCGAATCAAATGGCAACTACCGCATTGATGCAATTGAGAATTATTTTTGCTCATTCCCTACCGGATCCCGGTTAACTGACGAGTGAAATGTTTACAATGCGTTTGAGACACACAAGAGGACACACGGTTTTTGGAAGGTCAAGCTCTACTAACTATTTTCAATCGGGGCCTTTGAAAATCGTAGCAGGTGTTAGGTAGTTACCCTTTTTTTTAAATAATCTTTTCTCTTCCAACATGAAGTTGGAAGTCATCAGACTAGAGTTGTTCATGTTCGCCAAGAAAAAGTGCACTGGTGTGGCAATTGACCCCCATCAATTGATTGGAATTAGTCGCACTGTCACAGTCCAGACTATTGAGCAAAAGGGGCAGTGCGTGGTCGTATCGTTTAAGAAAGGCCTTCGTAATGGCATTCGTGTGTCAGTACCACTTACCTCGAGATTAGACTTTAGCTGCTGCGGGATCTCCTTCAGGTTCAGGTTGGCACAATTGTAGCCGATCATTTTGTACGTCCGCTCGAGATGGCATCGCTGTGGACGATCCAGCTCTGTCGGTAACGTTGCAAATCCATTCGCATAACTTAGAGTAAGCATAAAGATGGCACTCAATGCAGGTAGCATTTCGAATCTACAGCGTCACTAACCTATACAAACAGAGTCATTCACAATGATTAAAACAATGGTCAAATCCAGCGTATATGGTTGCAGGTGCACCCAATGGATGAGTTAGCAGTTACTTCCACGTAATGATTACCAGATCATGATTCGTCAAATGTTTTCAAGGAAAATTTGTTTTGTATTTTAAAGTCATACAATTTGAGTTAATGACATCGCTGATAGTAAACCCAATGCTTCACATGTCCAGCAAAACAGTTACTGTTTGCGATAACGGTTTCTAGGATTACGATTACGCGTTGGTCGTCAGACGGTTACAGAGGTCGTCATCTTTTGACGTAGCGCGCTCAAGGCTGATAAGAGCCTTTTCATAGGAAGAATACAAGTAATAAATGTTCTAGACTTCAGGAATCAAGCAGCTCCAGCACGCTCAGCTTGCACAAAGTTCCAATCACAATACCAATGCTATCTAATCGATGATTCTTTCAAGACCTCGGCACGTTCACACAGATAAGATTGAAGAGTACGCGTTCCTAGTCCGCTCTATTTGTCAACATATTTCCCAGTAAGCACTTCTATTGATCGGCACAGATACACAGAAGCACTTTGAATCACCTTGATTGGATGCTGGCCTAGTTTGTTCATGCGCTTGCCATTATGGCCGCAGTGGGTGTTCCGCACGATTTACACAGGAATGGGGTGCGGTTGTTCGGTTCTGGATTGTTGATTCCACTGTCAAATTGTTGATCAATCACCGTGCACAATCGATCTACACTTGCGCCTATCCCTGCATGGTTCCCACATATATGGTACGGGAACGACACGGTTGACCAAGCACCTTCTTCACTATACCCACTAGCGTTGATTTAATTCAATTTCATCGTCTTCTCACTTTCAATTACAATAACGTGGCGCATTTTTACAACAACAAAAAACGGTTTATTTGATGGAGTGTTTATGGACCGATGATCAAACGAGTTGCTTTTGGGTTGGGTTTTCACTGTGAACAACCAGGGGACCCCATCGCAAACGTGTAATGACAGCATTTTGGTGGTCTAACTGTTGTGCAAATCGTTTGCCGGCTCTAACGCATCCTACTAGAACTAAGTGCACATTGAACGTGCCAAAAAAAAGTAAACAATTTATTCTAAGTTGTCCCATTATTTAAAAATCAATAGTTGCGATGACACCGCGAGATGGTGTCTGGTAGCTTGGGCACGTTGCGCTTCGTGACACTTTGAGGAATATCGACAATTAGTGAACGTGCTCAACATAACTGCTCCTCCAAACATTCATCAACTCGATCGTGGTAAATGGAGATCTTGGAACCAATATTGGAAACACAATGACTGTAACAAATTAGTCAATCACTTGTCAAACGCACTGCAACTGGTACCGAGATCATTTCCACATGCCTTGTAGTTTTCATTTCCAAATTCACGTTTCCGGTGCGTCGACCATGTGTTAAACGAACGGCTGATTATTGCGGCGGATACGCCAATTGGCTGTCACACCGTTGGCTGTCCAACAAAAATACTAGCTAACCAAACATGGCTGTCGATCACGGTGGTAGGGGATTGATCTGGCAATCATTACGTATCCTTTGCTACCACCTATCATTCAGGTTGTCTTGTTTCACGCAAACCGAATGCCTTAGTGCCTGACGCACGCGGATCCACGGGCAGTCATAGTAGAACGATCGACACCCACTACAGAAAACTCGGCCAGAGAACTCGGTTAATTGGTTTAATTTCCTTTAATTAAGTCAACTATGTTTTCGAGAGTCGATTGTTCGCAGAACACGGCGCTCCGCGCATCCGAGATACCGAGCGACTGTGTCTCAGCTCGGTAGTGTATAAGGTTTGCTATGGCAGCCACTAGGCGTGTGATGTGTCTATTGTTTGTTAGTTCCTACACCTTCTAACAGCGCTAGTGCACTGGTATGCGCTTATGCAACAGCAGCAACCCCGGGTTGCCCGGTGCGGTCGGTCTATATTTATGAGAGCTACACGCGGCATCATAAACGAGAGCGAAAATTATGACCGACAGATCAGTCGTACGTTGTCTGTATCCGATCTCATCGGAAATGATAGTCACATCATTGCACCAAGAGAAGCGCACTACAGTGACATTATGCGACGTGATGGATTTAAACAACGGCCAAGGCACGGCGCGTTGACAACCGCGGACAGCATTTGTGACGTCTATACCTTCCGGCGTATCACTACACCAGGAAGAGATTTGTTATCTTATCAACTGATGCAGCTGATGTTAAACAGTGGTGGCCGCACGATAGGAAGATCATTTAAAGGACTTCTCTTACAATGTCTTTTCCAATGGCAATCATTTCAAGAGCCCACCTAGTGAGACACTGGTGAACCAGAAAGGGCAAATAATTTGTTTGATCAGATGGCTATGAGAAACATTAGATAGATTTTGCTGCGTCGCCATCACACGATCACACCAGATACAGATACACGATCGTAAATGATCCATTTGTAAACCCCAACCGCAGGCAACGCACTTACTTCGGCTCGCGAGTAGACAACTTGCACTTGTCCCTAGACTTCAAATCGGAAACTAACGTCGAATTCATCGGCGACATTTTCGGCGTACCGTACTGCGCATTCTCACCCTGAAGACAACCGAGAGGGACGTCTTATCGCAAGTACAAGATACCAAAGCCATTTGTCACCACACCGCTGTAATTACACACGTCTGAGTTTTCGTCACTTTCGGTCAAAGGCTTCCCCATACACCATGCGCCGGTAGACATCTACAGCGCACACAGAGTTGATAAGAAATGGTGTATTCGACGGCGGATTCATGGTTGTCTTATCATAAATCCCCCCCGAATTTCCGGGAATCAAATCTTAAATCTCCGAAGGTTTAGATTCTTAACGCAATGGTAACGCGTAGGCCTCGAACACGTTTCGCGCCCCTTGTTGACCGTCGACCGTTAACAGATGCCACATTATCGGAGGGGTGTTAATTAAAGAACTTCCTAATGGTCTAAAATAGACACGGGACCGGACCGAAACGTACCGCTCCAGTTTTGTGTAAGGCCAGTAACTCTCGCTTGCGTCGATTCCACTTGGCGCACTGCGCGTAACACGGTGATCGTTCCGGGCCGACAGCTTACCGATTACTAAGTCACTAACGGTCGATTTGGTTTGAAACCACGAACAGTGGTTGTGCCGTCGCACGTGTGTATATGCGGAGAAATAGGATGCTGCTGCTCTTTTCTGGCTAGCATGTTCCCTCTCAGTTATTAGAGGCGCAGTGGCCGCTGTCTTGCTTATCGTTCGTTATTGGACCAGAGTAGGGGGCGACGGGGACTGGGTTAGTCCAGCGCAGTAATAAAAAATCTTGAGAATGACAGTCTTCAAGATGCGCTCGGTCTTATCACACCGGCGTACCCGGGTACGTCTGTAAGATGGGAAGAAAGTTGTTCCTCTAGGTAGCTCAATCCTTCGGGAAACCCTGATTCATAATCCTGGGTCGTTATAATGAAGTCTTGTTTCAGTAAAACATGATCACCCAGAATTTATACCTAGCATTTCAGGTAACTAAGACAATAAGAGAAACTTCATACAAAATTGAGGTTTTCTCTCGACACAAGTTCAAACGGATGTACCAGTGCGTCTTGCTTCACAGTACCTGCGAGCGAAGGTAGCCATTTTGTAAAAGATAAATGGAGTGCAAACATGAAAAACTGTTACTCACCCTTAACAAAGAGCTACCCGGAAAAGCGATAAAATGCGAGCAGAGCGAAAGAGAAGCAATAAATCGTTGCAAACACTTAACTTGCCGTAAAACTCAATACGTTTGTAATCAGGAAAAACTAGCGTTCGCCAAAGAAAGATATGAAGTTCCTCTGTTCTAGCTTACAACCATTTCACATACCGGTACAGGTTCATACGTAACGATGCGTGTGCTAAATGGTGCTCCAGCGCTTTAAGTACCTGCTGTTCGGTACCGGCCCCTTACCAGCCATCAGTTTGCCAGATCATCGTTATGTAAACAACGGCACCGTTTGTTGGACTGACCGAAAGGATCACTTTTTGGGCAAGCATGTATCAGCATGACTCGTGAACTGATGTACGGGTGCAAATGGCCTTTGTGTAAACACCGTACCTCAAGTCGCGCCCGTTCTTCCGACCGAGCGCCGCATGGGGGATCATTCATAGCATCAGCATGAAACTAGAGTCAAGTTCAAACAAGATGCAGATCCCTCCCACTGTGAACTACACCATTAGTACCGCCCATTGGTTCGCCCCCCACCCCCCTCCCCCCTCATCCAAAATGAATGTGGTTTCATTTTATATTTATGCTAAATCGTCAGTACACGGTGAGGGATTCCTCGAACAGATGGGCCAGATCCGCTTCCGACTGTGCACGTGGTGCTAGCTTCGTGATGCGCTCCTGCGGTAAAGTACCCTTGACCAGTGCGGGAATGTCGGAATAGTTGAACCCGAGTGCCGATAGGCCATTCTCGATCTTCATCTCGTGCATGTACTGGCGTACGATATCGGACAGTATAGCTCCAGCATCTTGGCGATGACTCTGTGTGCGTGAGAGAGGGAGTTGTATTATTATTGTTTTTATCCGAGGTGTCCTGTTTTTACCTTCGATACATCCGCTCCTAGAATTTCGGCCGCCTCTAGGTGACGCTCTGGACAGCTAGCACCGGTGAAGCGGAACACGGCCGGTGCCGTCATCACCACCGAGAGACCGTGAGGAATGATCGGATGACTTCCTGTGTAACCCTCGGGAATGAACTGTTTTACGAGTCCCGCGATCGGATAGGAAAGTCCATGGCATAGGTGCACACCAGCATTGCCAAAGCCAACACCGGCCATCGTCGATGCTAGATGCATCTGCGATCGTGCCTCCAGATCGTCCGGATGGAAGACGGCTCGTTTGAAGTGCTTGCTGATCGTGTGCAGTGCAAACCGTGCCCAAACGTCCGAGATGGGATTACTGCCTTGGTAGGGTGGTCTAAGCTTGGGGTTGACTGGTGCCGGACCCCGCTCCGTGTACGGTATGGCGGTGAAACTTTCTAGCGCATGACAGAACACATCGAATCCACAGTACGCCGCCACCTTCTCTGGCTGGGAGAGAGTATGCAACGGATCCACTAGCCCCAGCGTTGGCCGGAGCGCCTTGCTCGATATACCCGTTTTCGCGTGCAGCGGTTTATGGTCGAAAATGACAACTCCCGTTGTCTCCGAGCCAGTCCCAGCGGTCGTTGGTACGGCGATCAGTGGTTTTAGCGGTACCGTTACCTCTTTTGCGCTGCCGATCGGTGCGTTAACGTAATCCAGGAACTCGGCCGTCCGATCGGCACTGTACAGGTTGGCGGCCTTGCACGTATCGATCACCGAACCACCGCCAATAGCGACAAATGCATCGAAATGCTGTTTGCGGGCAAAATCGATCGCTTGCTGAAGACTTTCGTTCGTTGGCTCAACACGAACGTCGGTGTACAGTGTGGTGCTGATTCCGGCTCGAGTGATAGCGTCCAGTCCGGACTTTACCGAGGCTAAACCCATTACATTGCGATCAGTGACCACGCAGACGTGCCTGGCATTCATGTTCGCCAGATCGTGTCCCAACTCACGGGTCACCCCGGGACCATAACGAATCGTCGATGAGGACATCTAAGATATAGAGGAAACAATGTTAGCAAACTGGGACACGTTTATCGCAAATTATGCTCACCTCAAACGCATAATCATTCCCGGGAGATAAGCTGCTGTGATGAGGTTTCCCGCAGTCAGTGCGTGAGTGTGCCGGGCAGCTGCAGCTATTTGGATTTGGGTTTTATTACACTCAAATTTGAATTTAAGAACATGATCTCGTCTCGTCGCTCACCTTCCGCCAGATACGGTGCGCATAAGGCTTAAAACTCTGCCGCGATTCCACATCCTTGGGCTGTGTTTTAGCTCTGTGATATCGCTGTGATAAAGACACTTTTGGGTAATACTAATTTAATCACACATTTTAAGACAAAAGAAAGGAGATTGCGTTATCAGTGTTGTCATAATTTTGACCGTTACACTCGAGAAATCCCACAGTGCCACAGCACGGTGGACGAGATGGGTGCTAACGGGGTCAAAAATTGTTTGCTTATTTTGCTCGATTTTGACCATTTTGGTCTTTGTGTTATTTTTCAGAAGGTACTTTTGAACCGCAAATTCCCCGTTTCCACGATATGAGAATTGCAGATTTTATGACTATAGTTCACATTTGTTCAAAAAGAGGCGGTTGATGCACGAAAATAGCGGTGAAATTTAAACGGAAATCTTTAGTCTACTAAAGAACGACGATGGTTATTTTTCCCGATCTTATTTATTAACAAATGGGTAATATTCCTCTGTATTCACACTAATCCTTCCGCTATGAGTCGATATCTATACTTTCGCTGGATGAAAATCCCCACCATCCTTCATATCCCCTCATTCAGCTGATATCGCACTCCACTTTATCGGACCAATTGCAAACGTTAAGGATGGGATCAAACAGCGTACCCGACGGGCAGCTGAACTCGAACGCAATGCCCTCGCCGAGGCACATGAAGTAGCGACTACAATCGGTCGGATGGGGGACGAATCCTGTCTGTCCACCGGCACAGGGACGGTCCGATGATCCCGGCGCTCCTGTCGTGGTGGTAGGCTGCGTAGACGCCGGTGGGCGTGTGGATGGTGGCCAGCTGGTCGTAGTGGTAGGGCTGGGAGTACCTCCGTTGAGCAAGGAACGAATCTCGTTCATCAGCGGATAACGTCCTCCACCGCACACACCATTAAAGTCATCGGTTTCTAGTGACCATACCATTGCACCACCCAGTCCTTGGTCGAGCAAATACTGAACCTGAATAACGGGCGAAACATTTTTTCGTTATAATCCGTACCAGTTGCAATATCAAGATGGAGGTGGCTTTACCTTCAACTGTATCGATCGCAAATCATCATAACCTAACCACTGGTTGTTACGCACGGCGTAAGGTGCCTGCTGTTCCGGGCTCCAGCGCAAGTCCCACGATTCCTTGCCCAGCTTCTCGCAGAACTCGTTGTAGCCCATTACCCCGGGTTCGCCGGTGTACGGTCCCGCCGTACCGCCACCAATGACGGGAGCGCCAACCTGCGAATTGGCTGCATTGGCCAGCGTAAAGCTACGTCCGTACAGTGGTATTCCGAGTATAAGCTTCTCCGCTGGTGCTCCATTGCTTAGCCAGAACCGTATGCTGGCATCGACGTTGAACTGTCGTTGCAGTTCGGTCTGATCCGCTGGACCGCGGAACAATGGAGCATTGATGCCAGTGTAGCTATCCCAGGCACCGTGCATATCGTACACCATGACATTGAGGAAGTGGAAACTCTTCGAGATCCGCGGTATGTCGTACGATAGGCCAGCGGAGAACTCTACCGAAGCTACGGCCGCTGTTAATAGTAATCCATGTTGATCGAATCTGAAACGGAAACAGACGATTTATCCACAGTCAACGACATTATCGACCTTTTTTTGTTTCGCTTCTTACACGGAACGCATCTCTTCCACCAGCTGGGCATGGTTGTTACGATCGATCAACGGATTACCGTCGCGCTGAGCCGGATACTCCCAATCCAGATCAATTCCATCGAACCCATGGTGCTGGCAGAACGCCACACAATCGTAGATGAAGCGCTTGCGAAGCTCGGCACTGGCTGCCATTTTGGAGAACTTGCGGGAACCCTCGTTCCAGCCACCGATGGCCGCCAGCGTCTTCAACCCGGGAGCGACATTCTTCAGTCCAACGAACCGCTTAATGTGACCACGGCCCCAGTTTTCCTCCAGGTCGAGGTACGGATCAATAATGCGCACCGTGGCGTCCTCGTTGATGCCGAAGAATCCGTACATCAAATGGGTGCAGAGGTGCGGATTGATATGGTCAATATCGAATCGGCCCAAACCGTGCCGATAGACGGCCCACGTACCCACATAACACACAACCTTTTTCTGCTGCTCCTTCTTCTCTTCAATGGAGTCACTTGCTTTCACCGAGATCACTCCGAGTAACACTAGGCCGACCAACAACAGGCCTCGCACGAACTGTTCTGACATGATGTAGTACCACAGCCGATCACTGTTATCAACGAAATACTTCGGACAGGCGTTCATGAAAGTTACTTTTATAGATGCAACCACCCAGCAGGTACTTCTGAAGTGTACTGGACCGGCCGAGGAGAGAGTGAGCGTGCGATATCGGCTCAAGTGGTCGGCTAGCTTGTGTCCGCCTGGACACGTCTTTACAGCGCTCAATCGCGTGAAACATTCCGACTTACTCACGCCATCGAGTGCATTACCATGCGAATCGAACGCACTTCCTTCTTCTCTCGAATCCCCATCACGGTCCGATGGTGTGCAACATTGCAACTCTGCCAGGCACGTGGAGTTGCGGCTGACAGGCTGGTTTGTGGAAGTACTTGTCTTCGGAAGGCGAAGTTACCGAGAATTTCGTAAACAAGATCCGTTCTCGCTCTTTTGCCAGAGCCTAGAATCCTCATCCAGACGTCGTACATTTAATGGCTGGTTGGTTGGTTTGGTGGTTTTTCTCCAGCCGAACACCTACAATACACTTCAAGTCCCATTACAAAACACTTCGCGGGTGAAGTGTTACAATACGGATTAGCCACATCAGAGGCGATAAGATTGCGCTCTCCGGTTCTCTCCCTATGTATCTCAAATAAAGCACGAAACATTATGTAGCATGGAACAAGTTGGGTCAGTTCAGTTCGGAGAGCAACCAATTTAGCAAAATCCCAGAATGGGAATGTTTTCCAATGAGTCCAATTAGTCCGGTGAACTACACCGTACATGATGATGTGTACCGAGCAAGTCCAGGATGCATCTTGCAGCAATCGGCTCTAAGCCCTTTCGGATGAAGATAACGTTTACGATGTTTATCGATAAGCCATCAGTAATGGTACGTAGCCAGTGAGACCTCAAGACTTCAAGTGGATCAATAGAAAACAACTAGCAATCAGCAGCGCTTATGGGACAGGAGTATTCGGAGGAGAGACTGTGGGTTTGAGCCAGTTCCGGCCGTTAGAAATCACGACAGTCACGACGACTTTCCCTTTGATCTACCCTGGTCATCATTGATGCGCTATTTTGTGAAGTTTCGTTGTTTGCTATGACCTTACTTTAGCCGAGGAATGGCGTTGTCCACAACGCAACAATTACCATCTGGAGTGCTGCTTGTTCATTGCTCTATGAGGTTTAAAAGATAAGAAGCGAAGTGACGTAAAGTGACGAAAGAATATTTGTACCAGTTGTGGAATGAATGATGAAAGCCACTAATTATTTTCCAGTGCGTAACGGTTCGCAAGGAGAACACTAAAGGTATACATCCTCGCTCTCATCCGCTACAACTCGACAGACAAATCCATACTGTCAGGACGTACAGGGGCTACAGGATAGGGTTGTTCTCTTATAACCACTTCTCGTTATCATAATGAGCGTCCTGCGTTTTGACCCATCATTTCAAAAACCTCCTGCTTCTACACACGCTTCCGACAGCAGAACGCTGGCTCAGCATTCGGCGAAAGGCATCACTTGACGCACCCACTCATCTCCCTTCAATCTCCTTCCCCCAATTCGTCGGTCCGTTCGGTGACGTTCGACGGAATCGTATTCCTTTGCAGATCCGGCCCAGTCTTAGGAGGTGAAGCGAGCACCGACCGCAATCCACCGACCAGGAAGCTACCGGCGTCAACGGGGTCGATGGTCACGCGTTATCTTCGTTAAAAAATATGTTCTATCTACCGAGGTGGCAAGTGGTGCGGTGTAAGGTGGTGGTGCTGCCATGAAAAGACGGTGACCGATATAAGGTGGAAAATAGAGGACCGTGCGCCTCCACCATCATTACCAGGTCCTGGGGTTGTGACGTTCGCACATTTGAGACGTCCTCCGTTTGTCGCCTGATTAAGCTGCTAGAAGTGGGACACTAGTGAGAAGGAGGACATAGCGGAAAGCGAGAGAGTGAGGAAGAAAGGGTGGAACGGCGAAAAGGGCATAAAATGAAAAGACGAAATGTGCCAACCGACAGGGAGTCCGAGGGTTGATGAGCTTCGCCTTGATTATCACACCGGGGGAGGTGATACGGTGAGGTAGGCCCGAAGGGATATGATTTTTTGGTTGATAAGCACGTCCCTAATGGTCACACGATGCGTCACTGCGTGGAGTGTGGAACCGGACCGCCGCCCATACGGTGCGTCGTCAACATGAATGAAAAACGATTCTATTCATCCGTCGGTTTCAGTCGGTGGCACGCAGCACCATCAGCATAATTCCTCGTGTCCCCTTTCATACATTGAATCCCGTTCTCAAGCGCGCCATAATCGAATGAAGAGTTTTAATGGCTTCTCGGGACCATTTTGCTGCTGCTGGAATGTAATTGGTATGATCCACCTTTTTATTAGTAATTTATCAAAATCACCTGCCTTTCGGTTTTTTTTGTGCGACCAATGACGTTGAGTATTCTAGGAATTCCGTAAAATGCTCTATCTTTGGCAAATAATGAATGAACACAGGGCGTATATTCAAATGTTGGGTACGTGATTGCATTCGAATTATTTTGAGCCTACCGGGAACGCGCTGTTTGGGGTGGGGAGATGGTGTACGATTTTGACGACGATCTAAACGATTTTCGTTTTCAACCAACCATGTTGCAACCGTCAACCTATTTTCAATTTGCTCATTTATTCTGAACTCCGGACCGTCAATTACCGGTTGCATGTTTTCATTTAGCAAAAGAGTAATCTGAATGACTTCTCAGTGTGCCAGGGCCTCATCTGGGCACGCTAATGGTTTGTGAGAGCTTCCAGCATTCTCTTCCTTCCTGGAAAATTGGTCCTGGGATGATAAATCATGATGTGGGACTCATCTGGCATTGTAGAGTTTTCTCGGTGCCTGTGTGTGTGTGCTTTTAATTTCGGTTTCGCCTACTAGAAGCTGTTATTCTAGTAGCGGTGCACTGTTGGATGGACAGATGACACTCCCTACATGACAACCTCAGTAGGCGCTGCTGCGTTGAATTTTAATTTGGAACCCCCCAAAAATGGCAGCCGCTATCATTGGCGGAAAATAGCCGAAACCAAGAACTTACCTTTTACCTCTTTCGCACGCCCTTTCTCAATTGGAGTCTATCCAAACAAATGAAAAATTCTGATAAGGCGATATGTGTACGGTGTTCCTTCGGCGGTGCTTAGCCAACCGAATGTTCGTGATGGGAAATTTGGGGAATTTGACGGGGGCGGACGAGCGATACAAATATATTTCTTCTCGAACACACTACAGGGGTTCGCGGGAAGGCCGGTCTGAATATGGAAGGGGTGGTTGGTAGGGCGACCTTCTATTCTTCACTTTCGACTTACATGCAAACTGTAAATACTCTTAAATATCACACAAGCTCTCTGTTCCCAATACACAGTACCACCAACATGGTCTGCCCTGCCTCTAGACCCCCTCTTGGACAAGCGGGTTACCGTGCCTAATGTTAAGTGCTTACTACTAGTGCTGCTCCTGCTGCTGTGGTTGCTTCTACTACCACAACTACTACCACTATTACTACTCTTTATCTCTGCTTGGACACGCTTGGACGAGCGTTCATATTCCCCTGTTCGATGATGATCGACAGCGCGTGTGAGTTTCGGCGTTTGTTTTTTTTTTTGGTGTAATCAGTTGGCCCACCGCAAGCAACATTTGTGGCGTACTTGGGCTATGTGGTTTTCTTTCCTTCTTCTTCTACTTATTATTCCCCCCGCCCTCCCCGCCTCATCTCCTCAGTTTTTCTTTGGTTTTAAAATGATAAAACTCCTGCGAGCGGCCTTCGGTGCTTGTGCTTCATTAAGAAGGCAGCAGTAATTGAGTTATGGACGACCGCGGGGTCAGCGTGATTGCGCGATGCTAATGGCAATTAACCTTAATTCTCTCGCCAACTCTCTTTCTCTTTGTCTCGGTCTTTCTTTCTGTTTCTCTCGTTATACCTATCGGAGGCTGATCGAGACACCATAGCGATAGTGAACAGCGTTCACCAGCCCTTTATGATGCGGCATCTTTGATGGGACCAAACCAAACGAACGGGGCAGATCATCGAGGAGAGTACTCCACACTCCACAATCAAGATAAAACCAACCTTCACCCGGTGACACTGTAGCCACGGAGGGTACTATTTAAACACAAGCATAATAAGAAACTTAAGAATGATAACAAAGACTAAAGGAACTTTGCTCCTGCTGCTGCTGCTGCTGCCGCTCGCGCTGGCCCTAGCTCTCTAATTAATTGCTTCCGATCATGGTAACGGCGGCAGTGGCGCTACTATCAGCAGGATAACACGGTCATCAGCCAACCGAACCCGACCACGACGCGGAGTGTCTTGGTTGCCTTTTGACTGTCGCCGCTACCGCTTCCACTGGCACCTGTGCTTGAAGCTGCTACGATTCGAGGGCCTCTCGACAAATAATTTGCTTACATTTTTGCATCTTCCACCGGGAGATGTAGCGCCTTTCGGCCTACACTAACCGTAAGAAGTCACGACGAAGGTCCTTGAAGTGCGCTGCATGACTGCAGTATCGTTCGAGCAGCAATGCTAATGAAAAGATGCCAAAACCGTGGCATCCCTCCCGGGTGGCCCTTGACCACGATGACTGAACCACTAACGAAGAAGTCTCTATCTCAGGCTTCGCTTCAATCGCTGCGGCCAGCGGCGTGGACACCGTGAACACTCAAGTCCGACGCCCGGCGAATTGAAGAGACCACTTTTGTGGTCCCATAAATTTGGCTTTTCTGGTCAACATTGTCGGCATCGAATGGCCATGTCCGTTGTGCGCTCATTTGCGGGTTCTATACTGATGTTGCTTTGAAAATGGCTCTTACCAAATAGCGTGAACCGTGCATGGAAGGCCATTGAGTGCGCTGGCGATGATCACGCTGATGCGGCCATGCGGAACCCCGGTCAACACCGGTCAATCTGCATGCCGGTCGAACCGTTTTTGGAAATTGGAATGTTGCTTGGGTCATTGGTCATTGAATGCGTAAGACGAGATGACGCAGCCCGGGAGGTGGCTTTGGCTCTGTGCGTGTCCTTGGGCCATCCAAAAAAGGTCCTCAACTCTCTTTTCCTTCTCTGTCTCTGATTCGCATTCGTTTTCCACTTTTTATGATTCCCAGATTCACAACTCGATTCCAGCGGAACGAGCGGAACACTCGCACAGATACACATTAATGATGACCGTTGGCGCCATCAAATTACGTCGTTAGAATGAAAAGTAACGAGGTGCTGGGGAAGGAGCTGCTTCAGCGGGGGGTCACCTAATCATCGCCTACCACCGGATTCAAAACGAGAAGCGCAACGACAACGCCAACGAGTGGGCGCCAGGGTCCCGGGTTTTCTCTTGTTGACTCGAAGCAACTCCGCGCTCGAAGACCAGGAAACACAAACAGTCGGCAAAAGGGCGACCAAACAACGCAATGGCCCCAGCCAAAAGCTTCCTCTTCTCTTTAGTGCACCCCTCCCCGCCCTAAAGGGACGGGACAAACATCTTGGACATCGCAGCAAACACGATCCGAGCTGCCAAACTCGCGTTTAACTCGTGAATCTAATTCCTACCAGGGGGAGGGTGTTTCCTTCCTTTCAGGCGTTTTCCGTTTAAGGCAGTTTACTGCTTCACCGCCGCCACCGCCGCTGCGATGAATCCCGCTCCGGTTCCGGTGCGACGTCAGCCTTCTCACGACTCGTGCCGGCCACTGCTAATGGTCGCCCTGCTGGCACTGGTGATCGGTCTTCGCTGGGTACAGTTGGGTGGCCTGCACGGGGGTCAGTTTTTGCTCGTGCCACGATAGCTTATCCTCGCTGTACTCTGAAGAGAAAAAAAAACACCAATAGGGATGCAGAGAAGGATATGATGAGCCCAAGGATAGAGAGAATGACCTCGTCTGCCATCGTTTTAATCCTTCCTATCGTTCGAAAGGAAAGGTGGTGCCCGCGAGCCATTGCATTAATCATTCGAATGTTCATTGCTTAAAGCGGACAGCGACATTGACGATAACGATCTTAATGCTTTGCAGGTTTTTCCGCTCTGCAAGCCGCTGCATAAGGCTCTCCAAAGACGGGGCCCAAGGCAACACGGCAAGACTTATCAACAATTCTCTTTCGTTCTCAGCAGTTCCAGCTCAGCATTCCAGCTGGTAGCTGCATCGTCACCTCAAACCAGTACGACGGTAAACAACAGTATGACGACGAAAAAATAAGTAGACACACCGTGCACCGTGACCCGAAGCGATTTTCAAAGAATCTGAACACCGAAACTCTCTTCCAACCACAACGAGCACCCCAGCTGGGACGGGAATGTTTGATTGATATTTGATGTAAACGAGCACGATTGCACAACCCGTTGGCCGGTTTGCACATTGTGCTACATCAAGCACAAACAGACAAACTCAATCAATTTGTGATAACATGGATCACTCCGCACATTCCCCAGTGCTTTCAGTCGCTCCGGCACGCTGGCACGCTGCATTGATTGCTACTTCTTCTGCCCCACGGACCACCGGATGGACCGGACCGGCGAGCAAGCGACCGGAGCCGCAGCAGCAAATATACCTACCAGGCAGCGTCTCGATGGCGCCGAGTATTACGAGCCCGTTCGGAGGTTTACACGCCACCATCGTCGCCGTCGTCGCTCCCTCCTTGATGCTCTCCGACGGATGGATGATACCGGTACAGCAACCGACCTTCGGCTTGTCACCGCCCCCCGAGAACTTGACGTGCTTCTTGACGAGCAGCAGGGAAGCGCCCCGTTGCGTACAGCGTACGACCGGACCGGTAGGGTGCGTCGCCGGAAGCCTTACGGTCGGTGTCGGGGGTGATGCTGCTACACCTGTAAAGCCGAAGGACCGAAGCGTTAGCATGGCGAGTGGATGGCGGCCGAGCGCCACGATTAGCATACTTCCCACGAACGCACCGTTGATCTGCGTTTCCTCCGGTATCAGGGTGCAGTTCGTGTGCGGACAGATCACGGGGCTGAGGGCGGCCGTCTTCGTCTGCGGCAGACAGGACGGTGCCGGTGGACTGTACTGGATGTTGGTAGGCTGCATGGAGGGGTGCGGTGCGGTGCGGTGTGGTGCGAGAAGAAGCAAAAGACACAGACCGTGAGTTCGGTTAACTGACATGACATGGCAGATGCTGTTAGCGGTAGGACCCGACTTCCGACTTCAAGACAACCATCCCATAGCTTGTGACAGAGTAAGTGACTTCGCTCCTCCAGAAGAATGCTGCAGGTCAGTCGGATGTTGGACGTTCTGGTGGACATACATTTTAAATGGTTTCCTAAGATGAGTGCGGAACTAGACTGATTGTGTGGTTTACTACTGCATTTAGCTGTAACCGATCCTCTATCTGGCCTCTAACAACCACAAAACCACCTCGACGTCAATGTTGGTGCCTTTCCAATTAATAAAGTCCACGTGGTCCTATTCTCAGGCTATTCCTCCGGGAGAAGGAATAGCGCATCTAAATCGTATTTATGAGTTGCAAATTAAACTTACGACAATCCATCCAACGAGCTAGCTGGACCAACCACACAATTAAACAGTGTGCACTGTGCCTGGAGTTATCATCGGATCATGAAACATCAACCAAAGGCCTCCTGTGTACCTCGAACCATTGCTCACTATTTCGCGATGCTCTCGCTTGATGTATATGAAGTAATCTTAATCCAAGTGCCCGTTGATCCCCGTGATGTTTGTAGAATGGATTGTTCGGACCCAAACGAGCAAATGGCCTGCATTTTCTTTGCACTCGTTGTATGCCGTTTTCTAACGGGATCTGAAATTTCCAACTCATTTCGCCCGCCCCCAAAAAGCGTGTGGGTAGTGCGCTCTGTTGTTCGAAATGATGGAATACACTTTCCGTGCCAGGCAACACGCCAGGCATGCAGCATGGGAATTACGCCTTCGCGCGGTTCGACCCTTGGCCATATTAGATCCCTTTCTCCCTCCTTTTTGGCCCAACTGGTGGTAGTAGAATGGCATTTTCGGAGAGAATGGGAAGGGAATAAATCACTCAAACGGTCACTGCAAAACTATGCTTTTAGCCCTCCTGTACAAGTACAACGACGACGACGACGACGGGGCTCTCCACGGAGTTCAAGTTGCCGGTAGCCTCCTTTTTACACAGCTTCCCACGCTAGGATTAAATCCGACGGCGGCGTCGGTGGCAATTGAGGTACAAGAGGTCGGTTGTGCGGAGCAACGGTGATAAGTCCGGAAAACCCGGAATTTATACGATCTTGATTAAGATTAATGGCGAACCCGCTAGGGTTCCCGGCATCGAGAGCGGAAGTTATGAATCATTTTGCTTCGCGAGTCGGGTCACTTGGCCACCCGGGGTGGGGTGGTGGCTCGTGTTGCATATAATTTAATCCTGACAAACGCTCCCAATCGCAGTCTAGACCTATTCGCATCCGCGAAAAATACCGAAACCAGAGGAAACCAAAAAAAAAAGACATAGATCGTTGCCTGCTCATTAATGGCTTTTAAGATGGATGAAGAAACGAAAACTTTCGCGAACACGAAACACGCTGTCTCGAGCGCACACCCGAAAAGTAGTTTTCACTTCCGGAAGGAGAGCGTAAAGGGCAGCGACGTGTTTGCTATCGTTGGGTGTCACAAGTTGGTCGGTTTTTGCAGTGAGCGAGTTGATACTTACGCAAGTGTAGGAATCGTCGTCGGCCTGTCCTCGGCCCGCCTTGTATTCCTGGTACTGCGATATCACGCACAGCAAACAGTAAATCTGGGCCAGGAAATATGGAACAAAAACAGGAAAAACATATGAATATCAATGCGAACGAATGTAGTGTGGTGCGTGAGGGATGCACATTTTGCTTGGTAAAATGGGTTTTCATCGCTCATGTTTCATTTGCCCTGTTTGGCGCAAACAAAGGCCAAATGGAGAGGAATGCTGAGAATGATGGTACTCGGTATGATCGTGTATATTTCAGAGTACAATCAGATTGATTTTTGGAAAAAATGCAGGCATTCGATTTTGTGTTCGAAAATGATTTCCATTTCTGGCTTCCTGTAGGAGATGTATGGAATATAGCCTATTTACAATGACGTGATAATGCAACTTAGCTTTGAATGCTACTGAATATCGTCGGAGAACATTCACGAACTGAAATACTGGTTCCCGGAATGTATAAGGAGCCGAGAGTGATGCATTCTAGGAGTTTAACTGTCTTTTTGGTTTCTGAGTATCCTGCATTTTGTTTTTAAATTGGAACTGGTGGCGTTCACTCAAAGAGTCTTAGTAGATAATGGACTTAAAAACTCTCGCACTCGAAGCAACGTACTGGCGCTATTGAACTATATTATCAACCAGAAATTCGTTGCGGTCCGGTTCCATTTTCATATTTGATTTCTTTAAAGAGATACAGACACACGAAATACTTACGTTAAGACACATGATGAAGAAATCAATCGTAAACAGCATCGCTGTCAGTGGCTCAAACTTAAGCTGATTCAACCGTACGGTTCAAAATAGAGAAAAGCATAAGAAAATGAAAATTTTATTCAAGTTATTTCTATTACCGGTATGATGATGATGATGGTGATGGCGACGAAACCGGTACGGTTATTACTCGTCAAACCTACCGTTTCTATGACAATTAGATACATAAAGTGGGCGCATTCCACCAGCAGGTCCGCTATCATCACCAGAATCCAGGGCAGCAGCAGGGCTCGATTATTCTGCCGAGAATAGAGATGTGAAATGTCATGGATTTTTTACGATAAAAGCATTGCAACATGTCTGCAAGCGGGGCTACGTACCATTTTCAATCCGATTAGAACGAGCACCGACGACAGGACTCCTAGGGTGGCAAAGATCAGCAGCAGCACGTTGAACTTGACCGTGACTACCGTAACAGATGAAACCAAGGAACAGGATAAGGAGGAGGAGAATGAAAGGAATTTTATTTAAAAATTTCATCCTCAACAATAACGTAACGCTCACAGGCGGCTGAAGAAAATGGCCCGGGTCCGGGAATCTGTAAACCGGAAGAGGTATGGACTTCTTCTCGTTATTGATTTTCGTGCACAGAGTTGGCCAACTTGGAGCGAATGGATGCCCGGATGCAGCAAAATCGAATGCCGGACGGACGGGAAACGAGCTGGCACCGGAACAACCGGATGGCTCCCTGCCACTAGGATCTCAGTCCAGGCTCCAGGCGCTGACAAAGTGTAGCCCAAGTTCAACACGATAGACGAACCTTTAAAGGGGGAGGTAATTCCAGGATGCCGAGCAGTATCAACCCCTCCGGGTTTCCTCTCCACTATACCAAACTATGCTGTAACTCTCTCTCTCTCTCTGTCGCTCTTTTCGGCTACTGAAGGAAGCCGGAAGCCAATTATGAAGGATCGTCAATCGCGAGGATCGAGCATCCTTCTGGCAGCGTTTCGCTTGTAGCTTGTTTGCGCCGCTAATTAGCACGACGGTCGAGCGTCGGCCTCGTCTTCTCCTTGAAGGATTCTATTTACATAATAAACCCAAGTGTCCTTTCCACGTGCCGTGCTAGGCGCCGTCTAGGCAATGATCTCGCGCTGTACCTACCTGCGGAGATGGTGTCCCGTTCGAGGAAGCTCTCGCCGACCGGTTTGTCGACCTCTCCCCGGAGATAGCGTCGCTCTTCGTGAAGGAACAGTGACATCGTGATGCAGGATATGCCGAAGTAGATCTACAAAAACAAAGGGAGAGGCAAAGCGCCGGTTTAAGCGAGCGAAATTGGATTTTTACATGCGATGATTTATGTATCGTTTCGCCTTCGTGACATTTCGCCAGTCCCGGGAGAACAACGTATCCGAGGAGCGAGCGAGGAGTAAGTCAGAAGAGTACAGCATAGATTCATACGCATATGCGCTACAGATGAAGGATGAGTATTTCAATTAGGTCGAGCAGAATTGTCTCCTTCCTAGTGCCTCTGTGCCTGTCGATTCATTGTATGACCTCTCTAATGATTTCAACAGAATCCCTTTTGAAATATTAGATAATATACGGCAGTAAAACAAAGGACCAGGATCCAAGCAGAAGAGAAATCTCATCCCTCATCCACCGTCCCTCAACTGCTCATTACACTGATTGATCCTTCGGGGACACGGACGCCCTGCACGTTTGCATGGCGTTTTCTTTCATGCAGGAATTTTTCGGTTTCTTCTAAGCCCTCCCACCACACGGACGCCCACTGCACAGAGGAGGGGCCAATGCCATGGCAGAGATGGTACGCTATGTTCGCATGGAAACAAAATTAAATTAGAAAAACCCACCCCTTCCACCTCTCGCCCTCAACGCTGCTCGTGAGTGATGTAGGCACGCAAATCCCCAACATAATTTAAACTTTATGGGCCCGCACCACTGGACCGGAAACCCGCAATGGAAAGCGCGAAAAGAACCGTTCCCATCCGGTATGCTTGCACGGAACAAGGCCGGGGCCGATCTGCAGCGATGTGGAAGTTCATATGGAAAGAATGTTGTAATGTCTTCTGGGAATAGCGGATTACTACCTGGTAAGTATATCACATCGCCATACTCGGGGCCATGCTCGCTACATTGTCCGGGGCGGTCCGGTTCTCGTTTCGCGGACTCATAACAAACAAGGTTACACGTGCGAGATGTAAAGTACCGCTACTTCGCTAGCTGAGTCACAGGTCCGCACAAGTTTACGCAACCGAATCATGTCCATCGAAGTATCGACGAGAAAGAGAAAGAGAGAGAGAGAAGACGAAAATCAAAACACAAACCGGAAGCTTATCTTATCGTGCGCAAGAAGCGCAAAATCATCAGCACGGTCTACTACCACTGCACCAGTGTACTACTCTTAACTTCCATCTCGTGTTTTGGAGCTCCGGTCACTCTACTGCGACTTCCGCTCCACTCTCGTCCTCCATTGTCTTTTGATCGTGAAGAACTTCTTATCTTATCGCTCGATGCCATCGGGCATGTGTATTTGCATAACGGCAACCGACAGCACGCTGCTATCGGTTGTGCGGACACAACAGTGGGACGTCAGTTTGCGAGTTTACACCCTGGGTCAAGTGGTCATGGCAAGAACATGGGACCGCAGAACGGAGCTGTCGCCAAATACTCACAACACTCTTCCGTCAATACTTTGTTGGGTGTTGTGGAAACTGCCAGGGCTGCGCTTCCATGGAAACTTCTACTCCAGCAAGCGTTGCCTTTGAACTTCCGATAAAAGCTACTTAGGGAACATCTCAGGGGCGAAGCTGACCTTCTGTTGCCTTCCAATCGTACGGTAGCTGGTGGGAAAGACCCTTACCACCATGTTTTGTGTCCATCGGCCCCCAACCCCGGCAACTACCTTCAACTGTGTGCAACCGCCAATCCTCGGAGCAGATAGATAGCACGCTGATGATAAACTGCGTCTGGGGCCACCACCCATTCATCCTCACGCTCGCCTCCGCACCACGGGCGTCCCCATGAGGTGCGAGTGCTGGTGAGATGAGTGGATGAGTTCGGTTCGTTCATACCACCCACCATACCCGGACGGTGACGAGATGTTTGATGTCTGAGCCCAACCTCTCCTCGAGAGGCACCTCGCCACCGGTGTGTCTCGTCTCGGGGTCTTCTTCCTCCCCCACCCCGCTCTCCCCCTTCTTTCGGAAACCAGACAAGCGGCTAGAACAGTATCAGTCACCCAAAGTTAAAGAGGGACACCGGTGCCGATAAATAACCGCTACGCGGTACGAGCTGAATGCTAGTCTTACACTGTACGGCATCCGGATACGCCGCGCAGTTCTACCCGGCTTTCTCACCCAAGGATCCCGAACCGAATCATCGGACGTACTAATGGCAAAATTGATGCAGGTCGGCAGTGTGATAGTGTGGTGCTGGTTGGCGGTGGCTGTGAGTGGGCAACGGTTTCATCACAACGAGCAGAACCGGCTGGTGGCCGGTGGTGGCACCATTTACAAATCATCACGCATCGTCGGTGGCTCGGTTGCCTCCCAAGGCCAACTGCCCTATCAGGTAGCGCTGCTTCGGTCGGGTTCGCTCGGATGCGGTGGTTCGTTGATTGACGCACGTTGGGTCCTCAGCGCGGCCCACTGTGTCTACACGAACGGTGTGCTGTAAGTCGCTCGGAAAGTCTCACGTATTACAACGTAGGCAGCACATGTCTCAGATTCACTCGATTCCATTTCTTCCAGTATTCCAGCTGCCTCGCTCACGGTACTGGCCGGAACGATTAATTTGAATACCGGCGGTTTGCGGCGGGCCGTCGCCCGGGTGCTACCACACGAGCGTTACGGTAACTTCCGGAATGATGTAGCGCTGCTGCTGCTTCAGCAACCGCTGGCCACCAGCAGCACCATTAGACCGATTGCACTGCGCACCGCCGAGGTGCCGGCCGGGAGTGAGATCATCATTTCGGGCTGGGGCCGCATTTTCTCCGGTGGTCCGGTATCGACCTGGCTTCGGTTTAACCGTGCCACCGTACTGGCAAGCCAACGGTGTGCCGCTGTCACCGGTATTCCCAGTGGGCTGATATGTTTTACCTCGCCGATCAACAACGGTGCTTGCAATGTAAGTGCTGGTCCCGGAAAGTTTTAGCAAATACGACACTTTCACTTATCCACTGTATCCTCGCGGTATTTCTAGGGCGATTCGGGTGGACCGGCTGTGATGAACAACGAGCTTGTCGGGGTGGCCAACTTTATCATCAACTACTGCGGCTCGGGTAACCCCGATGGGTACGCCAAGGTGTCCGACTACGTGCCCTGGATTCAGGCGACGATGCGCCGATATTAGTCACGCCAAGACCGGATACCAGGTGAAGTGAATGAATGAATTTAAATTTTTGGGGATAATCTGTTGAGAGGTCTTTGTCTCTGGATTGTTTGTGATAAATGCCTTTTGTACCAAATCCGACACAACGTTTGATGTGACGCTTACGAGTAATAAGAAACATAATAAATTGCAGGAAACCATCAGATGTTTAGGAGAATTTCAAGTACATCAATCCAGCATCGACGGTAGCAGTGTCCCTACTTGGAAACAGGCCTGTGGAAAATTATTCCAACGAAACCTATCCTCTATTTGAAGTCCTTAATGGTGAGGCATATTTAAATTGAGAGCTGTAAAGCCTGGACTACAGCCGTGCCGTATCTGTTGCCTTTGTAAATCCCCTGTGTTGACATGGGCATGCTGGGAGATGGATTGTGTGCTTGTAGCACTTTCAGATCCATTTACAATCTTTCCTCTTCCTCCTCGGCCATCTCCATGGCTTCTGCCTGGTTTCTGCCTTCCATGGTTTTTAATTGTAAGCCGATGAGTGGAGTAACTGCTCTTTGATTGTGATGGTCGGTTGAACGAGTTAAACCAGAATGTTGCTTCACCTTAAACCCGAAGAAAGTAGATCCCCATCCTCCTGCCATTCGAGTGTGTGTTCATCATTTGTTTATTATTTATATTGAATGGTATTTATTTATATATTGAATTAAGCCACGCTCAGTGTCATGCATAAGATAACAAGAAGCTCATTGGGAGTCCCCCCCCTCATCAAGTTGCTCAGAGGAAACAAAAAGGCGGAGGCCGCTCTTGACTCGACGATGATGGAGAGTGATGCTAGGCCTCTTTAACACAAAACCGCAGCGCATCTCCATGACATTGTCTCGCAGCGAAGCTCACACACCGTGTTTGCCGAAAAGAGCATCGCAAATGTCAGCTTATGGCGTTGATGCCAGTCGGTGGCAGTGTGTTGTGCTACAAAAAAGATTAATTTCCATTCTGCCGCGCCCTGCCACTTGGCAGATAATCATATTCGAAGCAAGTGGAAGATAAACAAAAGTAAGATGAAAAACGGTTGGTGGAAGACGGTTGGTGGACGAACCGTGGAGGATGGATGGGCCATGGTGTGCGCTTAATGCGAATGTTACAGACAACGTGCCATCCATGGCCCAGGAATAGGCAGCCACGGCGGACGTGGGTATACTCCAATGAGTGCTCGATAGCGGTGCTACCATGAACAGTGACCATAATCGCTGGAATACGCAGAAACACATATACACACAGGGGCACATTGGTTGGACAGTTTGGTATGGCTTCTGAGAAGTCTTTATTTATGCTGCCAACCACGGTCACGGGTAGTAACGCACCGCGCAAGGATGGCCAGCAACGATCCTTGCTAGCAGGAACCGTTGCGTCAACTGCTGCCGAAGCATTACTTTAATGCTCATTGATACACGCACATCGGTAGCACGTACGTCACACCAGCATACCATCGACCTGGAATCTTCAACGTCTGGCTGGCTACTGGTGTCTATCACCCAGAGTTCCACAGTGGTGTGATTGATGGTGAATTATGTAACGATCACTCTCATCACCAGCGTGGTAGTCGTGGTGGTGATGGTGGATGAAGTGCGATTAAACTGATGGCATACATCGAGTACGAGATATGTAGAAGAGCGAGAGTAGCGGAACCATCGGAGCATATATCACGTTAATGCCAACGCCGGATGACGGCAGGTCCTGCCTAGAAGAACTTCAAACAACGCTTTACACTGTCGCGGTTCCTTGCGTTTCGGCAAAACAACATTTTCCGCGTCAGTTCATCTCGCAGGCCCGAACCCAGCCACTGCTTCGGTTTGATGCTTTCTCGTGCGTAGATGGCGCGTATGCTGTGGCTGAAACAAGAGACGAAGTCTACGAGACATCTGTCCGATTTTTAATACACCTGCACCCAAGCACAGGGACCGTGAGCTGTAAAACATCAAACGGAAAGTGATGCTTCCGGTGTATTGGTTCGATCCACCAATCGATCAACCGGTACGCGGGTCACCCGGGAAGAAGAAGGCTTCCACTCTCTGGTGAAGCGTAACAGCACGGAATAACAACCAGTGATGCCTGTCGCTGGAAGATGCAAAACAAGCGAGACGCGAGCGGAACTGGACAACTGGACCGTACCGTGTTTGGCTTTCATGTTTCGGTTCCGTTCCGAAATCGGGTGTTCCACACAGGGCACAAATCGTTTTTTTTTTTCCTAGCAAGCCCCGTCCCGGAGGCACTGGTTCTGTGCGCCCATTTCGGGAGGCGCGTACATACCGAAGTAGTCTAGTAGCTGTTTGTTGGTTTTTTTTCCGAGAATTTTCTCGAAAAAGTACTTCCCCCTGACCTTCGCCGAAAGATTTGCTATCGAGTATCGAGTTGCCCTGGAGACTCGCGGAAGGGACTTTCGGGTTTGGTGCGAGGACCTCACAGGATCCGAGGTTTAAGGGGATATTCGACTGTCAGCTGGAAAGCAACAGGCAGTTTACACGGATCAATGGAGTCTACTTCAGCGCTGGTGCTTGCAGTGTCGAATAGAGTGTAATATCCGCATTACTTCGCTTTCATACTGTGCGTTGAAAGGTTAATCGTCCTGGAATGGTTTTTAAGCGCCTACTTTCTAAACGCCCCCAAAGGAGCAATATGATGAAGTGTGGGCATACCTTCCACCGTGGGCGGTTTCAATTAAGCCGATCAGCCAACCACCACCTACCGGGCCGGGCCGGCCAGCCTGCAAACTATCCGAATACCCTAGTAGTTGTCGGCCGCCTGGCCCGTTCCGTTCCGCACGTTTCGTTCCGAAGCGCGTGATCGGATTCGGGCGGATCAGGTCCTTTCGTGGAACATGATTATGCTGCCGAGGGGTAGGCTCTGCGCGTGTGTGTGTGTGGGGGGTGTTGGGGTTGCGTTTGCTTGCCATACGAACCATAGAAGGGCGTTCCCTGGGCATCGCGTGTGTGCTCTCATCCGTTTTATGCAAATGTGCCATTTGAGTTTTTCGAATTGCTCGAAGAACTTTCCACTACGAGCACGTGTGCCGCGTCTACTGAAGACATAGGGATGCTTTCAGCGCTTCACTGATGCTTACATGCTCCGGTCCCTTGCCCGTTCTCCTTCATATTTCCTTCCGTCTACCTTGCCGACACCTTCACTTGAGCATGCTTTCATTTTCCCGCAGCTTGAATGCCCGAAAGCCAACTTTTGAGCCGCTTTCCAGCCTGTGGCCTGTGTGCGGCATCATGGCATTGAAGCGCAGCTTGGAAGTCATGTCGCTTGCTGTTATGCTTTTCGCGATCGCGAGTTTTAACGTCGACGCACACACACACACGCGCGCGCGCGCACACACGTACACATGCAGCAGCTATAGCAACATGGTTTTATGCGGGAGCAGCAAAAGTTTTCCACAACAGCCATTGAGAAAAAAGCCACACAACACACAGCAAGGGCTAGGGGGTGGGCAGAGGTTTTTGGTGGGTTTCCTGAGCGAGCCAGCATTGCATTGTTCACCGTCAATCGGCCCACGCTTGCGACTCGCTTACTGGAACGAGGTTGACAGAGACTTTTACTGTAATTTTATTAACTGTTTCCATTCCACGATTTGTTGATCTGCTTCAGGGTTGTCGAGTCACGGTGATCTCGAAACTTTCTTATCGTTTGTTTTTTTTGCCTTTCTCCCAGGTACACGACTCCAGCTCAAGTTGGTGGATATTGGACAATTTTTATTCAATCATCTTAATTGAACACGAGCTTATCAACTACAATTAATTTTCTGTCCATGCTTGAACTTCAACGTAAACGTTTTCAACCTAATCCATCGGGCTCGTCCTGTTTTGGTCGTCAAAATCAAATCAATTTTGTAATCCTTGTCACTGCACAACGGACTGTCTGCCGGAGTACCATTTAAGAAAATTCTTCTTGATTGTTACTAGAACATCGGTCAAGCAGTATGCTTCATAGGCTGAGAACTGGAGTTTTTTGGACACAAAATACCTTTCGCCGCATCCACCGTGCCTCGATGAATGTATCAAGGGGCGCAGCAATTGAGAAGCAATTGAAAACACACAACCCCATGCAGTTGAATTGAAACAACATAAACGCCCAGACACAACTACACACACACACAACGCAAGCACCCACAAAAAACGATTCAATTTCAATCTTCCAACTTTTAAGACGGTCCCCAACTCAAGGGCAGAACCAGCGGAACTTTTGCTTCACATTGCGATCCACGCACCACACTCGCTGTCCCACTGATGCTGAGTACCACAAGTGGAGTGTCTGCGGTTGATGGGGCGCAAAGAATTCAGCGCGCGGGGGAGGCCAACGCGGGGCCGATTTGTCCTGCCATGGCCTTGAAATGAGAAAACTTTGAGCGCACCGAAGGAGTGTTTCGTGTGGGACTGCTATTGACAGTACTGGCAGAGACAAGGGTTACGGCCACAATTCCAATTTGACTCTCTCCAAGCACGTGTACGACGAGCCAAAACGGATGCTCCTTAATTGTCCCACCGTTAATGCTGCTGCTAATGCCGGACGCACTTTAAGAGTGCAAAACGAAATACATTGAGAAAATCGTGCAAGATGGTTAAAATGTTTTGACAGGTTAATATATTACAAATAAAAGCACTCTGCCACGCATTGAACCATCAGCATCAGTAGTAATCGAAGCGGAATGCCGTAAAAAGGAAAGACGGAATTTAACCGAATTGCTTTCCGTTCGTCTTCACGTTAGTTAACCGCTAAAACAGATATCGCACATCGCACTCAACGCGGTCGGTGTAGGGCGTAGGACACACAAATAGCGAAGGGTTTCGGACGAGTGCCCCTACAGCCTAACAATAGGGTAGAGCAAAGGAGTGTCTTGATTGAAATTGAAATATCGAATGTGATCGTGGTGCGTACGATACCGGGGTTTGATGGATTCTCGAGACCGATTTTCGACCGATTTTCGACCGATTTTCGACCGATTGCTCAATTGGTAGGTGGCTCGGTGCTCGGAGAAGGGATCCGAAGGGTTCCGACATTTCTAGAGGATTTAAATTTCAAATCGCCTAACCAGCCGGGACGGGTGGCATAAATGCATATTATCTCGTAGAAGGAAAGTTGCGGTAACTGTTTCGCTGGCGGTATCCCTTCATCCCAGTAATGTCATGCATATTTACGTTCCGTGGAAGTTTCGCGGTGGAATAGGTAATGCTTCCCTGGAAGCAGCAGCAGCAGCAGCAGCAGCAGCATCATAACAATCGCTGAAACCTTCATAATATAACACTTGATCATCGCCGGTGTGCTTTGTCGGGACACTTTTGTTTTTGTTTTCTTATTCCAACAGAGCACGTTTTAAGGCGAATTCATTTAGCGGTTGGACTACGGTAAGCGCTTCCATTCGCCGAAGATCAACCGGAGGTCGTTCCCATAATATAAGCTACAGTCCATTGTTTCGAGCCCTTCCGCGAAATTATAGAACATCGTTAAAGGATTCCGCTGAATAGGTCGCCTGCATCCGGCGCAGGAGGCGTCGAGTACGAGCTGCACTTGACATAAAGCCTGCCTACTGCTGCCGGCCGGTCGGCAATTAGAGTCGGTAGGTGGATTGTTCCGGTCGATTGGACCACCCGCTGCCGGAGTGCTTTGCATTTCCATTTGCGCCCCTTTTTGAGATGCAATCACCGGAACCGGTTATGCATAACGAGGTGCGAGGTGGCATAAATATTTATGTCTTTCTTTTTGCTCTCTCTCTCTCTCTCCCTACAACAATTAAACATCAAAAGGATTGTTCACTATGGATTCGCCGGAATTGGCATCATTAGTTCGGCATATCAATCAGTTTCGAAACGGCTGACCGACATCCTTATCCGCTCTGTCGCTTAGATAGCGTGCGGAGAAAACAATCGCAATTCCTGCGGTTATAACATGCCACGCCACATGGTTCCTTCGGTGGTACGGTTGCTCCATTCCGAATCCTGATGTGCTCTAATTACCCAGTCAGGCAAGTAAACAAACCTATTCCCTCCACTACCCCGTTCCTCGAGCGCGGCCAGGCGAACCTACGCCTCAGTGCTCCGTGTGCCCATTCCTTGAACACAATGTGACAGCGAACATCTGCGACTGTTCGGGTTTCGGCTTGCGCGCCTTCCTGAATCGCACCGTGCCGCGCCCATTTGTCAACAAGACAAACGACATCGAGTCTGTCAGATGACCCGACCTACCAGCCTTGCCCGGAAGGGAGGCAGCTGGCAAAAGTCCAACTCGATATCGAGATGTTGTTCTGCGGTTCATCGGTCCACTCCCATCACTTCCTGGCCGGCCATTGTTCGACCGGCAACAGGGCCGTGTGTCGTGCGCAATTCGTACTCGAAAATCGAAATCGAAGGCGTTGGGTTAAGAGCAAGAGGATGGTGGTCGGTATGGCCACCCGGAGGGTGCAGGACTGGAAAATCGATGTCCTGTTGAATGAACTGACGGTACCGTTCGGGAGAGTGTGCTGACACCTGCGGTCGTGTTGGGCATACCTTCGGTTAGCCCTACATCAACAGGTGGTGGCAGCAGACAGGATGGACTTTGCGGCTTCCATCTTCGATCGATTAGCTTGCGGCTAATCCTACTGTGGGTTTGGGGGGGGGGGGGGGGGGGGTATACATATTGATTACAGGAGAAACCAATTACGCTTGTAATAGTATCTGACAGAAGCGGCTATACGCATCGGTGAGATCTAGTGGGCCATATCGGATTGGTATCTTGGGGCTAATTCCGTGCCAGGCCAGCAGCTGTGACTGCATGACGTCATTGGTAAACCATGAAGCCATGCCTTTTTCGACGCCCAACGATACAAACTAGACTAGATGGTCTAGAGATAGAGGGCATGGTCGCAATATACCACGCCACATGAGTACAAATGGAACCGGAAGGACCGGAGTCAACATCTATCGGTTGAAGAATGCTGCCTACGCCGCCTTCGATGGGTTCCCCATAATGACATTACAACTGGCAAAAGTGACAGGTACTGTGGTCCACAAAGCAACTAGCCCTGGACCGGATACTCGGTAATTAAAACCTGTAATTCAGTTGCAACGGTCAAACAGAGCCCACCATATGGTCCTTCGTTAATACAAATCTTCGGTAATTCGACACATTCCACTTCCTCGATGCATTCATGAGAGTGTTGTATCTGAGTAGGTGAACGGGATTCACTGTTCACGGGATGCTTTCGGAGTATAGGATCCACTGACGCTACAATGGAATCCGTGATCCGGAACACTTCGAAAACATTCCAGTATCCAGGATGTCCTACAATCCACGACTGAGTGAGGGGAGGGTGGATGGTCCAATCAGAAGTGAAGCTGAAAGCCAGTTTGGCTACAGGACAGGAGTAGGGACAGCGGTCAGCAGCGTGGAATCGGCCATTGTTAGGCAGATAGCAACTAGTGAGGTTTTGTCAATCGAATGAAAAGCATAAGCTACCTGCTGCCCCCCCCCCCCCCTCCAGGACCACCGAATCCTGAAACCTGAGTCCACGGTCAGCGAGTGTGCTCCTTCGGTTATTATTTTTATGCTTCGCTGGAAGACTCATCGAAATGCGATGTATGTTGCCATTGTATGGACCGGCATAGGGTATGGTTTACGGCTGACAGCATCACCTGAATCACCCGGATAGCAATCGTGTTGTGCATTGTTACAAAGCGAAGGCAGTACCGGTGGCAATGCGGGGGGGAGCCGTACTACCATTATCGGTCAACAATGACCGTATCGCGATGCATGAGCGACGGTCGGACAGCCAGCAGCAGGAGCGCCGCAAAACAAAAACAACTCCCGCATCCGACGATAACAAAGCAGACTCCATCGGAACGCTCGAGGAAGAAGAGTGCCTTTCCTGCCATTTCGGTGCTTCCTTCCAGGTGCCAGGACCAGGACCAGGAGAGCGCACCAGCGATGCAGCGACAGTAATCCTTCGTAATTTGAATGCACTACCGTGTACATCTCGTCTCCGTCGTCGTTTTTGCGACAATGAAAGCTCGATCGCCGAAGGTTAAGCATACCTTGCTTGCTAACAATGGCCGGGGACGTGACAAGGCTGGCGACGTTTCGACCGACTTTGGCTTCGACTTAGGATGGTGTCGTATCGGGCGTTCAGGTTCGTTCGTCGCAACTCGATACACAGCGACGGACAGGGTGGATTTGGGACGAGCGAGGTCGTCCGATCCAAGATCTTTTCCATGTTCCCGGTGTTATTGCGCTGCTGCTTTTATTGTTGTTTTGTCGCACTGCATCCCCTCGTTTCTCTTAATTCCGCAATTTAATCCCCATTCTCAGCGGTGCTCGATGGTCGGTCCGGAACAAATTGCAAACTTCAGACGGTTGGTCCCGCTTCCCGCCGCCGGAAATAATTACCGACGGCGGGGAATGCTGCTGAGGGATTTCTGGGTGACCGTGGACCAATCTACACCCAAACTCCCACAGCTATTGACCCACTACTCCGGCACTCTGGAGGAAAGCGCCAAAAGTAGGTTGTGGACGTGGTCGTGGCGCTACGGGCTCCGGGAATCAGGACATCCCATCGGGATGATAAGGACGAAATTGGGGGTGACCATCGTCCGAGTGGATACGGTCCCGGCCCCCTAGCCTAGTGCGTCCGGCAGCGTTGCGATCCGCGGTGTCATTGCCGGGGGCTTTTATGGATCTCGGCGCGTGTCCCTGTTTTGGGGCAAAGTATCTTTCTCCACGTCCAACACCGCTCCCTCCCCGCCCTCTGGGCCCAATGAGGTCAGCAGAATGTGGTTCACTCCCCGGGGGGGTGGAGAGGGATGTGCACGGAATGTGATGATCGGCGGAAAACCCCGCACTAATAGTTAATGATTGATTGATTTTCCACGCTGCGCGTCCAAAAGGCGACGCAGAGACGGAGGAGACGGGGCTCGCTCGGTTCGTGGACGAGTCTTATCACTAACCGCGTTCATTGCCGCCGAGAGGCATGGCGTGGACTTCATGGTCACGTTTCATACCGCACGATTGATTTAATTAAATCGCGGAACGCGCAACCAGCTGTTGGTCCGTCATTTGTCCTTTGTCCGTTATCCTGAAGGGAGGGTTTGGAGGGGAGTGATTTGCTTTCTGTTATCTTTGCCGTGGCTGGTTCGTGTTCTTGTTGGCTAATGCTGGAGCGCTCCTGTTTGTGTGTTGTGTGTACCTTCTGCACTTAATCCTGCTTAATTGGTGCAATTTGTGCTGTTTTGCAATCCATCGCCATCTGGGCCAATTAATGAGGGGATTGGAGAGGGGAGGGGGAGCGACCAAAAAAGGCATGCAGCTGTGGTGCACAAATGAAAACAGCTCCAACTGCCGATCAGCTTATCGAGCAAATTGATGTTGTCCGGACGATATTGAAGTGAAACCAAGCTGTTGTTGCCGAAGGAAAGCAGCAACAATAATCATACTTTAATGTGTTCGAGCGAAAGCCTTGTTAACGTTACATTGAGGTTATGTTACGCATTGTTGGCATCAGAACAAGAATCTCGACCGCAACATCTTCCTGGTATATAATGGTAGAGATATGGGGAAAAAACGCTACAACGCTAGCCATTGTCACACGCACACACACACGGGCCGAGAGTCCGTCGTTATTTGCTCAGAACTCGAGAATCTGTTCGCCGGAATGGGGTATGTCCGTGTCCGTACCCCTTACAACAATGTGTCCTCAGGGGAGTTTTCCATTCCGCTGTTATCATCATCAACACACACACACACACACACGCACTGTGCAATCGAGAATGCAAGGACGGTTGCGCTCGCATGGGTTTGATCGAAAACTTTTGATTACTCCTACCACCAAGCGGATGAACCAACAAACAGCCAAAACATCAATGTTGCCATCGCTGGCCCACCAAGAATCGTCACCGCTGGGTGACTTCAGTCGAACCCAATTATTGGAAACCCCTCCCCGGGCCGGCGGAGGTGTAGGACGTTGGCTATTAATACACTCGTCAAACTTTCGGGCGCGTCATCGGGCGCATCGTCAACCCACCAAGCGGTGGTGTTGACCACGGCACGGAGGTCTTTAATCTTCTACCCATTCCGGAATGACGACTCACGGAAAATCGATTTTCCATTCGATTTCGGCCGCGAAATGATTTATCTGTTCTCGTTCCGGAGGAGGACGCGGTGTGGCCGCGGGAATCGCGGTGCGGTTTGTCCAAGAAAAGGCCTCCAGCCCACGGTGCGAACGTGACAGGCGGCCGCAAGACGTGTTGATCTGCCGGGTGAGATAGGAAACCGCGGAAACTTCGTGCCTCTGCCCTCTGCTGTTGTAGGTGTTTGTGATACGGAAGGAACGGAAATGATCGATTTCGTGCGAAGGATATGAAAAAGGCGAAAGTATAAATCACCTCGAAATCAAGATTGTCAGAAGTAAGGCACTAAACCGACGACCGACGAACGCACGGCCCTGAAGGCCATCTCAATCTCCCATGAATCAGTCCGTGCGCCCGGTGCGGTAATGGTCCTTCAAAGTCCCGAAAACCGAGCAGCCACCGAAAGTACACTTCCCCCAGGATAGGATTAACGAGGAAGCGGTCGGAACGAGTAGGATGTACTCACCAGTGTGTAGATGACGCTTGCGAAGCTCCCTCGCCGAACGCTACGCCACAAGCAGCAGGAGTGTAGGATTGCCATTTTGGTTTTTGGGGTGCTCCACGCTTCCAACTGTGCTGCGGATGCCGCCACGGCCCCTAAAGATATTATTTTAAATTCTACGAAACCACGAATCCGACGCGATCCAACTATCCGGTTGTCCTCTCGTTGCTTCGCGCTGCACTCGTTGACACAGTTTAACACTATTGAATACTCTCCACCCCAAGGGAGCGGAGACTTTCACGGTGGTTCACTGGGACAAAAAAAAACACACCAACACAAAACAGGTGACCACCGCTAGCGCACCAGTACGGCTGACATTTGCTCTTGACCACACTTTACTATGCTGCACACGTCACGGAGTCAGCGCGCCGGATACTGTTATAGCTGGGCGTAGTGATAGACGACAGGAACAGGAACAGTAGCCGATGGTGCAGGAGACAACAGTAGTAGGCCATGCTCTAGCTGCTGCTGCTGCTGCTGCTGCTTCTCGCTGTTGATGGTCGGTGCTGGTTGGAAATGGGATTAGGTGTGGTTCCGTTCGCCAAGGTTTCTGCTGTAATGCTGCTGACTGTAAGCGTGGAACCCTATTTATGGTTTTGTGGTGATGTCGTCGTTGAGCGTGGAAAGACTCCTCTCCTCGGGATCTCCTCGGATGGTTCCGGCGCACCTGTTTTGGGAAGGAAAAGGAAGAAAAAAAAAAACAGCGAGAAACGGGGATGTAAACGATTTTTTATTGCTACTCCTGACGGTGGGAGGGTATCAACGGAATGGAACGGTGGATGGTTGAGAAACGGGGTGTTGAAGTGATGAGAGAACTGCACAAAAACAAGGGCCGAGGACCCGTGGTCCTACGGGTGCGGGAGGCTTCTCCATCCGTTGTTGGCAATGGCCGTGTTCCATTGTGTTCGCTTTCTTTTTAACGTAAATTGATAATCATCGCTTGCGGGAATGAGGGAAACGGCAGTTTGCTGACCTAAAGGTTGGTCCTCTTGATCTTGTGGATTGTATTTATGAACTTCCTGGATGGTTGAGTTGAATGTTGAAACACGATGGAAAAGATCTGGTTTCCTTTTCTTCTTTCTCTTTCTCTTTCTCTCTCTCTCTCTCTCTCTCTCTCTCTCTCTCTCTCTCTGCATCATGTTCTGAAAATCGTTTCTTTAACAGGGTTTTCCACAATTTCCTTTCGCCGCTTCAGCTTTGCACTTGTAAACAAAGTAGGCTGCAATAATTAATCCATTTTCCGGCAATTCCCGTCGCATTTTTTAAAACAGAAATCCAAACGTTTCGCTCCGTATGAATTTCGCAACTTCGCAAACTGGGAGTGCCAATACAGCAGCAAAACACAAATCCCGCTACATTGGCAAAAAAACGGTGCCCTAGCTTCCTGGAAATGACTACGAGCCGTTGGACGAGCTTCACTCTAAATCGATTGATCCTCCAATCTGCAGCCACCCGAGCTTCCGGGGGAGAGTTTCCGGAAAACTTTCGGAATGGCTACGGAAAAAGTAGTAGCTCACTCTTTCTCTCAGCAGTTGCACTGCTTTCGTGGCTGTGTAGTGTAGTGGCCGGGTTCCGGGATTTCGGTAACGCTCAAATAAGGTCTCGCTTCGGATTCGCAAAGAAGTCGATCGGTGAATATGTTTTATTTATCTTTCATTTCCATCCCGGAGAGTCCTGGCAAAGGAGAGGGCCTTGGCTGTTTTTTGAGGGGGGGAAAGGGACTTTTGTGCGAATTGAATTTCCGGTTTTTGTTGGAGGATGCTTGCCGAGGATGGTTTTTCTTCAAATTTAGGATTTTATCCAAACCCAAAAACCACAAACGCATACAAACGCATATGGTCGTGCTCGGGATGGTTCTGTTGCAACCACAGAGCCCGCTGGGTTGCAGCGTAGAGAGCAAAATAAAAGAAAAAGAGAAAATGATGAGGTGCAAGAGGGAGATGCATGAAATAATTTTCCCCGGTATGTGTAGCGTGGAAAATCTCAGTTTTGTGGCTCTGGTGCACCGGAAAACCCGCGTTGGCAGCTACTGCACCCGTTCGTCGGTGCAGCAAAACCTCAAAGGCTGCCCACAGGAATGAGTCTGGCAGAACGCGAACCAGAGCCATGATTGCAACATCACCACATGCGCGCGCGTGTGTGTGTGTGTGTGTGCTGTCTGCTCGTAACATCCTCCTATATTAGCTTTAATATGCTTGCACGTTTGCTGCCGCAGAGGCTCACAGGCGTCTGTGTGCCAAAAACATTAATTATACGGCCTGGCGCCCTTTAAGTGTCCTTTTGTGTTTCGCCGGCAGCGGCGGCAGCCATCTCCAAGGCCACCAACACGCTAGTGGCGCACAAATAAACATCGAGATCAGATCGCGACCGGTGGTTGCGCGCGCGCGCACTTCCTCATTAGCACCACGATTCGATGCATACTGATGAACGGTGCAGCAACGTAGTTTTCCGAGCGTGACGCCGACTTTCCACTTGCACTTCCACACCGGCTGGCGCATCCAGACCTGGCGCTTGTTTACATAAACGGTGCCGCCCTATGCAACGCGTGACGCATGCAAGGATGCCGCGGATACTTGCTGCAGTTACTGGTGCTGACTGGCTGGCTGGCTGGCTGGCTGACTAGCTGGCTGGCTGGCGAAGTGTTTGTTTGTTTGTGCTTGGTGGCAAGCGGCACATGAATACACATATTCCCTCGCAGCCCGGCAGCTCGGTCTGTGAAATTGGATAAACCAATAGAAAATGGCTACCACATGTTGCAATGGACAAAGCGGGAGCAAACGGCAAAAGGGAAATGGTGCCGCTCTTCGGTACCACAGTCCGCATAATTAAAAATTACTTTCCGTATCATTCGGCAAGCATTTTTTGGATTTTCACTGTTTCATTTCCCTTTCGCTTTCCGCATGAGGGTGTGATCCCATGTCCCAAGGAGTGATGCGTAACATTGCTCAATGTCGCCGCTGAAGCATAAGAGCAGCGTCTAAGAATAGCTTCCGGGAACGGAAAACCAACAGAACAGGTTTCATCGTCATCATTTAACACCAGAGGCTCCACGAGACGCCGGGGGCACTCGCTGAGTTGAGCGTAGCTTAGCTGGCTTAGTTCGAAGACCGGGCAATGCTGATGCGATAACATGCGGGGCTAAAAGGCTGTGGTATGCTGGCCTGGCATTAATCGGAATCGTCCTACGCCCCAACACGATTCGAGTTCGATCCGTTTCCTGCTCGGCCAGTGCCGGTGGCAACAGGTTTCGATGCTTTCGAGCACTCCATTCACTCGCTCGCATCGATATCCCCTGTTTTTAAGATGAAAGTTTAACGATCTACGATGCTGAACACCTTGCTCCGGGAGCTGCCACACCCGGGAGATGCTTAATTGTATGCTAAACCAACAATTAGATGCCTCCGGTTCCGGCACTCTCGGGAATGCCGACTGACTAGGAAGTAATCAGAAAATAGCGTCCCACCTCGCTGCACCCACAAAACACACTCACTGTCACTGTCAACAAAACGAAGCACTCCCGGTGATTCGCATTCCCGAACTCCGCTCTGATTGCAGCCCGAAGACGCCTTTACCGTGCCAAGGTGCTGATGGTCTCCAGCACACGGCAATCGGGCGTATGTTTCTTAATCGAACCGGAGGTGCAGACGAGAGGGCTAAGAATGTTGAGGGGTGCCGGCACGTTTAAATCCATCCCCGACCACGTGCGAACCCGTGACTGCTTCGGGGCGGGGATTCCGGTTCCGGTTGTTGTTGTTGTTGTTGTTGCTACCCAACGATTGTGCCAAACGATTCGTTTTCTCCGAGAAATGTGCAATTAAGCGTCGGAATGCTGACGTTGGGCGATCGAATTCCGTTCCGTCGGATGGAGCATGTGGGTTCGGAGAGCAAGTGAACGACGATCGGCACCGGCTGAAGAGGCTAATATGCGGGCAATAGGAGAAGGAGACGCAAGGGAGAACACAGTGCCTGAGAGCATGTTTCATCATTAATGAAATTTCCGGAACACGTGAATCGTTTGCGTGCGCCTCGTTCGTTTGTTTGAAGGACGAGAAAATTCACGCTTCGTTTTTCCAGCGAATGCAGAATGGATTAAAGAAATGGAAATAGATCGACAGTAGGCTGTGGCTGTGGTAGGAGGTTGTGTTAGCGTTTATGACCAACCCGGGAGAACTGCGTCTGCTATTAAAGGCAAGCGCAAATGTCAGCAAAATGGAGTTGATCCACAACAGAGGCACCCACTTGTCTGGTGTTTTGCTGGCAATTGTTTCAATTCTATTGTGCCGCTACCAACAGCCAGTGGGATGCAATGGAGATTAAAGAAGGCAACTGTTAGTGACACGGTAGAAGACAATGTGAACTATGCTGTGCTATTGACATGTCGGGCACAAAGTAGATAATAGACGTCGGAGCCAGTGGCCTTACGCCATTATGCTACATCACGCTTAACGCTTAATGAAACATTGCAACACCAGTATCGATTGCAATTGTCCTTCGCAAGATTGTCATTTTTTTGCGTTCGTCCAAAAGACGAATACACTCGCGGCGATTCGAATTACAGCGCATTCTCCAATTCTAAGTAATACCCATGTCACTCCATGTCCATGTCGTCCATTGAACAAGCAAACCCGAGGGTCGAATAGACTGACTCAGTTTTTCGGAGGGGGTGTAAACCTTTTTCTAATCGAAACGACGACGGATACCGAATCCCGATGGTCCTTATGCTCTCGTTGATGATTTTTGATTCCAAATGTATCCTACGCGTTACGGTTCGAAGCATTGAGGGTCTTTGGTTTGAAAACAGTTAACAAGAACAGGTCTGTTTGCCCGAAATGCATTGTTAGTGGGCAAACAGATTCCACGAAAAATGTGCATCGACAAGTTTTCCAATGTTTTGTGCCGAGCAGTGAATTGAAAGGTTGCTGTGATGTCGTACTAGCATGGTTAGAAGATTTAAAAATTCCAAACTCAAATGCTAACTATTGCAGTTCAATGCTATGTTCAAATAAGTGCAAGGAATGGTTCCACTTTGAACTTGAGTTACTGTTGCAAAATAATGCTTCGAAGCGCTTTACAACGGATCTGATAAGGCTGAATATTGTTTTGTGTCCATTCCATGTGAAAAAAAAAATCCAAAAAACAATTACACCGGTATACCTGGAAAAATTCATCCGCTACATCCATTTATGCATCTCAGATGATTGAGCGCGATCGATCATTGACCGCAAAAAACGCATTTTGCAGGCCTTTTGCCTTGATGCAGTTGATGCTATAGCTGTACTTTTTTGTACAGCTCCCTCAAATTACGACCTAATGATATTGAAAAGTAATAGCTGAATTCGTGAAAAATAAAGGTCTGATAAGGCTTCGTCGACAAAAATCATCGTAACCATGGGTCTTTTTTTTTCGTCCCGAATTAGCGTTAGTAGCCTTCCCTAAGGAGATGCACGCTGGTGCGTCGGTTAAATGTCAGACGTGGGATGCGCTGATGATATGCAAACACAACTTGTTTGTGCAAGTTTAAATTAACTCGTCCAGTTGATTCGAAATATCACGCAGGGGAGGGATGAAATGTCAAAGAAACATTTAACAAAGGTCGCATCTAAACGAATGTCGCGAAAAGAAAATCAGAAGATGTTTCCGTCTTGCTGCTAGCGCGAAAACTGGAATGTACTTCGAATATAATAATTTCCCACACATATCCTTGCCTTGGCAAACTGCCCTAATGGACGAAAATTCCGTGAAATGCCAGTTCTGTGCAGCTGGATCGATGGAGTCAGCTGCAAATTGACAGCAAGTAATCAATTTGTGTCCACGAGAATACTCAGAATACGAACAGATTACGGGAAGCGAGGTAAGATCAAGTCCAAATGCTTCGGGTTACCGCTGGCAACACAAATCTGTGCTTCAGGATGCTATCAAACTGCTGAAATATAGTTTTCTACAGTTTCCGCTGTCCGGTTCGTTCCAATTGACTTTAACAATGACTTTTTCCGATCGATAGCGCGCTCCACTTGATACCGGATTGGATGATGTTGGTATTCGCCCGCAGTCCCGTGGCAGAATAGAATACCATCCCGTTTGGTGCACTTCATAATGCACCTGCCGCAATCTCGAAATGTTCGCAATCGATAAGAGAGTTTTGTAATTCAAGAAAGGACCTCCGATGATTAATGAGCAACTTTCTGCATCACTCAAGGTTTGAAGGATCATGCTGGCAGACATGCTGTATTAAGCAAAAAGCAACGCCCGCGAGTGTATACCGAGCGCACGGGTGCATGCTTAATGTTTACGATAAACAACGCTGGCACATGCCCATCACAACATGTTGCCGGCGCGGCCGCACTCATCAATCTCTCCATCGTCCGACCAATCGTCTCTGTATTATGCGCCAGTAATAAACGAGAACCAGCACCACCACCACCACCGTCTCACTAAGGATTATGTGTTCATCCTGCTGTTCCTCCAGCTCCTGCCCTAGGCGGCATAGACAAGAGGGGATTGAGGTGGCCGTCTACAAATCAGCATAAACGATACAATTTGCTTTACGATTTACAGCGCTGCAAGTGGACTGTCTGGAGGAACTACCGGAGGGTGGGGGTTCGCTAGACCTAGCTCGTTTTGAATTTGGATATCCAACCGGACGAAGCCACGGTTCTATTGGAGAAGAGTCGCTCACCAGCCGCTGGGTCTGTACCATCGTCATCGTTCGCGGAGCATAAATAGTTTCTGAATAAAATTATTTTCCGCTCATTACCGTGACCCGCTCTCGGTTGCTGGCTGGCTGGCTGTAAGCGGTGGCATCGTATCTTGAGGACCGTAGGACCCATCGCAAGGAGCAACGTTGTTGTTGACAAGCTCCGTCGTCGTCGCTGCTGCTGCTGCTCGCCATAAGCTCCACACAAGTCCAGCGAAGTGGCGGCCCGGGGAGCTGCTAGTCCCATTCAACATCATCATCAACATCAAACGCGCCGTAACTTCCGCATTGCTGACCCCGATTTCGCACTGTTTACGAGCGTTGCATTTATGCTTTTACAACGGCATACCGTGCGGATCGCCAGCATTAGCCAGAATTATGATCAAATCAAAAAGGACGAGATGGTAGCGCTCGTTCAACCGGATTCAGAACCGAGCTTTCAAGATGCCAACGGCGAGCAGATGCCGACGAACAGACGCTGGCCTGCGGGAAGGTTAATGGGTTGGCCCCGGGCCGAATGTTACCGTGAAACGATTGCCACGGGTGGAGGTTTCTCCTTTCAATACATCCTTATCGCGTCAAACTCAATTGAGTTACCGACTCGTAACGCCACTTCCTGGACCGAGGACCAAACGGTCGATGGTCTGGTTGGTCACGTTCCTCGCCCACCCCCATATGGGGACCGGTGGGGATTCCGGTGAAAAGTGCTCACCGAGCATCAACCATTCACCACACGTGCGTGGCGCTTGTTACGCCGCCGGTTTGGACAAAGGTCCAGAGGCCCACGCCATCAGTAAAGGTCGGTAGGCGGGGTTCGAGCGATCGATGGAATCAATCTGCCCGGTCTCGGTCCCCGCGTCATTCCGCGACACAAATAAATAAATCTCGGTCAACACATCTGCGTCCCCCGAGGGGAGTCTGGAAAAGGCCGAGGAAAACAGTGAAGGCCCAGGCAAAGGAAAACTCCAGTGGAAATGGCAACAGGTGCGCCGCTGCTGCAGCTCCTGTACAGCGGTACAGCTTTGCGGTGATAAGAATGATAAAAATGTTTTAATATTTCTGTCATCCACTGTTAGCTGGCCTTAGGGGAGTGAGTGAGCGAGCGACGAAAACGTGTTGCCCACAACCCGAGACCGAGTTCCCCGTTACCCCCTGAGGGTGACAGACCGGTTTCGGAGTCTTGATGGTTGGTTGTTAGTCGCTCGCAAAACGAAAAGTGCGAAGCGTTTCGACTGACGAAAAGAAAACGGCTCCGTTTGTCTGTCTGTTGGCCGTGACAGTGCTACAGCAGCAGCAGCAGCAGCAGCAGCAGCAGCAGCAGCAGCAGCAGCAGCAGTAGCGGTGGTTTAAGCTAACCTCACGATTTCCTCGGGTGACAACCAGAGAGAGCGTCTAGCCTTCAACCTAACCCGGTACCGTACCAATTAAAATATTTATCATTTTTCGAGGGCTCTTCATGATGATGCTGATGATGATGATGGTTACGCGCGAGCATCGCAGCTTGGAGCAGCTTCCACGTGCATGCCCTGGTAGGCTCTGGCATTCCGGGAATGTGCAAATACGCATCAGCAACCCAAGCAGTACCCAAACCGCATTCCCGGTGAATTCTTTCATTTTTTTTTTCAAAGCAAGCAAATCCACGCGTCAGAGACCTCTCACTCTCTCACTCTCTCTCTCTCTCTCTCTCTCTCTCTCGCACGCGCGCGCGCGCGCTTCACCCTTCCACTCTTCGCCTAGCTGATTTGTGTACTTCCTACACTGCTTCTATCTAGTCCACGGTATCCACGAGCATGCCAGCACACGGGGATCATAGCCATTCGCCGGTTTTCAGCTATGCCAAGACCGGGGTACACGCGCGACCATCGCTTTTCCCTCTGAGGCACCAGGTTCGGGGAAAAATTGATCGAAAAACACATCGTCCGCGTGCACTTTTCATTTTTCCGGACGGATTCCATCATGCGCTTGCTCGTGGCTAACGCTCATCGCAACGATAATCGAATCGCTCCTAATAACCACCTGACGGGCACACTGAAGCCTATTGAGCCTGTTTGTAAGCCTCGATTTTCCTCCTCGATGGCGATGGCGATGATGGAGATACTGGGAACAATTTGCACATGCATTAGCGGACATGTTGCTCGATTCCCGTATCATTCCATTGTTGTGCATAATTCAATTGCACGAATATCCGCGATCCAGCGGTTGTGGTTGTGGTTGGTGGTGAAGGCTTCGAGCTCAGTTCTTACTACCGCTCTTCATGTCGCGTCGGAGTGGATTTTGGGGCCTTCGTTACACCGCATCCCCCCCTCCACTGGTAGCGGTTTGGATTGATTGAACGATCGCGTCTGTCTGAAGCACAATGGGTGGGAGTGTGTGGAAATTTGGCCCGTGTTTGCGATTGTCCTGTGTTGGTGGGTGGTTGGGTCTGTTGAGCATGTTTCATGGGAACTTCATAATTGCATTTCCCACCGGAATGAGCTGCACCGTTTTAGGCGAAGCCCACGCACACCGTGGGCCGTAATGAAGTTACCGAGCAATCATGGTCCTTAGTCCCGCAGGCACAGGCAGAGATGCTTCAGGGTATCCCTCCAGGGGTTGTTGCTTTGGTTTGGAATTGGTGCACGCTCTCGGCATTTCAAACAACCGGAACCGGTTGGTCACGCCGCGTGAAGGACACCGAGATACTCGAGCCTTCAGAGTTGCCAATAAAAAAAGACCCGACAAACCGGAGGCGGCGTCCTTATCAATAACTGATCAGCTGGCACCAACGGACGGTTATGGGGTTCAAAAGGATCAAACGGTGTGTTGAGTTCAACATCGCGGGCATTCCTGCGACCGCTGCTGCTGCTGTTGCTGCTACTGGTTGGTTGCGAGCAAAGTAGCCCGGCCACGAACCGGTCGACGAATCGAGGTGATGGGCGAGGCGGTCGGAACCACCACCAATGATCCCGGAGCGTGTCATTCGCCGGCCAGCTAATCAATATCGAACGGTAGCGATCGTTGTGGCCCCCGGGGGACCCGTTTTGCGTGCCATTTGGCCAAACGAAATACACGAGCTAGCAATAGTCGGACGGCGAGACCGACCAGAAACCAGCAAACAAGTCATAAATGGCGTCAAAAAGTTTTTTTTTTCGGTAAACTGAGAGAGAATAAAAAGAAGCAGTAGAAGAAACCGAAAAAGAAGAAGAAAGTGAGTGAAAAGAAGAAGAAGAAGAAGAAGAAGAAGAAGAAGAAGAAGAAGAAGAAGAAGAAGAAAAGTTTGTCTCTCTCTCTTCGCAACTGCCAGGCGCAACACGCGGTCACAACCGATGGAGGCGCCTGATCCCTCACTTCGACCACGCGGCTATAGTGAGAGCAGCGTGCAAACGATAATCACTTCTCATTACACCGCACACGCACGCACACACACACACACGGAAACACAAACACATGCACCCTGTATACGGTGTTTTCGTACTCACCTTCTTCTCTCTTCCTTTCCCCTCCACTAGTGTGCAATACCTTCCGTTTACTTAACACACAAACATCAAACAACAATAAATCCGTTTGTGGCGTCGACCACCACCACAACCACCACCGACGAGCACCGACGATATGCTGGTGCAAGTGACACAATGATGTCGCCGTTCGCTTCCGTTCTCAATCTTAGCACAAGCAGAGTGGGGGGGGACCAGGTGCTGCTCCCGTTTCGCTCCTCGCGTTTCTTCCTCGGTTGCTTGCTCGGTTGCCCCGGGAGTGCCGGCTTCCGCTGGCCAGCCGTTGCGGAAAGATCAATTACCGGACGTTGCCACCGAGCGAGGTGGTGTGTCCGAATTTCGCTTCCCTCGTGACTCACACACACACATGCACACACACACCGTACGTCTCTGGCGTTTATTGTTTATTTTTAATTTTGCTTCACACCACACCTTCACCACTCAGGCCACAGGAAACGGTTTGGTTAGTCCTCCATGCAATGCCAGGGATATGGCTGGCCGCCGTCCGAGCTCGGGGGGTTTTTTTTTTGGGGAAATTATCTAGTACAAAGGCCGCGTTGTCTCCGCTATCTCTCTCTCTCTCGAAATCGACTCGCGGTCGTCGTCTACAAATGGTTTCGCGACTCGCGACTATTCCCTTCACTTCGCGTCGCGAATTTTCGTCGTTGCCTGTGACCCCGTCGCGGTTCGAGTGACACACGGCTCGGCGGATGTGCGGCCGGATGGTTTATGTTTTCCTTCCGAAACTTATTTATTTTTCTCCACCTCCACGCGGTAACGCGCCCCCGCTTTTCCCCGATTAATGGGGTGTGTTTTTGCTTTGTTTTTCAATTTGCACCCCACCGGCGACCGAGTCCGACATCAAACAAGCGGCAACGTGTGACCGGTCGAAAGCGACCGATCGTTTTTCATTTCCGTCGACTCCAACTGTCACGCACTGCGGAACGTAATTAACTTTCAAACTTCAAACTCATTCCGACTCGGGAACCAAACCAACCGTTTGTTCGCAAGGAATCGGAAGGATGGTTTCTCGTGTTGTGTCACTTGTTATTGTGAACTTCCCTTCAAGAAGCGATGCAGTCAGTCCATACAACAAACACTCGCGATGGATCCTTGCGATCCCCGGCACCATGAACGCGAAGGACCGCGAAGTACGGAGTACACCGTCGTCGGACCGTCTGAGTACACCGTCACCAGTCGACTACTACTGATGGTTACCCCCGGTAGACGACGGTTGCGGTTCCTCGCTGGATGCCGGTTGCGTTCGAACACCGGCATGGTTTGTTGTGTAGCAGGCGAGCACCCGAACACTCTCCCGGTCACCAACAACAAAGACGACCGAGCGCGCCGTCATTCGACCGAACACGACGGCTTTAGCTCGGCCGACAACCGACCCCGACCGGCGGCAGCACGAGTTTTTGTTTATCAGCGGAAGCACCATTTGTGTGGAAAACCGGTGGAAAAGCAGCTACTGAGTGTTTGTGTGTGTGGCCTGGGGACGGGGTAAAAGGAAAAGTTCGTAATGGATTTTCACAGTACACCGGTACGGCGTGCGATGTTCCGTTTCGGGTGTTCCTCCCCTCTCCCCACCGCCATCGTTGACGAAGCGAGCCATGAAGGTGCCGCACTCGGTAGCTCACCAGACGATCCAAGGATGAACGCACGCTCGTCGGCCACGATGAATCCTGATGAGTATACGAGGACGAAGCAGCACGAATGAGTATCCTTTCATCGCAGGAGTGCAGCAGCAGAGAGAGAGTAAGGGAGAGAGAGAGATATAGAATGAGAGAGAGAGAGAGAGAGATCGTGTTCTGGTTTTGGCTGCATCCGGTTCTGTTTAATCTTTTGTAGCTTTATGGTTCTCGTGCATACACGGCTTTAATCAACGAGTAAAATTCAATAAACACCTGCAAGAGACGAGACAGTTGGCGCACTCGGCACGGTGGGCAGATGATTATAAACATAACAACAAAGAAGCGCCAAGAGAAACCGAGCTGAAGGTCACCGAAGATCAGCGGTTGGCGTGTTCCCGGTGAACGATTATTGTATTCTGAGCAAGTTGATCTGTCTGCTGTGGGGGGGATTGTGGCAGCTCCTTTCCAAACCACAATGTTGTATCGCGGTAAGATAACACCACAGATGAGTCAGCTCAAAGCACATTGTCATTCTCACACCACTCGCTAAGGTTTAGTTCGCAACGTTATTCTGTGTGTGTGTGTGTGCGTGTGCGGTTATGTTGAGAAGGTCATGATCATCGCCTTTGACTAGGTTATCTTATCGGAAGGTACGGTTGAAATGGTGCCCCAATTTGTATCAGATATGCTTTAAAGCCAGTAGTTTGTGCAACAATGGAAGATACTCTTTGATTAGATTGCGTGTAAACGAAGCTGATATGATTTATTGAACCAGTAGCTCTTGCTGTGCCATAACGGCGTCACCAGTTAACGGAACATTTGGGATAACTTCGTTGACCGAGCATAGGCCGGAGTACAACGGATTCCTGCCAGTCGTACAGCCTGAACCAGTAGTTCCCCTCGCGTAGACCGGCTGATTGATAATGTTGGTGAAGGAGTAGTTACACACCAGGTAGTAGGTGTTCCAGAAGCCATCCTGGAACCAGTTCTGCATGGCACAACCGATCTTCCACGCGCGATCACTCGCCATCTGCGTAAAGTGTCCAATGGCAGGGCTAAAGGAGTACAAGACAGAGGGAATGCATTCTCATTAGAATTTCCGTTACGTCGATCGAGTTGTCCGATGATCAGATACACGACTTACCCCTGATGGTTGCTAGGGTAGCTGTCAATGTGTGCGGTCGAAGTGTCCCGATACTCGTTCCACCAGCTAGCGATGAACCCATCGATAATGCTCTCAACAGTTCTTGCCGGTCCAGAGTACTGCATGAGCGCCAGGTTCTGGCCAGCCCACCGGAAGTCCACCGTGTTGCGGCAGCGATCATGGGCGAACGTGCACGAGCGAGCATTGTGGCCAGCCTGAGAGGCTAGCTCGGCATCCCACTGCAGCGTAGCCATACGACGAGCAGGAAAGAACGGACTGAGGCCACCATTGGCGATCTGAGAGCGGCGACTGTTGTGAAGATCGAGGATGAGCGACTGAAGGCTGGCAGTGATCGGTACCACCGCCGGGGATCTTCCGAAGCAGTTCGGTCCACCGCTCAGAGCAGGAGGATTGCAGCCAATGTTCTGCACTCCAGCAGGGCAAAGGTTAGCGGTGCAGTAGTCGATGGACTCGATCGATCCAATCAGACCGACCAGCGAGATGACGGCTGTGGAGACCGTAGAATGTGATTAGAGTCGTCGAGCTTTCAGCCGTTATCCTTGCACCAAGCGGACCACTCACCAAGCACGAAGCGGAACATTTTGGAGACAGACAGGCAGGCACAGCTGACCAATGACCGATGGTAGAGGCTTTGATGACCATTCCCTCACCGGTTGGGGGTCTTTATACTGCCAGAAATCTCGATTCCATGCCATGTTTATCTGCTATCGATTCTAATTACCCGATAAGAAACAATAAACCACATCATACTGAGCCGGTTTTGAATGGTCGCTAGGTGATGTTATCGCTAGACAGGTTTTGGGAATTTAATTCCTGGAATCTGTAACTGAGCTAGCCCGTTTATTCGCGAGACACAACCTTTATCCGGATGCTTATCTCGTGTGGCTCGTGTAAACATTTCTTGGAATACGGTCTGCATGTTCAAATCAAGACCGGACGGTAATCGCTAGGCCTGGTTGGAGATTGTAAATAGAAGCTTCAATGCCGATCCAAAACTGTCGCAAACAATCGTTATTTATTGCCCTGCACTTGTTAGAAATGAGCATTTCTCAGTCATAGTAGTTTATCTTTATGGAATGCAATAATTGACTTCCGTAGTAAGCATACTACTTCACAATTGTTTTCCTAATAATTTCTGATGAAAGAGCATAGGACCAGCATAGGAACAGCAACATGCATTCAATCGGAACTAGAAGGTCAAGTCATCGAATTTAATATTCCATTAAAGATTAAGTCCCATTTAATCTCATTTCGCATGCTGTTCAATCATATAAGTCATCATGCTTACAGTCACCGTCCTTGCCTTGCCCTGACTAACGATCGATCAGCGCCAAACGCTAACGGGATACGAAACCTAATTTACTTACTTCCACGTTAGTGCAATTTCACAGAAGATTAGATTCCAGTTTGCCCTTCGCAAAGCGCGACGTGGGAAAATTGTGTCATCATTTGATTTCCTGCAACGACAGTACTTTAGCGTCGTAGCGGGTTGCCTCGTTCGCCCGTTGCATGGTGTCATTCCGTTTGGCTTTCCACCTCTCCACCCACAATGTGTTAGAGCCACAGGATAAAATGATGAGCATCGTAGGGGGGGGGGGGGGGGGCATACTTGAAATGCAAACATTTTTCGGCCACTCCGTACCAGACCGACCAGCAATCTTATTGCCACAGTGCCGAATGCAGTGGACGGAGTACTGAAGAAAGCAAACGAGAACCGTCAGTCAGACCCCGGGATCGGAATGACATCGAATACGAAAGCAAACAGTACCGGAAGAGTAGTAGCAACATCGTCGTCTTCTGGTGAGAGGTCTTCCTATGATTTGCTCGTATTTTACGTTTCCTCCGTTGAGCAGGATGCAACTCACGACCATTTAGGGTAGGTACCCCTTCCGCCAGATCTGGAAAAACTGGATGAACTGGATGACTGGGTGACGAGCAAACACACAAAGGCGCATTCGATTCGTCCTTTCGTCCTGTCCCGAGGACGACGGCGAGGACGATGCCAAAAAGGATGAGAATTCGAAATGCTTCGACGACGTGAAGGGTACGGCAGGTCAGTCAAAACAAAGCAAGCAACGCAAATCCGTCGCTCACGCCAACACCTTTGGCTCGGGAAAGGCTAGGTCAGGTCCATCGCGATGCACCGCACACAACGAGTCCTTCCGATTCCGATTCCGACCGGAGCAGCCAGACGTCCTCGTTCCGCTTATCCGCGATGTTTATCGTCCTCCTTTGTGCGATCACCACACCGATGGTTTTCCACTTGCATCCATCGCACGTCGTCCGCAAAAGGAGAGTGCTTCCTGCCAACGTGTTGGTGGTACCAAATATGCTCCTAGCGGTTGATGTGGCTAGTTACAGCTAACAAAGAAGCGTAAACTTCAACTACCACAATTTGATTGTCGCCGACAATCATCGACTCGTCCCGTGGATGACCGTTTCACTTGTCTGCTGGTCTGCATTTGGTACAGCTAACCGGCACCGGCGCTTACCGAAGATGCAAACGTGGTTTGAAACAATGAGACAATGTCCCATGGACCACGGACGCTAGCTCTTAATGGTTTTTGAAACCATATTCAGGAGTTGCTATCTTACAGCCTTTTGTCCGCTTTGTGTAAAACATGGTGAAGCGGGAGAGCTGCTGCGTGTTTTTCGATTCCCAATCCGGTGTATCTACGGATTGCATGTCGGTAAACATATGTTGAGTAATTGCTGAGTCCGGAACTGTACTTTTAGCAGAGCTTTTTTGCATGGTTCAGCTCAGTTTGAACAAAGATAAGATCCTTCGTAATCCGGAGCAACATTTTGAAAACTTTCCATATTGGCCCCGCATGCCAAATACAAACTTGCCCACATCTCGCCCACACTCATAACCCAACTCATAACGGAGGATTAGCAACCGATGGATGGCAAGACGAAAATAGCTTCAGCTGGCATTTTTCTTTCTTATCAGCTGTAGAGAATCCTTCCTACCTTATCCTTGTAAGTGGTTACGCATTCCACAACATAGCAAACATTGCTCAATGTGTGTTTTCCGTGCAAACGGACGTCACTGCAGCTGAATCTGGTCGACTATAGTTTCGCTACGGGTTGGTATTTTACTATCTTCCTCGAGAAGCTAGATAGAGCGAGAAGAGCAATAGAATTCAGCAATCCTTCGAACTGCTACTGCTTAGTTCGGTCTTACTGGATGGGTTTTATTTGGCAAGCGAAGCGAAAGAGGTGGGCGCATAAATTGCAATGTTTAGGATGCCAATCTCGCATCACCGGTTTGTTACCAAGCGTTAAGACATGTTTCTTGTGAGGCGTGCTATGTTTCGTATCCTGCAGGTGTGTCTGATCCGGGGGCTAAGGATGCTTGCAATCGAGGATTTCCCGTATTTTACAATTATTCATTTGTTATCCTCGCTCCCGGAAGACTGCCAATGGGGGACACGTACTGAATGTCACAGTTTGCCTCGCAACGATGGACGCATTGCTCCATCATAAGCCCACGCGTAGTGCCGTTTACCTACAATCTATTATGTGGCTCGTGACGAGTCAAATGTCACCAGCAACGACGTACCATCGCTTATTCCTAGAGCAAGAGTAATTCCGATTTCCCAGTATGCAGTTGCTGTATCGATACCCGTGATTGATTTCCCGGGAAAAGCTACGGCTATACGACGACAACAACGGCACACTCGACTCAGTGTCAGCGCTGATGGCAGCTGATCATGGTTGGCTGGAAGTGCAATTAACGATTTATATGCATCTCATAAATCCGGAACCGGAACCGAACCATTGGCACCCGCAAATCATGGCAAACGTTGTCTATGCAGCTTGGAGCATCAACTACACGGTATGCGTGTTCCAGAGAATGGAATCCCGAAGGACCGAACAGCATAAAACATCTCATAATTGATACGGTGCGTCCGGCACGAATGGACAACTACAAAGCCTTTTGCTAATTAAGCTTATTAGAGGGCAGCCTGTAAACGCGACCGGTCCCTCAGATGGAATGGTTTCCAATTATTGATTGATTGATTTCTACAAAGACCCATCCAGCCATTGGCCAGGCAACCGCTATGGGACCGTGCGGAACTGGTGCAATGGATTAGCAACAAATTCTCGATAATTTTACCAATTACCATAGATGCACTGTCACGGTAAGTGGAAAGGCAATAGGGAAATAAAATCAAAATATTGTATTGCAGATCAGACTGTCCCAAATACTCGATTTCCGTGAATGTTCGAACTGAATTTTGAGATAAAGTTAATGCTTTTTTGGACCTACGAATGGTTGTGAGAGTCAAGAAACTCACATCTGAACAAACTGTGTTCCTCGTGATGATATATTTCAATCTAACCACAACGAATTGAGCCACAACATGTGCAATAAAGGACGATATTGTGTGTTTGAGTTTGCGTAGTCGAGTTTGATGTTTATTGGATCAGCAGCTCAGACGCTGTGATAACAACATGGGCAAGGTCTATGGAACATTTGGGATAACTTCGTTGACCGAGCATAGGCCGGAGTACAGCGGATTCCTGCCAGTCGTACAGCCTGAGCCAGTAGTTCCCCTCGCGTAGACCGGCTGATTGATAATGTTGGTGAAGGAGTAGTTACACACCAGGTAGTAGGTGTTCCAGAATCCATCCTGGAACCAGTTCTGCATGGCACAACCGATCTTCCATGCGCGATCACTCGCCATCTGCGTAAAGTGTCCAATGGCAGGGCTAGAGGAGTGCAAGACAGAGGGAATGCATTCTCATTAGAATTTCCGTTTCAACGATCGAGTTGCCCGATGATCAGATACACGACTTACCCCTGATGGTTGCTAGGGTAGCTGTCAATGTGTGCGGTCGAAGTGTCCCGATACTCGTTCCACCAGCTAGCGATGAACCCATCGATAATGCTCTCAACAGTTCTTGCCGGTCCAGAGTACTGCATGAGCGCCAGGTTCTGGCCAGCCCACCGGAAGTCCACCGTGTTGCGGCAGCGATCATGGGCGAACGTGCACGAGCGAGCATTGTGGCCAGCCTGAGAGGCTAGCTCGGCATCCCACTGCAGCGTAGCCATACGACGAGCAGGAAAGAACGGACTGAGGCCACCATTGGCGATCTGAGAGCGGCGACTGTTGTGAAGATCGAGGATGAGCGACTGAAGGCTGGCAGTGATCGGTACCACCGCTGGGGATCTTCCGAAACAGTTCGGTCCACCGCTCAGAGCAGGAGGATTGCAGCCAATGTTCTGCACTCCAGCAGGGCAAAGGTTAGCGGTGCAGTAGTCGATGGACTCGATCGATCCAATCAGACCGACCAGCGAGATGACGGCTGTGGAGACCGTAGAATGTGATGAGAGTCGTCGAGCGTTCAACCGTTATCCTTGCACCAAGCGGACCACTTACCAAGCACGAAGCGGAACATTTTGGAGACAGACAGGCAGGCACAGCTGACCAATGACCGATGGTAGAGGCTTTGATGACCATTCCCTCACCGGTTGGGGGTCTTTATACTGCCAGATATCTCGATTCCATGCCCTGGTTATCTGTTATCGATTCTAATTACGCGATAAGAAACAATAAACCACATCATACTTAGCTGGTTTTGAATGGTCGCTAGGTGATGTTATCGCTGGGCAGGTTTTGGGAATTTAATTCCTGGAATCTGTAACTGAGCTAGCACGTTTATTCGCGAGACACAACCTTTAAACGGATGCTTATCTCGTGTGGCTCGTGTAAACATTTCTTGGAATAGGGTCTGCATGTTTAATTGTAGGTTGATTGTGGGTTTGTAAATGGCAATCATATCCGTTAAAATGATTAATGTACTAATAGTAGGTATAGGCCACCATATCATGAAAAAAGAGCCATGTTTTTATGAGTTAGTATACTCGTGGAAGAGCGTCAAGTGTGTCTAAGTTTCTCAACTGTTCCACTTAAAACATCTTCCATCTGATCCGATAAACATACATAAGATATTGTTGCTATCAATTGATAGAAGCTAGGTCATCTAAGCAGGTAGCATTGTCTTTTGTGACCCAATAAGATGTTCCCATTTGAGTGTTATGCTAAGATGCCCGATTGATGCCTGTTTTTCTGGAGTAAATGATAAGTGATATGCAACCACCTTGGTAAGCGACGATTGAGGCTCCGATCCAAGGCCAGGCCGTATGTTCCACGATTCACAGTCAAACCCTAGCGACACTGGCTCTGTTTACACACATGTAATTCCATTCCATAGTGACGGCCAAAGAGTGGCGGTAAACAGACATTTGGATCTCCATAACAAGGCCTTTGCCCAGAATCGGCGGATAACTGCCGAGCGGTATAAAACGATAAACGTGTAGATGTCAGTATGATCGGGAGCAGTGCGCAGTGAAGACGATTTTCGAAAGCTGCGTATCAACGGCACAATGGCGAGTCAGATGTTAGGTAAGCGAGCGGCAGAAGCATCACCACACACTGGAATCATCAGATCAAATCGTGATATTCTTCTATCGCAGTCACTATCGTGTTGTTTTGTGGTCTCATCGCGGGACTGTCGGGGCAGGAGTACTGTAATCCTTCTTATTGTGGTCTCACCAAAAACGTTGGATGCAATCCTCCACCATTGACCGGTGCACCGTATTGCGCTTTCGTTAAGGGCCGTGTCGTAGAAGTTAATGCCACCATTCAGGAGCTCATCCTCTCCGAGCACAACCGGTTACGCAACCAACTGGCGATCGGAAATTTAACCGGATATGCGAGCGCAGCTCGTATGCCTACGCTTGCCTGGGATAATATTCTCGCTGCCCAGGCGGGTCACAACGCCCGGACTTGTACCTTTGCTCACGATCTATGCCGTAACACAGCGAAGTATGCGTACGCAGGGCAGAATATAGCTAGCCAGTCCTTCTACGGGACGACCAAATCGGTAGATACGTTGGTAAGAGAAATGGTAGCCGCTTGGTGGAATGAGAACCAAGATGCGACGCAGGTACAGGTTGACAAATATCCTCGAGGATGGACGGGGTAAGTGATGGGCACGTGGAGCATGCGTTGCAGCGGTACACTTATTGTTTATCGTGATCACCTCTTGTAGGAATGCGATTGGACATTTCACACAGATGGTTAGCGATCGTACATCGACCATTGGATGTGCAATGCAGTACTGGGTGGAACAAGAGATCTGGGACACGTACTACCTGGTGTGCGACTACGGATTGACCAACATTGTTGAACGAGCGGTCTACAAGAAGGGCACTACCGCTTCCTCGTGCAACACTGGAACAAATCCTACCTACCCTGGTCTATGCTCGACGAACGAATCGGTTCCACCACTACCGAATATATCGTAATGGACTTGATTGATGAGCTACCCATGCCGTTAAGTTTCTAATAAAGGATTAGACTTTGATTTTGCTTTCGGGCCCGAGCAATATCCTTTAACGGTAGCCTCTGCAAATGAAATTGAACGATCGAATCATCGACGCTGTTCGATAACTCTACTTGCTTCAGTTGAATTAACCTGCTTGTGACCATTACATTCCTCAAAATCAATCACAAGAAATTCAGAGAGCGGGTCCCTCTTTTAAAACAGATTTTCATCGAAGTAAATTAAAAAACAAGCATGAACATGCTTAAAATCTATCATGGATTTTCCTTGTCTATTATTCCCAAAGAAATCTGTTGCGGTTAATTTTTTTGAACAAAAGTACTAGACACCCATCGGGCTACCATTTTTGCACATTTTGTACGTCAACAAAAGCGTATTGACACAGATGCAACGGTGAAACACATCTGTTGCCGTTATTGCTTGTGTTGGTCGGTTGTTGGATATAGGTAAAGCATGCAGATTATGTGATTCAAATTATTCCATGTACACATCATCCATATACATGCCTGAGGTCCCATATGAACAATACGATTGTTAGATAACGTCGACGTAGACACAGTAGAATGTTCGCATAGTTTTGTAACTGTTTGCTCTTTATGGAAGGGGCTTATGTATTTATCGTTTATATTTTTCTACCTTTCAAGAATATCGGGCCTATCAAACAAATCCAAATCAACAGTGCTGTAAAAAACCACGTATTGTACATCCTAAAAGATTGGAAAAGCTTAAATTAAACTATCACGAATTACTCATTGTATGCACTGGAAAAACTAATTACCAAATCAAACAAGGTTTGGTTCAACTGGGTTTAACTTGGCTGAAACTTCATTTTAATCCACAGCTACCAAGGTACGAGGAACTGCATAAAAGTTAGAGCGCAATTCACAGCGACGAGCAGTTCGAATGAGTTAACACCCTTTTAACGAGTAGCAATTAGCCGAAGCCACCGTACCGGTACCGAAGATAGACTCTAAGTTGTTACCCAAACGTAAGGGCTTTAAAAGGGCGGTGGCATGCTCGCCTTGAATCCAAACCTCACCAGCCATTGCTGAGTTAGGGTAAAAATCAAAGTCAACAACGATAAGGATGAAGAACAATGCATACCTGATGCATCCGATATCTGGTAAGAAGGGGTTATTTTGCTGGTTTCATGTAAACCGCAGTCTAATATTTTTCCATCTTTTCAGCTACGATCGTGTGCGGTTTTATTGGCTTATTGCTTGCCCAGGAGTACTGTGACCCTTCATACTGTAACGGCCAGTCTAACGTTGGATGCAATCCTCCACCATTGACCGGCGGACCGTTTTGCACGGGCAAAAATGCCAGTGTCATAACCGTTGATGCCACGATTCGCGGTCTCATCGTCTCCGAGCACAATCGGCTACGCAACCAGCTGGCGATCGGTAACTTAACCGGATTTGCGAGCGCAGTTCGCATGCCTACGCTGGCCTGGGATGATACTCTCGCTGACCAGGCGGGTCATAATGCACGGTCTTGCGTCTTTTCTCACGATGCTTGCCGTAATACAGCAAAGTATGCGTACGTTGGACAAAACCTTGCGGCACAAAGCTTTTACGGTCAAACCAACGCACCAACATCGCTGGTAAGGAATATGGTGGCCACTTGGTGGAGCGAGTACAAAGATGCGACACAGGCACAGCTTGATCACTTTCCTAGCAATTACACCGGGTAAGTGAACGGTGTTCTAAACGCGTTTTGCTAGTTAAACATACGTTATTTCACCTTTTTAGACCACCGATTGGGCACTTCATTCAAATGGCGAGTGACCGAACGTCGCTTATAGGTTGTGCGATGCAGTATTGGCTGCAAGATATGTTCGCGATGTACTATCTCGTGTGCAATTACGAACGGTCTCTCTTTATCAGTGAAGCAGTGTATAAGAAGGGAGCTGTTGCATCCGAGTGTACTGCCGGCACTAATCCGAAGTACGTTGGACTTTGCGCTGCGAGAGCAAATGAACAGAATGCACGGGCCTTCCCGTACCTAATTTGTTAAGAATCCAGCGAAACGCGAATAACCTATGACCAATAGACCATTTAAAATGCAAAGGAAAAGTCAGAGTAAAACACTCAAATCATCTTGGAATTGATAGCCCATAGGTGATGTTTGGAAACAATGAGTTTCCCCTCAATGATGGTTGGTTTTCGTCCATTGTTAATGGTTAGCTATTGTTGTACTCAACCTGGCAGTCGTTAAGAGATGCTGAAATAATTACTTAAATTCCTATCATTTCTCATCGGAACGTACAGCTCGTGCTGCTTGTACCACGGTGCTCATTTCGTTCTAGAATGGCTCAGAATAAGGAAGGTTACAGTGTTATAAGCGTTGAACAAGCTATTGAATCAATCGATTATGTTGCAACCACAAACATTGACACAGTGACAAGCTAATACCGTGTGGTAAGTGTCAGCCAGCAAACAGCTTCACAAACATCGATTAATTCTTGACATTGCCACCTTTGTCTGGCACTATAAAAAGCCATTATCTAGCGAAAGGCATTTCAACAATCAATCCGGCAACCCGATGGCGACTTGGATCACCGGTACCGGTAAGCCATCTTCACCTGCAACAACCCGGGCCTTGCTACCGGCTAGCTAACCGCTGTCCATCTTCAATAGTAGCATTCCTACTGTTTGCCCTGCTGGAGGGTACACTGGGGTACGATTACTGCTCCACCAGCGACTGCCACCGGCAGGGCGAGCATGTCGGTTGTCGACCGCCCGCTACCTCCGGTGGTCCCACCTGTAAAGGTCTGAAGGATGCCAGAAAGGTGCGCATCAGCCCCGAGCTACAGCAGTTCATCCTCAACGAGCACAACAAAAATCGTTCGCGGTTGGCACTGGGCCAGGTATCACCGTACCGTAAAGCGCAGAAGATGCCAACGCTCGTCTGGGACCCCGAGCTGGCCAGTTTGGCCGATGCGAATGCACGCTCCTGTAACTACGGTCATGATCATTGCCGCAGCACGCAACAGTTCCCGTACGCGGGTCAAAACATTGCCATCACCAAGTTCTACGGGTACAAGTTCACGGATAAAGAGCTCGTAACACGCTTCGTTTCTGGCTGGTGGTCGGAGTATGTGGACGCGAGGCCACAGTACATCACCGCGTATCCTACGTCATACAGTGGGTAAGTGATGGCGATCATGGAGATGGAGAAGTGCTGGTGTGATACTGCACCGAAGCTATCTGCTATGTTACGTTGATTAACTTATGCGCTTACCTTTCTACCTTTTACCAGCAAACCAATTGGACACTTTACGCAAATCGCGAGTGACCGCACCACGAAAGTCGGTTGCTCCATGTGGTACTGGAAGGATGGCCAGTTCGATGTGTACTACTTCGTGTGCAACTACTCGGTAACGAACATTATCAAAAAATCGGTCTACCTAGCGGGTGATCGGACCGGTTCCCAGTGCAAGAAGGGACTCAATTCCAAGTTCCCGGGGCTGTGCAATGTCGGTGAGGCACCTCGTACGTTGAACGACGCGTAAAGTGTAAATTGGATTGTCGGACCGGAATAAATAGCACTCAGCAAGCATTCGCATTCGTCGCACTGATAATAATCGCATCTGAGGAAGGTACGGGACAGCACGGATCCAGCGAAATGTCGATTGAGTTAACAGATTTGAACTAGACTAATTTGTCACATTGTCTACACGGCGCACCTGCTGCTGACATGCATGCAAGCAAACGGTGCAGGCTGGACTCGGAATTTATGGGTTCGCGACGCCCAAAAGCTAGAGTCCGCCCCGGTATGTGCTGTGCAACTATTAGCATAGCGGAACTGCTGCTCGTTCGCCCGTTCGCCAACGGGAGGGCAGAAGTGTCCAGCAACACGACGAAGACACTCCCATTGCTCTCGGGCAAATTCCGCCGAAACATAAATCACGCAACGCAACACGAGTGCAGTGCTTCCGAGATTTGCAAACGAACGTGGGTAGAAAAAGGAATTGGGCACCAGCATCGCAGCAAATCCCAAACAGAACTCTCTGCCAAACGTGGCACACGTGCCGGCTGCTTGGTGCATCACTGGTGCATACACTACTGCTGGTGTCTCGATTTCGCACGATTTCCCCAGACAGCCCGGCCAGACGGGGCTGTATTTGGGGTGGGATAATTTATTCGTCCTCATAGAACACGTCTCGCTCGGGAGGAGCTGGAGCGAGATCCCTTTATCGTCTCGTATCCGTCTGTGATGACGACGCATTCGATCCGGAATGTTTCTGATGCGCGCCGTCTGTGCCGGGCCGTGCTGAGTATATCGCCTTATGGCTCAAGGGCACCTGATGCAATTTAAGGCGTATAACATGGAGCACAAAATGGGTTTAAAGCTGCTTACAGGACGCCCGGGATAACTGTTAACGCACACGCTGTCTGCTAGGTAGGAAGTACAGCCATCGTAGGTTGGCCACACCTACACGGTGCCACCACGCGGCACCGACAACAGCGACGACTATAAGCTTCGTTCATCGTTCCGTTCCGGATGAGACGAGTTAGTTTCGTTTCCGAGTTTTCCTCTTTTTTCCCGTCCGTCCCCTTGCCTTTGCAACTTTTAGTTTGGTCTCGTCAGACGGCGGTGCAGCGACCACCACCAGGGCGGCCAGGAATGTTACCGGTTACCGTCTAGACGTGGTGGAGGTGGGTAAGGGCATCAACTAGTACTGCCGGGAGACGCGACAGCAAACTGGCTCGACTGGTCGTTGCAGCGAGCAAAGAAAGATGAACTTTGGCGTCCGCGGTCCAGTCGACGGGACCACGGGTTTTGAGAACGACCGACTAAGGCAGCAGCCACACGGTTTTGAGCTCGGTCGGTATGCTTAGTCGTGCGCTACTCTCCGTCCGTCCGTCCGTCAGTGCGGTGGTTGTTAATCGAATTTATGACCCAGAATTGATCGATCATAACGCGTAACTATCTCCCATCTGCTCTGCAAACTTACCAGACCTCGTCGTCGTTGACCAACTTGCGGACTGGCTGTCGTGTCGCCGGAATTGATTATGAGACAAGCGATTCAATCGATGCATGAAAATGCATTAAATTCCGCTTCATGGAACCGTCACAAAGTTCTACCGTACCAGCACACACACGCATACAGTTGCTGCAACTGTATGTGGGAAAACCATTTCCCAACCGATACACATGTTGTTTCACAAAAGTAAACTCATCAACTGTTGCCGTCGTGTGCAAATGGAAATGAACAATCCTTGTTCATGTCCTTGCGGCCATCTTTTAACTCCCGGAAGGCGGTGTGTAATGTGCGGTGATGTGCTCTTCTGCAGACGTTTATGGGGCAACTTCAAACAAAACATTTCGCTTCCGTACTAGGACCAGGATCCTGCTGCAGCAGATCACGATGAAAGAATAGAGGAACAGGATGAAATTAAATTGCTGTGCCATCAAATTGTAGCAGCTTGTGCTCACTTGGACGATTGTGCCCGGTTGAAAGCATCCAGGACCGCATCTTTCTCTAGGAAACCTGGCAGACAATTGGAGAACGATGGCGAGACGATTAAAAGCACCCCTTCTGCTCCGGTATCCGCATTCCGCCGGCTCTCAACGGTACCGCGGTACCGCGACCCTGACATAGAATGGCGACTGACATTGGGAACCCCCTTGTTGTCCCGGTTGTCTTCAATTCAGCCGCTAGCCGCTACTTTGGCCTGGCTGCACACCAGCAATGGCACAAGTTTCGCTGGAAATCACTCCGAAGGAATCCGATGGTGAAGGCGAAATACTTGCGCAGAAACTGCAACACTCATACCACCTTCGTCGTTCGAAGTTGTCTGAGTACCTGGAATGGCCGGTAAACACTCCGGTAACTCCCTCCCCCGAGTCAGTCCGAGAACCAAGACGGTGGCAAAGTTATGGCAAACAGTGTTTGCCATCGCCATCGCCGTCTCGTCCTTTCTCCCCGCAGGACACCCTTGTCGTCCTGTGCAACCGAAACCGGCAGCAAATGCATCCCACCGGTGAGCGGTGTCCTCATTTCGCTTGTGCAGGTTCTTCGGTTCTTTGTGGGACGCTGCTGATACCGGGAACCACGGACGTGGTAACCATCTCGGTTCACCTTTGCGCCGGCATGCGCTAGTTCGTTACCTCGCCGTTTGCTATCTATCTGCGGTACTCCATTCCCTTCTTTCTCCATTTCAGGATGATATTCGCCTTGTCGATGCGCTCACTCGGTTCACCATCATTTGCGGTGCGATTGTGGCACGCAATCGACCAGAAATGATAACCGGAACACACGGAAAATATCAGCAGCACCACAGCAGTAGTGTCCTGGAAGCGCGCGCGGTGGAATCGCACCAAACGGTGTTAGAATAACGAAACAATTCGACACCAATGCTCGGTTCGTTTCCTCGTAGCTATCAGTGTCTTGTGTAGCTTCAGCGCCGGTGCACTTGCATGACGACCGGCGAAATGGCTCTTGAGACACACACACTGGTCTCAAGTTTCCCTAGCAATTCTTAAGCTGCTAAGGAGTCGCACAGGTCCCCTGTGCTCTCGATTTGAAATGGAAAGCATTTCAACTAGCAGAGCGCTGGTATGGCCGTGTGGAAATCGTTACCCCCGAAGGTATGCAGAAGTAGATGCTCGCCAGTCGATTTGGATTATTCCGCGTGTCCTCCTCGCTTGGGGCTTGTTTGGGGAGCGTGCAAACATGAACAGAGCGTTTAGAAATGTATGTTAAGCCGTAATTTGATTTCAAAGTGCTCAGTTGCAGTAGCATCTCCGTGAAAGATTTATTAAAGCAATCGGTGTCGAGGTGTAGGGATGGTGCTAGTGCCATCCATGGAAATGAAATCAGTTTAGTGATGATAATTCCTTCTCCAAGAACATTATAATTTAAAGTCATATTTAATTTGAAGCTGTAGTTTTATCTGTAGCTGCTGCTGCTTTTATTGTATTTCGTCATAAAAAGTATATTAGTAGCTCTAATTTCAATGAATAAAAACTCTTAAACCTGAGATTCACTTTTTCCAACATCTTTCATCCTAGCTACTAGCCACAGGCTTGTATGACTCTCTGTACCATTGAGGCACACAGCGTGGCCACGATGAACACGCACAGATTGGGCAGCATTGTGTCACCAGTGCCACTGCCATGACCTGGAATCAGCACATCCGGCTCAGGACGGTAAGCGAAATCGATTTCGCGGGTCCTCACAATATTGGCAAACACTTTGGCTGACATCTTGGGGTAGCGTGTGCGCGCAGTGTCGTTGAAATCCACGTAATACAGACCAAACTTCTGACTGTTTGAAAAGAACAACAATGTAAGCCTTGCCAAGGACCAATCTAGGACACGAACTTACGTGTAACCGTCACGCCATTCGAAGTTATCCATCAAGCTCCAGGCGATGTAACCCTGCACATCGACCCCATCCTCGAGGGCATCCAGCACGGCGGCTAGATAGCCGTTGAAGTAATCCACTCGCTGTGGATCCTTCGTACCCGGCCCCGATCCGATGCCGTTCTCCGTTATCCAGATCGCCGGTTTATCGTACTGTTCGCTGATCCAATTCAGCAGCTTATGAAGTCCAAATGGAACGATCTGGCAACAAAAAACAAAACACGAAAGAGGAACGACACATGCAAGCGCCTACCGAGTCAACTCCGAGCGCACCACACAAACGAACCTTAATCCAAGCAGTCTCCTCTGCCTCGGGCCAATCGGGATCAGCGGAGACAACGACGCCAGCATCATGCTCGAACGACGGTACGGCATATCCGGCCGAGTTCTGCGCATCATTCTTACGTGCCAGCACCGTCGTGTACGTGTTTAGACCAAAGAAATCCGAAGTTCCGCGAATGCGTGCCACTTCCAGTGGTGTAAACACCGGTAACCGCGATTTGGCGAAGCCTTGCTGGACACTCAGATTACCGATCCGTTGGCGCATCAGCTCCGGATAGTCACCTGTCTTGCTGAAGATGGGATGCGCAAACCAACCTAGCTGCAGAGCGTTACGATGTCTCCATTAGCCATTGCCATACGTTCTGCCAATCTCCCCCAAGACTCACATGAAACTGTAGCTCCCATTCAGCCGCCTCGAGATCGTCCGGGGTTCCAGTTTCCGGTTCCGCCCACCAGCAATCCAGGGATATCCCGATTAACCCTTGCTGCACCTTTTGGTATGCGTCTCGGTACAGGTGCACCACCTCGGCATGCGCTTTCAGGATGTTGTGGCCGCACGTATACGAGGGCACACCGGGAAAGTGATAACCCGGTGCCATCTCGTCGCGACCGTACGACTGCTCGCAGACATGCCACGGTTCATTGATCGTGGTCCACCACTTGACCCGATCGCCCAAACTATCGAAAACTACTCGTGCGTACTCCACGAAATAGTGCACGATGTCCGGATTCATCCAGCCACCCAACTCCTGCAGTCGCTGCGGCAGGTCCCAGTGATAAAGCGTCACCATCGGTCGAATGCCGTTACGGAGCAGCTCGTCGATAAGATCGTTGTAGTACGCTAACCCTTGCTGGTTCACCTGATTCCGTAGCCCCGTTGGCATGATGCGAGGCCAAGCGATCGAAAAGCGGTACGCGTCCACCCCGAGACCCTTCACCATCTGCACGTCACGCTTCCAGTGGTGATAGCTATCGCACGCCACATCACCGTTCGATCGATCCGCGATCTTTTCCGGTCGCCGGTGTGTCAGATGGTCCCAGATCGACTCACCTTTACCATCTTCCGCCCAACCACCCTCGATTTGGTAGGCCGATGTCCCGACACCGAACGTGAATTCCGGTGGAAACCTTCGGGGCACTTCCTCGTTGCTTCCCAGGCTCACTAGCGGCAGTAGCAGTACTGAGGTGAACATAGAATATAGCGTGGCTTCTGTGCCATGTTTAAACAGCTTACGATGCCAACTAGGCCGGGCTACAAACTTACCTAGCAAACACACGACTACCGACGACTCAGGTGCAGATAAGCGACGTATCATCATCGCTAAAGGGTTACCGAGTGGATCCATCCAGTCAAACAGTTCCGCACCGACTGAAATGGTATCAATGCACAGCTACTGCGGCCCCATGCCCCAGTAGCGGTGGCATAACAGTTGTGTTATCTGCGTCATGAAAGCTGTTATCAGCGCAGCAGTTTAAAGCAAAAACGTGTTTTTTTCTCTTAAATTCACCATGATTAATAGGATGCTTTTGCGCTGCGCTGCAGCTTCGAAGGCTAAAGTCATCCCTCGGAAGCCAAGAACACACAACCACGCAGATTGCAGAATGTAAACGATCGAGCGTGATAAGCGCTCGCGACCTTTTTGCCCCGCTATTAGCAATGTTTGCACCACTGTGTCCCACCCTGGCGGGTCAGCAGAAATCGTCCCGATTAGTTAATAGGTCAAGTGCAGGCTCGAAATGGAGCGTGGACAACTTGGGCACACGTTCAGGCGCGTACTGCTTCCTTAGGCGACAATCTTATATTTGACTACTGCACACGCTCATATAAAGTAGATTATTCGGGCACTTATCAATAGTCCGCTATCAGCAGCACGGTGACACCGATGCCTGCAGCAAGTAGAATTTTGGAAATCATCAATCCAGTGGCACTGCCATCATCATCACCATCATCATCATCTGTGTTGGTCGTCGTTGCGCGTACCGTGGTGGTAGGGTGGATGGTAGTGGTGGCGGGTGTTTCGCCCGGTCCTGGAATATAAATCTCCGGTTCGGGCATATCGTTGGGATCGATCATCCGGTTGCGCACAATGTTCCCGAAGGCACGGGCCGATGACTTGGCGTAACGTGTCCGGGCCGGATCGGTGTAGTCGACGTAGTACAACCCGAACCGTTCCGTCAACCCGGCGAGCCATTCGAAGTTGTCCATCAAACTCCACGCAACATACCCCCGGACATCGCACCCATCGTCGATCGCGTCCAGGATGGCGTTTAGATAGTCCTTGAAGTACTGCACCCGCTGCACATCGCGAGTTCCGCCACGATCGCTCACACCATTCTCGGTGACCCAGACCGGTGGATTGTTGTACTCCCGGCGGATCCAGTTCAGTACGTGGTACATACCGCGCGGGTTAACCTTTAACCACGATGAACCCGTCGAGGGCCACCGATCGTCCTGGTAGTCGACGGTGTTACGATCGTGATCGAACGAAGGTTCGCGGAAATTGGCCGAATTTGCCTCGTCGTTCATGTACACCAGATTCGTGGTGTAACCGTTGTAACCGAAAAAGTCGGACGAACCCTTCAGCTTGGCGATCTCCTCGGGCGTAAACTCGGGCAGCCGAGACTTTGCGAAGCCCTGTTCCTGGCTAAGCTTAGCGATCCGTTCGATGATCACCGGTGGATAGTTACCCGTCTCGGAGTAAATCGGATGCATGTAGATACCAAACTGGGACGGGCAGAAGGAGAATGCTATTAGCCATTCGTATGCGTGAGGGACATAGAACATTGCACTACCTACCAGGTACTGCATGGTGAGATCGGACGCCTCACGCTCAGCCTCCGATACCGGTTCGGCCCACGATCCATCCACGGTAATACCGATCTGTCCACCCTGTGTCGGCTGGAACTCGGTCCGATACAACTCAACGGCTTCCGCATGCGATAGCAACAGATGGTGGCTGCACAGGTACGTGTAGATGCCCGGGAACGCTTGGCCAGGTGCAAACGAACCATACTCGTACGGTAGCCGGCAGGTTTGCGGTGGTTCGTTGAACGTCGTCCAGATTTTCACGCGATCGCCAAAATGTTCGAACGCAACCCGGGCATACTCACGGAAATACCCAACGATCAGTCGGTTCGTGAAGCCACCGAGTTCCTGCAACCGTTGTGGGGTGTCCCAGTGGAAGAGCGTCACCATCGGTGTGATGCCCTTGCTGAGCAGCTCGTCGATCAGATTGTTGTAATACTCGATGCCTTTCGGATTGATCTGATTGCTGATACCGGTCGGTAGAATACGGCTCCACGAGAGCGAGAACCGATAGATGTCCACTCCGAGCTCCTTTATCATCTCGACGTCACGGCGCCACTAAAAACGAAGAAAAAAAAAACAATCTGTCTAAGGACGGGTCGAGCGCAGGAGACACCGAACCCACCTGATGATAGCTATCGCAGGCGATATCACCGTTCGTTCCGTCGGCTACCTTCTCCGGGTTGTTGTGCACCAGATAATCCCAAATCGATTCACCCTTACCGTCCTCATTCCAACCCCCCTCGATCTGGTACGCCGACGTACCGACACCGAACTTGAAGTGTTCCGGAAACTTCCGCTGACCAGCAACCAGCCACCGGGTGCCCAAACAGGCGAACACCAGGAGTGCGACGGAATACTTCATCGCAAGGGATCAGAACCAGTAGCGCACGGGCTGAGCGCTTGCTCAAAAGTGAACCTACTCGCCCGATTGCCTCTGGTAATCATAAACGAAACTGCCACCTTACGCCACGTACTGATCATAGATTGCATTATCGTTGCGGTGAATTTAATGAACCACCAACGGGATGCCCCATAGATAACCAGCGGGATGTCCGTTGTTTGTCCATTGTTGTGATGAGCACATTATCAGCTGCAAGCTTAGGGATCCATTTACAACCTAACGAAAAGAGATGTCGAAACTGGAATCGTGCAGAAATCACCTGACCTAATCGAGTTTTGTGGTCGAGATTGTAGATAAGCAAACAAGTATCGAAGAAGCAGGTCGCAAGTAGTAGTTTGCATCCACAAGTGAAGCGGCTTTGGTGACTTCTTCGGAAGGAATGGAATGACGAACCCAAAATTAGAATTTAAACATCGTAACATTGATTTATTTTCTGCTAAACATTATCTTCTTCCCTGTCAGATACTCTAGTTTGGAGTGTTGGGAGCAGGAATGAAGACATCCGGCTCAGGACGATAGGAAGGATCGATCAAGCGTGTCCTAACGATGTTCGCTAGCACCTTACCCGACGCCTTCTGGTAGCGTGTTCGCTCCGGATCCTCAAAGTCGACGTAATAGAAGCCGAACTTTTCACTATAAAACGTACGGACTAATTAGCCCAGATCTTCATGATCTAAAGAGCTCCTCCAGGTACTTACACATAACCGGCACGCCACTCGAAGTTATCCATCAGCGACCAGGCAATGTACCCCTTGACATCACATCCATCCTCCATCGCATCGAGCACGGCCTGCAGATAGTCGTTCAGATAGTCGATCCGCATATCGTCCTTGGTACCACCGAAATCGCTCACACCGTTCTCCGTGATCCAGATCGCTGGATTGTTGTACTCGGTGCGGATCCAGTTGAGCAGCTTGCGCATACCCCACGGGACAATGTTTAACCAGGGGGAGGCTGCCGTTTGCCAGCTCGGATCGGCATAGCCAATCACGTGCGTGTCCTGCTCGTGCGACGGTCCCACCGAAAGATCATCCGGTGCACCGTTCGCACGCACCATCGAGCTACCGTACGTGTTAAGTCCGAAGTAGTCCGAGGTGCCTCGGATTCTTTCGATTTCGTGCGGCGTAAAAACGGGCAACCGAGATTCGGGGAATCCTTGCGCTGCGCTCAGAGCAGCAATACGTTCACGCATCTCCGCTGGATAGTCACCGGTGGTCGAGAAGATAGGATTGGCGAACCAACCGAGCTACATACCGGAGAAGAGAGACAAGAACCGAATCATTCGTTAGATCTCATCATCACCCATCAGCCGTCCGCGCGACTACTTACATTGAAACGCAGCGATCGTTCAGCCGCTTTACGATCCTCCTCGGCATCACTGGCCGGTTCACACCAGCTGGAATCGAGCGTAATACCGATCGTACCCTGCTGCTGTGGCTTAAACACCTCCCGGTACAGATGAACTGCTTCGGCGTGCGATTTGAGCAGATTGTGAGCGCAAAGGTACGAAGGGATACCAGGGAACTGGTAGCCCGGTGACATCGCATCGTTACTGTACGAGTTCTCGCAAGTTTGCCACGGTTCATTGAACGTCGTCCAGATCTTCACGCGATCACCATAAGCCTCAAACACAACCCGGGCATACTCGACGAAATGGTCCACGATCAGCTCGTTCGTCCAACCGCCCATCTCCTGTAGCCGCTGCGGAAGATCCCAGTGGTAGAGTGTTACCATCGGTGTGATACCCTTGCTGAGCAGCTCGTCGATCAGATTGTTGTAGTACTCGATGCCTTTCGGATTGATCTCGTTGCTGATACCGGTCGGCATGATGCGTGCCCAGGCAATCGAGAACCGATAGATGTCCACACCGAGCTCCTTTACCATCTCGACATCACGACGCCACTAGAGAGAGGGAGAGACAGAAGAGTTCAATTCCTCTCATTCTGCACAACAAATTAACCAGCAAAACCTACCAAATGGTAGCTATTAGCAGCGACATCTCCATTGCTGCGATCGAGGATCTTCTCCGGTCGTTGATGGGTCAACTGGTCCCAGATCGATTCGCCCTTACCATCCTCATTCCAGCCTCCCTCGATCTGATACGAAGAGGTACCGACACCAAACTTGAAGTCATCGGGAAATCTATCCAGTGCCAATGCACTGGCACAGGCCAGCAGCACTCTGGGGGAGAAAGTGAACAACCGAGTTCATCGCTGGAGATACTACGCGTGTCGCGCGAGGTATACTTACAGCGTGCAAAGGACTTTCGCTTCGATCACCATCACTCTGGCATGCCGTTGAACGACTGTCGATATACTGGAAGCTTCCTGAGCGCTATAAATTCGTAAAAAAGGTGTCATTCGATGGAGAAGCGAGATAGCGCCGACGCACAGAGATAGACGGAGGCCAATGAAACAGGCGCGTACAGCAACGTTTCTCACGAATCTTAAATTGGGCAAGGCTTATCAAAGTGTTTGACTTCATGCGCGATATCATCCCTAATCAATGAAGCCCTCCCCGTTCAAATGGATAGAGGACCCCCCTCTGTTAGCGTCACGGGGGTTCTGGCGTGTGACCACCGTTAATGCGTTTAATTTGATGTAATACACCTTCTGTCTCTAATGGGTGGAGATAACGAAACAATACCGTCACGGGCCTTGCCTTATCGCTGGATTGACAGAGAATGCAATAGAGGGTTTCGTTGGTTCGCTATCGAGTCGTTATCTGTTGCCAACTTATCTGCCATAGCCCTTTGATGCACACAGTATTCGTGTCTTTCGGCGAGTTATCTCGTTTATCAACATTTGCCGAAGCTAATCAACGATGATTTGCCTAATGCAGCTACTGGAGTTCACGAATAATGAATAGAATGACTTTTTGATTTGCTTTCAAACATATGGTTGATAAATGAATCAACCTGTATGTTCTAGATTCCTCAGTAACACAAGACACTTATTTCCGTTGTGTCAAGTAACGAAATCGAGATCCCAACAAATTCGAGAGCACTCTACCATCGTTGGCACGTGATCAATCATTTTGCAAGACAAAGATGGACCACTGACAACCACACTGATAGCCACACTTGGCCTCAACTTTGTTCTAGAAGTTTATTATGGAAGCGTTCATACTATTTTAGCTAGTGACGCTAAAGAAATCAAATTACGTGACGCTAAAGAAATTCATTGATCAATGAACATTATGTAGAATGAAGGATACGACATCAACGGCAACAACTTTTCAATTTTGTAAATCATTTATTACTCTCAAGTCAGCACAACCTTCCCTCACTTTGCCTCAGGTATCAGCAAGTCTGGTTCAGGCAGATAGTCGGTATCGATGGCGCGATTCTTTACGATGTTGGCGTACACCTTCGCCGAGGTTTTGGCGTAGCGTGGCCGAGCAGGATCGTTAAAATCGACATAGTACAATCCGAAGCGCTGCGTGTATCCGGTACGCCACTCGAAATTGTCCATCAGTGACCACGCCGTGTAGCCGCGCACATCGCAACCATCGTCGATGGCATCCAGCACGGCCTCCAGGTACGTGTTAAAGTACTCGACACGCTGCACATCAAACGTCCCATCCCGATCGCTGACACCGTTCTCGGTGATCCAGACTGGCGGATTGTCGTATTCGTCCCGTATCCACTTGAGCACACTGTATAGCCCTCGTGGATACACCCGTAGCCAGGGGGAGGCCGAAGTGGGCCAGCTGGGATCGATGTACTCGTACACATCGCGATCATGGTCAAATGAAGGTACCGCATACTGACCCGGATTAGCATCTCCATTCTGCCACACTAGCCGCGTGGTGTACGCGTTGAAACCGAAATAATCGGACGAACCCTTCAGCTTGGCGATCTCCTCGGGCGTAAACTCGGGCAGCCGAGACTTTGCGAAGCCCTGTTCCCGGCTCAGCTTAGCGATCCGTTCGATCATCACCGGTGGGTAATTGCCGTGATAGATGGGATGCATGTAGATACCGATCTGAAATGGGGATCATGATTATCGGGCCATCGCTTTCGTGAACGCCAAAGAGTACTCACATTGAACTGCATCGCTCGATCGGATGCCTCAACATCGGCCTCCGTGTTAGGCTCGTACCAAGCAGTATCAACGACCAATCCAATGACTCCTGCAATCCAAAATACCCCTTGTGAGTGCTGACTGATAAACTGGCCCAGTAACAACTCTTCCTGACCTACCATTTTGCTCTTTCTGGAACTTCATCCTGTACAACTCCACAGCCTCTGCGTGTGCAAGCAGTACATGATGGGAGCAGAGGTAACTGTACAACCCCGGGAACTCGTACCCAGGAGCCATCGCGTCCTGTTCGTATGATTCCTTACACGGTTGCTTCGGTTCGTTAAAGGTCGCCCAAAACTGAACACGATCACCAAACTGTTCGAAGGCAACCCGTGCGTATTCACGGAAATGCGGTACGATCTCCCGGTTCGTCCAGCCACCCATCTCCTGCAACCGTTGCGGAAGATCCCAGTGGTACAGCGTCACCATCGGTGTGATGTTATAGCGGACCAGCTCGTTGATGAGGTTGTTGTAGTACTCGATACCCTTTGCGTTCACCTGATTGCTAATCCCCGTTGGCATGATGCGAGTCCAGGCGATCGAGAAGCGATAGAAGTCGACTCCAAGCTCGCGAACCATCTCCACGTCGCGTTGCCACTGGTAGGATGGGTTAGAAGGTTAACCGATCATTCCTATACACTACTAGTACTGATCCCTTACGTACCTGATGGTAGCTATCACAAGCGATATCAGCGTTGGATCCATCTTCAATTTTATCCGGTTGTGTGTGAGTCAGACGATCCCAGATGGATTCTCCCTTGCCATCCTCGTTCCAAGCTCCCTCGATTTGGTATGAAGACGTTGCGACACCGAACTGGAAGTCGGCTGGAAACTGTCGACCCTGTCCCGCTGCTACTGTAGCGCTGCAACACAAAGGGATCGTTGTTAGTATCTACCGATGTATCACAGAAGTTTAGAACTCACAGCAGTAGCAGAATCCCGATCGATGTAGCTCCTCGTATCATCGTATACCTCGCGTGGACACGTCTAGGATGCAAATGCGGTTTGCACGGGCGACCACGCGACATTGCTTTATAAATATTTCCAAGATATTCGACATGGAGCTTCATCTATATTCAGCCCTCCGATAGTACACCACGAGATAGGTTATCGTTGTCTACGAGAGTGATGCTACCGGTTTGTCAATCGATTGCATCCCCTTTACCAGATCAGGTGGTCATCGCTAATCGATAAAAAAATGCCGACGTGGCACGCGTGATGTAATACTCTCTTTCTCTTTCGATTCATTTGTTTCGTTTATTGACAATGAAGATAACGTCGATGCGGTTATCTCTTCTACGTCTAGATCTAAACCTAACTATCTCACAAAAGGCACACAGACGCGCTTCACATGGAGCGTATTTTATAAATAAATCGCGAGCACACAAGTGGTAAGGCACAGACGCATCGCAGAAAGGGGTTGGGTTAAGGTAGGTCTTGTCGGTGGCATCAATTAGCAAAACAGGGCTTTGACTAGCGCTCCGATCGAGGCAACCAGCAGACAGATCACAGGCACTCGAACACTTAGCCGCTCACTGCCCGACTGGTAGGGTGATGGTGCCAGTATCATCACCTCTGGTGTTGGCCGGAAGCTCCAATCGATCTGGTGCGTCCGGACAATGTTAGCGTACACCTTGGCGGATGCTTTCGGTGTTCGTGTCCGGTTGGGGCTACTGAAATCGACGTGATAGAGCCCAAACTTTTCCCTGCAAAAAGCGAATACAGAAACAATGTTAGTACATTGAGAGTGCAGGCAAACCGGTGCTAGGTGCTAAGCTACAGCAACTTACGTGTAGCCGGCCTTCCACTCGTAGCTATCCATTAGACTCCAGGCGATGTACATCTGAATGTTGCAGCCATCCTCTAAGGCATTTAGCACGGCCTCCAGGTACGAGTTGAAGTAATCGATACGCTTCAGATCATTAGTACCGCCCCGATCGCTCACACCGTTCTCCGTGATGTAGACCAGGGGATTGTTGTACTCTCGTCGGATCCAGTTCAGCAGCTTGCTCATACCGGACGGCACAACCTGTAAGCGTAAGTGGAATGACAACTTGAGCAGAGATCTCAGAGAGAAGATAGCGGCATCTAGTGCACAGAACTCCAACGACCCAGTTCCATGTTGCCATTGGACAATTGCAAACCATTCCGGGGGCGTCAACATCAAGCGCCATCAATCTTCAGCCACCACGGTCAACCTGGCAGCATCGATGTTGTCAAGTGCAACTAGAATACTGCTGAGAATAGACTTACATGAAGCCACACGGAGCCGCTCGATGGCCAGTCGGGACTGGCCGATTCTACCACGCCCATGTCATGGTTGAACGACGGAACCGGAAAGTTGGCCGAGTTGTTCCGATCGTTCTTGCGCACCAGGATGCTGGTGTACGAGTTGATGCCAAAGAAATCCGCCGTACCCTTGATCCGCTCAATCTCAGCCGGTGTGAAGCTCGGTAGCCGGGACTTGGTGTAACCCTGCTGGCGGCTCATCGCCCCGATGCGGTCGATCATGAGCTGCGGATAGTTACCGGTGGCCGAGAAAATCGGATGTCCGAACCAACCGAGCTATACGAAGAGAATATAAAAGACGATCACGTTAACGTAAGGATCATTCTCTGGAAGGCGTTCGAAACTTACATAAAACTGTGCCGCCATCTCGGACGCATTGCGATCCTCCTCCGAATTGGTGGCCGGCTCCGGCCAAGAGGTATCAAGCGTAATACCGATCTGGCCCTGCTGCTTCGGCTGGAAGATGCGTCGGTACATGTGAACTGCCTCGGCGTGCGCCTTCAGTAGATTGTGGCCACACAGGTAGGATGCGATGCCCGGATAGTCAAGTGCCGGTGCCATAAAATCGACACCGTATCCATGCTCACACACGTGCCACGGTTCGTTGATAGTGGTCCAGATCTTGACGCGATCACCAAACTGCTCGAACGCGACCTTCGCGTACTCTTGGAAGTATTCGATCAGCTCCGGGTTTGTCCAACCGCCCAGCTCCTGGAAGCGCTGCGGTAGATCCCAGTGATAGAGTGTCACCATCGGGGTGATGTTGAACCGTAGCAACTCGTCGATCAGATTGCTATAGTAACGGATCCCTGCCTTGTTCACACTGTTCACAAATCCGTTCGGCATGATGCGTGGCCACGAGAGTGAGAACCGGTACACGTCGACACCGAGCTCGCGTACCATCTGTACATCCCTTCGCCACTATCGGAAGGGATCAAATAAGTAAGAACAAAACAAAGAATGGTTATAAAGAGTTCGCAAATGACTTGAGTTGATCGATAGTAAAGGAGCCTAATTGGGAAGTGTACACGAGACTAGAGCACTTGCTACAAAACGTCAATTAATCAATTCAATATTTAATGTCTCCAGTTACCATTAATCACTAGCCTCTGTTCCTCGTCAATAAGTCTCTCGATTGACACATTAATTACACCTGAACCGACGTTTGGCGCCTGGTGACCGGAGGGTCGCCCTCGCCCTCGGAATTCGGAGTGACACTTACATTGTGATAGCTGTCGGAGCTGATGTCGCCGCTGCTGCCGTCGGCAATCTTTTCCGGATGCTGGTGGGTCATACGGTCCCAGATCGATTCTCCCTTACCGCTTGCATTCCATCCGCCCTCGATCTGGTAGGCGGACGAGCCTACGCCAAAGCGGAAGTCGGACGGAAAGCGACGCGCGAAGCGGCCCTCACTAACGGGCAGTGTGGCCACGGTAAGGCAAACCAGGATCAACCTATTGAAAGAGCAGGGGAGAACAGAAATCAAAATCAATAAATCGTCTAATGAGGTGTCGGATTGGAGGGACAGGTGAATGCCGACCACATGGCACAGGCGAAGGCCCCGTAAACCAACAAGCGTAGAGTTAATGTGGCAACCAGTCGAGCCCTGTGTGCTTTACCGCCTAAACAATTAGCGAACCAGCACTGCAACCACGCACTCGCACTTCTGGGTTCCTGGTTCCACCTGCGGCATTCCGCAGCAAACTGCAGGCGCTGCCGCCTAATTAACGCTCAAGCTTCGCGTATGCGTTCCCACAGATGCCTAGTATCTGGATTGCATTTGCATTCCTGCGTAGGACAGGATCATGGAATTTGTAAAGCAAATCAGAAGGAGCTAATAGACCGGGAAGGGAGAGGAAGAGGACGCGAGAAGTTGAAAGGTAGTCAATATGGGTTGGCAACATAGCCCCAGGTGCTCTGTCACTCGAAACAGGATCTTACTGTAGTAGTATGCAAATTGAGGTTAACAAGAAGTCCTATTCCTACGCTACAGATAACGGATGATGACAGCCCTTTTAAAGCGATTGATCGATGGGTTGACACTTTTGAAGACAGATCCCTTTGATAGCCGCTCGCTTTGATCCCCTTTGAACAAACACGTCCTACGTTCGGCAATCCGTAGCTTATGATTTCAATGTTAATTTATCGAGAAGGGGCTATCAACACCCCTCTTTTATCAGCATGATTACATCTATTGTCCATCCCTTTTCCAACGCCGCGGAGATTATCCGGTGCTGATATGTTAATTAACTCCAGTTTCTTCGGTAATAGGATCACGATTGGTGCCTTCCGTCGTTGCTGCTGCTAATCACAAATCCTACTATACCTCATCGGTGTGTTTATGTAACACCGACAATCACGAACTGGCATAGAAGATGCCGAAACATGAGTGTTATGCAACGGGAGAACAAAATTATGGCATCAATAATTAGCACAGGGGCATTCGCGTGTGCAAACGCGAACCGGTGTCGATTTTAGCTGAGCGATCGTTGTTATTCTTATGCAGATACGTTTAATGGCAGCCACATTCAGTGAATTGCTTACTGCTTTTCTTTGCTTTACATTTAAATTATAAAATTTAGCACCTTGAAGCTTCAGATTATTCTCAAAGAATGCGCAAAAGCAACTAGAACGCCATATTAATGTTCGGCCACTTGAGCTCCGACCGGATGAGTAGCTTCAGGGCAAATGCTGCCACCAGTGAATCACGATTGACGAAACCTGTTCAATCGCCGAAACGCTCACTTCACATCCGATCTACCATCTCGGTAACATAATACCACCTAATCGCGCCCAAGGCGAAAACGGATTAACGATTTTTATTGCCTACCATTTGCCATTGACTGGAACATACTGTCCATACCCTAACCAAGTGACACAATTCCAACGGAACTGTGACGACGACAACGACGACGACGACTCCGACCCCATGTTAATGTGAGCTTTTTATGCGCTCGCCATGTTAATGGTCGTCTTCGGGGTCTGCATTCTCTAGAATTTGAATTTCGCTACTGCTACTGGCCGGACTCGGTTACGGTCAAACGGTTCGCCGCGCGGTAGCCGTACATCACCGAGTGTGTAGTGCAATATGATGTCAATATTAGTCGGCCTCCCGTCCGCGCTCGCTGACCTGGTGAATTGGCGTAATTGATAACCCAATCGTGCCGACGCAGATCAATGCAGAAAATCTGCCACCTGTCATGCGGAGGATGATGATTTATTATTATTTATTAGAGGGCCATTCGATGTATTAATGCCAGAAACCACTCGCATGTCCTTGCACCTGACATCGACGTAGTGGACGCGTAGTGTCATCTTCAAAAGGCCGGAATGTGTTAAGGTAAACAACCGCCTCTCAACACTCTCAGGCTCGACTCGGTAGGAAGGGACAGTAACGTCAGCTCTGATCGGAGGTGGAAAAGAACCTCCGAAGAGCTTAACCAGATTGAAGCGTCACGAGCTAATGAGATCCCATTGTCGGTACCCTTGCCGACGGACCGGCGCCTGACGTACAAGAAATAGAATAGTTTCCGGTTCGATGCAGATAACGAGCGACGCCGTGCTCACGCGGGATTCCTCACAAAAACATGCTTCAGCAAACCAGTAAATCCCCGAAAACCTTCGACGCGCCCAGCTGAGGGCCGAGGTTAATTAGGCTCGGTTTTAGGCCTGCCTTAAGACGACGCCATTTCGAAAACGATGCGCAATTGATGTATTACGGATAATGAGGTGATCACAGGTGAGTATCGCTCTCCAGCGTACTCTAGGCGGTAGGACGGGGAACCTCGGGACATTCCATCTCATTATCTTCATGGAATTTGCGCTGATGATTATACCCGACCGGCGGTGAGGCTTCCAAGAGATCAATTAATGTAGATATAGAATCTCTCAGACGTCGGGCGCGTTAAAATCTTCTGGGAAAATCAATTTAAATAAATTAGAATAATTGCACAATGGGCCCATCGGCACTGGTCGTCATCCGCGCTGATCGGTACCGAGACAGAATGGTGGCAGTGGTCGCTGGATGCTGTCCAAGCTACACGCAACGCTCTATTCCGCACAAAAACCGAGCCGAGACCGAGCGATCATCAAGGTGAAAAGCCTAGCCTAGCGCTAGCCAATAGCCAAGTTCAAAGCATCGAGCCATTCATGCACATGATGGTCGCTGGCCTGACGGTACACCTTGAAATGTGCGTGCCCCGTCAGCGGTCAGCCGTCCGCTTGAGCTTGACTTCGATTTGCCGTGCCCCTCGAGCGCAGCACGTACGCCATCACGCTAGTGTAGTAGCCAACATCAGAGAGCCCGTGACCACTATTCTCACACTCGGCCAGACCTGTTGGCTCCCACTCCGCTCCACTTACACTGCCACTGGAGTCGCTCGGCGTCGGTGGCTAGTAGCCGCCGAGTAGTAGTCGCTGCTCGCAGCATCATTCATGCCGGTACGGCGGACCATTGTTGACGGTACGGATGGTGTGCGTTGTCGTAGTCGCTGTGACCTCATTTATGTTTGCTTGTTTGTCCGATCGCTAATCATACACACGCACACACACTCGCGGTCGTACACCTTTGGACCCGGAGTTGTCGCTGGATGGATGAACACGTTTTTCACGAAATTCACTTTGCACTTTGCAGCTTCTTTTTCTTCTTTTGGTTTTGGTCTCTATCTCTCGCTGACACACACACACACTGCACACTCTGCACCGATCTTATGCAACGATCGAGCAATTTTTTGGAACACAAGCACCTCGCTTTGATCGATCTGCAACCCGCACTAGCATAGAGCACCACCACGCTCCGGACTGTTCGTCGCTGCCGTTGGTGGCTCTGTCTCCTGTGCGGTCTGTTACGATGATGTTACGCTCGGATCGAACCGAGCTGTAGCAGGTGAGTAAAGAGACTAACCGCCAGCCTCCGATCGTGGGCTCGTATTTATATATCCACGGCATGGCTCGTGGACTGGCACACACAGAAACACGCAAGATACACGGTGGACACCGGCCGCTAGCCAGCCAGTCAGCCAGCAAGCCAGCAAAGGGAAAAACCAGAATGTAGCTGTTTGGCGAACGATTCGGTCGTTTCCCTCTCTGCCTTACTCTGTCTCTCTTTGTAGGCGTCCCCCTTCCCATTCCGTGAGGCTCTCCGTCATCGATCGCCTTTCCCAAATGGGCCAGCGAGCGAGGCTTCGTCGCGGCGCGTGCTCTGGTAGGGCTGAACGATTAATCTTCCGCTCCTGGTCCTGACCAGACACTTGCAGGAGTTCCTTAATCCGGGCTAGAGGTGAGCCACCATTGGTCTTCATTAACCGATGACTACGGCCGACTGACTGGCAACCTTCGCCACGGCGCAATACCCACCGTGACGTCCTAAAAGTACCGTCCCCCAGGTCAACGGACGGACACTCGCACGGAGGTGGTCAAGAGTTAGACGGAAGGTGGCCGCCGCGATGGATGGAAAACATGATCTGCGCCACGAGCCAACTGTCACTCCGTTCTTCCGAACGCCGTGTCCTTCCGCTGGCGCACATTCCGTTGCGTGCGATTGCGTGGTCGCGAGGTTCTGCTCTTGAGCAAAGTGAGAGAGAGGGGCGGGGGCCACGCGCTACAGACCTTCAGCTTCCGTCTAGATCTGCGTTCGAGATCGCCATTCGCCATCATCACTTCTGACAAATTGTTCGGCATTCGGTGGCATGGCGATGCGGAGGTCCGTTTGTGGAGTTCCCCTGGTTCTTGCCGGGGATCTATGCATCTACCCGTCCGAAATGGCCGTGGCTCGTGGCTTCAGTGTTTTGATGCTGGGAACGAGATAAGCTTCCAACACGCCCCATAAGAAGGGGAATTCTAGATAGCATTCTCGTGGTCGCACAAATTTCGCACGATCCGTCTGGACGACGCCATTCGTCGGTGAGCCGGCAAACGTTAATTGATATCGTGTGCTGGTGAGGTAAGTTGGAGCTGTAATTGTGCTACCCTCATGTCTCATGAAGCGCATGTCTAGACTCGTGTGATGAGCTTCTTATTGTGGGTTCGCGGTACTTTGTTTTGCAAACGAATTTGGAAGAAACGCCCTAGCGACGACATGAAGCGACGTGGGACGTTTCCTTGCGGATGACATTTAATGGCCTGTTATGCTACCGATATAGTGCCACCGGTGGTGACTTTGGATCGGATTTAGTATGTGAAACACGTGAGTCTTAGTGTGAAGGCTGGCGCATCACATGCACCATGGCGTGCTACTTTCAAAGGTCGCCACAAATGAGGTCAGTGCATCTTGCATCTGGCGAAACACCCATCATTCCCCAGTGCTACAAGAGTTTTTCTCGTTCCCGATGGGACTTTCCCGGGGAAATTTTCTTCGGTTTTCTGTTCCCAGTGGCTTGCTGGAGCAAAACAAGCCATTAGGAATATCAGAATACTATGGAATACGAAGCCATCGCAGCGACGATGAAACACACAAGTAACAAACCAGATCAGGTTTCACCGACCGACAGACGCATGACTCGTTAGCCCTAGACGAGGCGCGTCTTCTCTTGACCACTTTCGTTGACTCCGTTGCCCGAGGACAAACATTCTGGAATCCCCAAATTCGGAATTTCCGGAATCGTGGAATCGGCTACAACAAAGCGCTACCGAAGGGTAGTTCCCCGTTCCAAGTCATGCTAGCGAGTGATCTCGGACAAGATGAAATAATTAGCTGGCCTTCGCACTATCTGGCGAGTTGTCAATCGCGGTCACCACGACGAAAGGTGCGTGCTTGAGGTGTGGCGCACGAGGCACGAGGAAACTGCTGGGCCCCAACAGATGGCCGAGAACCGCAGACTATTTACATATCCTGGTTGACTGCATGTTCAATATTTACGTAAATGGATCCGCCGATAAGCGGAACGGAATTATTCAAATGCACCACAAAATTGCTTGCTGATTTCTTGAATCGTACCGTACCTCCACCGATCTACCGGGCCGTACTTGCTCCCATGATCGCATGATCTCGTTGTATAAATTATTAGAACATATCGGTACGACGCGATTTTGATCACTCACTTCGTACGGACAGGTGCAACCCTGGTGTGTCTGTTCTAGGTGTTCCTTACCAGCCAGCGTACTGTACTGGTATCGAACGGAATTACTAAGTTGTACCTGGGTCTCTCGTTTGATCGGAATCCAATTTACATCCTCTCGAGGCTCGTTAATTTGTGCTAAATCGATGCCGAGGTGCCGAGCTGATCAAAGACCAAAGCGGAAGAAAAAGAAGGTTAATTCCCATTCCCGGTGTACCGGTCGCGAGGTGAAGCAGACCTCTGATACGACGGCATAAAGTCCACCAATTTATGTGTGAAACACATGTGCGTTCGATTGCACCAGCCATAACTGCCCGCAGCATCAGCAGCGTGGATCAGTTTTAGCGTGGACCGCTTGGGGCAATAAACTCGTTTCTGTAAATGACGACGCTGTCGCAGGGAAACCTCCTTCTACCTACAACATCACAATCACGCATAAAAAATAGGAACCAAGACGCACCAAAACCAAGGAGCAAGAGGGGAGGAATGCGTTGACAATTGAATAAAGGTTCGTTTGCGTAGTGCACCGTAGTGCCTTGCCAGCCTTGAAAGGCCTACCCATAGGCCAATAGTGAGAAACAGCATAATCGATTTAATGAACAACCGAGCCTCGCAAAATCAATTTGCCAGCCCCCATAATGCCCTTGCGGCGAGATACGCAGATGTAATCATAAATCATCGTCATTAGTGCGATAATAATCATCGACGAATCTGTCCGCTTGTTGGCGTTAAGGGGTGCGATGATGGTGCAAAACGGCGACCGTTTCCCCCCCCCCCCCCAGCCCCTACCGACAGCAATGCTGCACAGTGCATTGCAACCGTCGACGTGCCAGCTGACCAGAGATTTAATCCCCGACGAGAACTGTAATTCCTTAGTGTGTGAAGCTTAAGAAGTTTGATCGCCGATACGTTTAACGCCGTCCATAAGGTGTTAATCTTGGAATTGTTTTTACTTTTCGGTTTGCGGCATTTATTGCGGCGTTAAACGAGTGATAAATGGTTTATTGTCTCGGTTTCTGGCATATCGGATAATTTTGCAAATACTTCCTGACTTAATCCGTGCGGAGATCTTTAAGTAGCGAAACGAATGGAATCGTTTAGTTCGGATGTATGTTAATTTAAAATGCATTCATCTTTTCAAATGTTCTACAAAATATACGGACCACTATTTGTCATTACATGCATCTTCTACATCATCTCATGACATCTTCGTAGTATAGCCGGGAACGTAAATCCCAGGTTTGTCTCAATCAAACCGCTGAGAACCGGATCATGGTCCCCATCGTTGGTAGCTAATCGGACAATTAATAAACCATCACCACCAACCTTCACCCTGGCTCCGTATGACCGGTTTTTGGTAGAAAACCCAGCATCAACCACCATCTCGGCCCCTGTGCGATGAGTCAAAAGCGGAAACCGAATAACCGCAGGCATACCAAGAGAACCAACGCCATTGGCTGCCGTGTCATCGGATCTAAAAAGAAACGGGAAGCTTTGACAAATCCGCGAAATTTCGTAAGTTCGCACGTTGATCAAGCAAATTGTAAATGCGACCTATGCGCACCGGTTGTGGTGGAAGTTGATTGAACTTTGCAGCTACCACCACGTGCGTACGGGCGCACTCTCGCTCTAATTGGAGGCCACGAATTCCGTAGAACGGCGTGATGTCATGGCGCCACCACCGTGTTGTCGTTTGTTTGTAAACAGCTGCACGATCACCACGTGAACGTTAGTGCTTTCAAGGACACGCGATGGTCAGGGGATGCCCGGATGTCACAAAAAGGGTCCGTCAAAGTGTTTAACTACAAACGGCAACATCGCGCAATGTTACGCGAGATGACGGGGAAGAACTAGAAGATGAAGGGGACAGGGCTACAGCAGCCCCGTCATGCTTAGCGAACACCTACAGCACACAGGCGACGACGTAATTACTCAGCAATTACGTCCATCAAGTCGCTCTTGAGGACAGGTTTTCTGCTTCAGGCATCCATCGGCACAATCAGTAGAATGCGCTTTTATTGATGTTGGCCGTTGGTGCCGGGTGGAGGTTCGGGTGTGTCTAGGTCCTTGATGTCGGTTCCTGGAAAGATTAAAGCGCCGAAGAGGCCATTCCCCTTCCCAGTTGCGCTACGTCACGAAATTCTGAAAAGGGTTGAATGCAAATATAAACCTTCTGTAATATTCATCTGCCGTGAGAAATTTATAAGCCTTAAGAACACACAAAGACCAACAAAGGACGCAGGAATAAAAACGATAGGTGCAAATGATTGAAAATAGATAAAACAAGGGCCCTGAAGAATGCCGATGTGAACTATTTTGGGGCTTCCAATTACCCCGTCAATCATGACGTTTCCTTGCAAAGGCCATCTATGTCGCCGTGGCCAAAGCCAATCGCGGCTTTAATAGAAACGTGATCTATGTTATGTTAGCAGAAGGAAAAAGAAGGAGAGAGATCAGGGCAGGCGTTCTCCATCATCAGAAGAGCTGGCAGCATCATTGGACCCCGATGACAAACCTGTTTCGCATCCGCGAAATTATTAACCAGCGCAACCACCAAAATCGAGAGGAATGAGGTCGTCATCATCGGAGCGAGGTCATGACCTAGCTGTTCGTTTGTTTACCTCTTTTGTGGAAGCTAATTCGAGGGAACTATCATCAGCACAAACGACACAAATTCTCGCAGGTACAATCATCGTGCCACATAAATATGATTTCGAAGCAGTGGCCACCACAGCTTCGCCGCCATGCTTACTTCCGGTATCGTGTAAATCACAATTCAACATCCCTCGTTTTTGTGTTACTTCCACATTCGTTTCGCGAGCGAAGCTGTATCCTTGGTATTCAATCCCATGCGGATTCAAAGCAGCTTTGCAGTGAATTCAGTTTGCAACAATTTAATTGTCAAACCATCCTTTTGGAATTTTGTCTCATTCAATTTTGAGCATCTCAAATGATGAAATGATTGTGGAAGAACTTCCGGCACAAACGAGCCAACAAGTCTAAATCCAATTTCTTTTAAGCATACACACACATACTAGGTATAAAGGCCTAAATTTATTACAAACAAATAAGTTCACATAGCCATTCGTCACTCTGCTTCCTTCGTGTACACTAATGGGCCATACTGAGGCTGCTCTTAAGTACCGACAGTAAGGATTCATGGTAATACTTTTGAACTTATGGACCATCCACCTAACGACTTCCGTGATGGCTTAAGGTGATGGACAGTCTGAGTGAAATGTTTAAGGCACC
>NC_064875.1:54554541-54562041 GCF_943734745.1 Anopheles darlingi
CCCAGAGGTGCAGTATGCTGACTTCTTATCTCTTTGCCAGTAGCGCCTCTCCAGACGACGCGCGCTATTCAAACAAACGTTAGCTCATTAGCTTGAACAAGGCGGCATGTCGTGGCTAAGGCTCAGCAGGATTTATAGCATTTTGGAGAAACAACGTCAACGCGAATTCCAAGGTTGTTGGGACGCTCTTGTATCTAAGGTCAATTTTAGATGAAAAAAGATATGGAAAAACCACCAGAAACCCTGACCTTGAAGGCAGCGAACCAGCGAATGTTTAGAAGAGACGATGGCCTCTAATCAGCTTCAGCATTTATCCTTCACCGAAACCAACCAGCTCCAGCAAACAGAGCAAAAGATGAATGAATGATGACATCGTAGGAAAACATTGCAATATTTGCTTGATCTTGCCCATTCAAAGGGGCGCCCTCGACCAGATGGTTCCATGATGGATAGTTTGATTCGTATCAAGCCCGTATCGCCTTCGATTGAATGTTACGCTTGTGACAATCACATTGATGAACCGCAGAAGAGGTAAACGCGCCTAAAACACCCGCTATCAAATCACTAGAGCTGATGACGTTACAATGAGCATGGATCGCTTGCTAGAGTTCATGCTAAGTAGCTCCGGAGATAATTATGATCACAAAAACAAATAATACATCAAACAATTGCGATCCGTGACAGGGCACATCCGCCGCACCGTGTATAATTGGATAGAAAATCCAAGACAAGTGGCTCCTGTTTTGCATCATCCGTTCAGCTATATCAGCTTGTCTAGACGATTGTTCTGGAAGATGGCACGCCCGCTTCACGCTTTGGCACCAGCGGCTCGTGCCTTTGCTGGAATGCTCGGAAGCGACCTGCAGTTATCTCGGATAACGATGGCGGCGGCGGTGCCGGCGACGTCGTATCGAGCGTGCGGCGATAGTGACCCACGCGTACTTCCCACCCACCCGCGGTTTTATTGGTTTCCAATCGGCATATCAGATTGGGCAGCGATTCAGCAATCACGATAACCACATCATATCATCGGTGGTTGTTGATTGGCGTGAATTGGATGGCGCTTTGCCCATCTGCACGGACGTAATGTGGTGTAATGCACAAGCCAGCTGTGCGCTGGATGGAAAACGCACAGAACGCATGCTTTCGTTGCATATAATCTCCTGCGCTTGCTGGCGTCTATTGATTCATTTCTCAACTGGTCAGCCGCCTCAACTCTCGTCAGCCGCCTTTTAATCGGACAATTAAAGCCTGTGATGCCGGTTTTCTTTATTGGTTTTATTGGTAGTTTAAGCCCGACAAGGCGTCTCGCATGGAGCGTTACTCATCATAAAGCGTGCATCTTGGAGCAATTCAATCTAGTTGCTCTGCATCTAATGCCAGTGCATGGAGTAGGCGCCAAATAAACCAGGCAACCCCCCTTCAGCACACTTTTGAGCATCATAGTGCGCACAGAATCGCCAATTTCAATCTGCAACATAAAACGGTGTGTAGTGTGTTTCTCTTCGGGTGCAGTTATTTTGTTTCCACCAGAGAAAAAGAAGCTATCGTCTTGCGAATTTTGTTTCACCAAAATACAGGTTGATGTACCGACGATAAACTGATGATTGCGGACGTATCGGAAGGAAGCGCAAACGCTCCGGTGAGCACCGGTCTCCGGTAACAATTCTCAAGTAGACCTTGGTTCCGGTTCAATATTGATCGATGCCGTATCGCCATTCATCATTCAGCAGTTCCATTCGTGATACAATTTTAAGTTTTCTCCACCCCTCACGTCAAGGACTGGCGACACGCACCGTTTGCCGGAATTGAGCGGTTTCCTTTTTCCGGGCTCTCGATCCGGACACTTGATGTCGCGTAGCGAGAGCACCATGCGGCGACAAACGCAACTGTTGTTGACAAAACATAAAAATTGATACCGGCAGCAGAGTGATCTGTGCTAGGAGTCCTTACGACTTGATAACCGAAGGCGTGTAACTCGACCGATGGGACAGCGCCAGCTGTGGTTCTTTGTGATAATCCTGCCCAGCGTGGAATGAATCGTGCACTCGTGATAAGAACAGCGAGGAAGTTCATTAGAAGGTCAGGCAGCAATTACATTTGTTACGTTCGTTCTCTAATCGATCACACGATAGAACATCTGCTGCTACGGCTGAAGAACCGCTTTAGGTCTTTTCTATTCCGTGCTGAATACAGGAGGTTATCAGGTGTCATCAACCGCGCCGCCCATTATTATTGGCTCTTGGCCTCTAACCTAACATTCTTAAATCGTTTTCGCGGGCCTCTTGTAATTGAATATTGCACCTCGAGAACGCACCGCTAATAATGATGATGACTGACCAACCTCACGCGTATCTCGAGCCTCTCGGTTTTCTCGAGAATGCATTTTTGCATGACTTGCAGTTAACTGCGCCTGGTATATGTGATGTTGTTAACAATAGAAACAAACAGAAAATGACATAATTTCTGCTGTTGCTGCTTGTGGTGTTCTAGTTTCGCCATGCAATCGTACACGCCACCACGCTCAGTTTATCACAAAAACAATATTGTAAAGCCCCGGTCTCTCGTGGTCTCGGCAAAGTACAAACGATCCTCTCGATTTGCTGCTGTTGCCAGGTAATTTTGTTCTAGCCAAAGCAAGCAGGCGGCGTTTGACCCACATCGCGGAGGTGGACGGTGCATCTCGTGGTTTATGTAATTCAGCGAACCGCCAATGCACCTCGTGAAACCATAGAAACTGCATGTAAGCTACTTTGTATCGACCACGAGATCGATGTCATCCCGTGTGCTAATCGTTTTGTTGTCGACGCCGGTGGTGGCCAGCTTCCCACAGAGATATTACAACAGATTATTACCTCGCGGCTGATGATTGCCTTCCCCGCCTTCCTGCTTTTTATATTGTTGTGCGCCCGCCGCCAAACAATCGTCGTTCTCGTCCCGTAGATGGTTGGTTCGATAACGGGGGAATCCAATTTGCGCTCATATGCCGGGAGTTACACTATTGTCGTCGGCATCGGCCGTATCATTCTTCTTCCGCCACGGGCCTAGAAGTTTATAGCACGTTCTAGCACCTTTTCCGGATGGACACAATTCCGAGTTTTCACTTTTATCACTTTCGATGATGGACGGTTCTGGAACGAATCGTGGGAAACCCGGTGGGTGATCGCGGCAACCGGTTTAAAGGGTTACTTTCGGTGGTGTAATTTCGGGTTCTAGCGTGCCGGATGATCGCGTATTCCGGCTGAGAGAAACGAAGGTTAATGAACTAGGCACCAAAAACGGCTGAGATTTTCGCCCGACCAGAGCACGTGTTATAAGTTATTATAAGTGCTGAGAGATTGTCCTGCCTTTTAAACCACGAGGAGCGCACAGAACCACACCAGCTGGGGACAAAATTGTTTCTCTTAAAAAAAAACCCCCATTGAAATAACCGCACAAAAATCTTGTTCGCTGCATTAAAGTGCCACTACACGGCACTTTCAAATTCTCACAGAGAACTGTGAGAACTTTTGCTTTGAGAGATAGAGAATTCTCATCGCTTGTCCAAATTATAAAGCCGTGGCCACACGGGGCGAAAACTCTAGCGCAAACGAAAAAATTAATGCCAAAACATTTACGCTTGCCGTTTACATGCTGTCAAACGATTATAGGTCCGTGGAGCGTAAAACCTAGAGTAAAAGCTGTTTGCAAACGGAAGGGCTCGCAATATGTTCTATTTGTGGTTTACATTGATAGATAGTGATCATTGCTAGTGTGTTCAATCCTTTTCTTCCACAAAACGATTTTAATTTCCTCAACCCGGCCACGTAAACATATCGAAGCGTAAACGATTTGGCATTAATTTGTAAATTTGCGCGCAAATTTTCGCTCCGTGTGGCCACGGCTTAAGACTCCAAATCAATATAGAATAAGGGGTGGGGGGGGGGGGGGGGCAACAGTTTTACGTTTACTTGATGGGGTTTGCCACACCTTATTGTATGGTATCAATATATTGTATTGCTATTTTCTTGCGCACTGTATGAGATTTTAAGCCGAGAAATAATAAAATAACTAGTTCTTTGCGAGAACTCTCAAGTGTCGTGTAGCCGCACGTTCAGCCATAATCGATTCATGAGTTTACTTGAACGCGTTAAGGCGGGATTTCAATTTAAAGCGCACTTGACTTTTTTTTTCAAATTTTGCTTTTAGTAACATTAATTCATGTCTGTCGTAGGTTTTCCCATTCTTTAATTACGTTCTATGTTCAACAATCGAGTACATATTGCGCTCTTCGTAAATGGAGAATCTACACCAGGGCGTTATAGTAAAGAACGTAAGGTCGATCGCAATCGTTAAACATTAAGAGCAAATCGTTAAACATTAAGAGACCCGAATTTCCCGAAAGGTTCACCCTTCAGGGGAGGACTGTGGTTTGTAGTCCGGCGTAACGTCCGGCAATCCGTTTATTGTAGTTGAAATGTGTTTCCACCTTGCAAAGCTTATACTTATACCTCAAACATTGACCACACTGTACCACCACACCACACGTTTCACTTTTGCTTCACAAAATACGGAAACTTTACATTGCCGGTAGTTGGGCTGCCTGAGCCAGATCGCTGAAATCCGCATGTATGGCCGCAATTTTCTTCATCTGCATCAAATCGTTCAACAGCATGTGGATGGTCTGTTTGGATTTTGGGTAGTTTGTTTCGGTCGGCGACTCCAGTAGATCCGCCTTATCGTCAAATGCCTCCAGCCCTGTAACGATAAAGTACGATAAATGACCAAGGCCCAGAACCTGGGATAGTAGCGACGCGCCACACACAAAAAAAACCTACCGATAATCTGTGCTTCAATCGCTTGCAGCCTTGCCATCGCATCGTTCTGCTGTTTCTGTATATGGTCCAGTAAGTTAGCCTGACATTCGGCCGGATCGATCGGTGCTTCCGGAACGGGGATCTGAGGCATCGGTTTCGGGGCGGTCGGATCAACGGAATGCACCACCACCTTTTCGCCACCGCGGGGAGGGCTCTTTTCCCACTTTTTCGACCACAGGTACAGCTTCGGATGTTCCTTCCGTTCGGCGATGTTAATCTTCACCTGCATGCTGTGTATGAAGCGCTTCAACTCCACCAAATTACCGGACAGTGTGTGAACGTTCTTGAGAATATCGAAACGCTGCGTGTGCTTCGTGTTCGCTGAGTGATAACGGGCGACCGGGAGCTTTCCCTCGTACAGCCAATCCTGATGATGGCCGTATCGCTTGGACGAACGACCCCGGTACGGATTGCGGCATATGCTGCACACGTACGTATCTGGAACGTCCGAGTCTTTAAAGAAGTTCTGACAGAAACCATGCTGCCAGCAGAGGCATACGTCGCACTGTACCATCAGACCGTCCTCCTCCGTGATCTTGCACACACAGTTGATGATCTCCTCCTTGCGCATCCGTACGATCTTGATCGCTTCTCCATTGTCATCTACCAACGAGAGGCTAGCCGCATTGATGGAATCATCGTAGAAGCTGGACATGGATGCATCCTCCCCGTAAGGGAAACCACCGGGAGTGTAAGGTGATCCCACTTCACCACTGATCGCCGGCCGATTGAGGAACGTTCGTGGGATGGCTTGTTTGGCCGCAGCCGCTGCCACCGCCCGTGATTTCTTGCGCTTCGATGCGGAACTCTTCCCAACGCGTCGCACTTTGCTGCTGTCGAAGGGTCGATTGCCAGTTTTCTTTAGCGAAAACAGTTTAATTTTGGGCTTTTTCTTGCTGGATTTTGATTTACTTGCACTGGAGGTGCTGTGATTCGCGAAGCCAGCTGCTGGTGTGGTCACGGTATTGTTTTTCGATGCAACCAATGGACCAGCCCCATCGTTGGGCTCCTGTTTAACCTTCGAAACGCTGGCATCACCACTGGCCACTGCACTGCTACCCGGTTTGGTACGTTCTGGTGCATCCTGTTTCGTTGCTACCGGTGTCTTTTGCAGCTGATCCCACTCACCCTCCGTTCCCGGTTCGCGTTTGACCTGCACCAGCTCCAGCTTCTTGTCGTCATCCTTTGAAGCCGCCTTCGAGGTGCTTCCTGTGCCAGCGACCGTCGATTTACGGGCAACCGTCTTCACGGGTGTATCCAGTATTTCGATCGGAGTACGGAGCTGGGCCAAATCCTGCATGTTCAGAATTTCACCCAGTCCCTTGGCCAACTCGTGATGATAGTGTTTGATGTGTATCTGCAGGTGATTCTCCTTGCGGAACGTCTTAAGGCAGTCTTGCTCCGGGCACTGGTACAGGTTGTCGATGATCTTCACCTTTACGGAGCCAATGTTCACCTCGGTGTTCAGTAGCACTGGCTCGGCGACGGGAGCCGACAGAAACGCGTCTCGATACTCTTGTGTGTAGCCATAGAATCCGAGATCCTTGGCTCGCTTCTTGTGCAATCCAAAGTCATACTTCATCGGATCGTACAGCTCGCCCTGCTCATCGAGATGCTGCTTCACTTCCAACCTTGAACGGAACGGTTTCCCGCTTGGGCTCACCAGTACGATATCGATCTTACCGAAAGTCGTCACGCGCTGATAGATGTGCTTCTGCCATCCCTCTGGCATCCGCCAATCGGGTACGATCACCGAGTACACCTTTCCTCCAGGAAGATCCAACTCCGATGACTCACCAACCGGATAATCGTTCATCCAGTGGCAACACCACTCGCCGTCCTGCGGTATCGGCGGTAGATCTGCCAGCTTGGCCACCTGCGGTATGCGGAACTGTTCCAGCGAAATGATGGACGGCATCGCGGCCGTTGTGATATTACTTTCCTCCATCGCCGTGCCCGGTTCCATCTTTTCCGTTTTGATCTTTACCTCGACACTCGAGGTAGCCGTGTCCGCCGGGTGTGCCTCAACGCCATCCTCCGTGCGCTTCAGGCGGCTTATGTGAGAAGATTTGCAGATCTTCGCGAACCCATCCTCGAACATGACCTCGTACATATCGTTCTCGAGTATGCTCTGGATCGTGGCCTTAAATTTGCGAGAATCGCTCCACCGGGCGAACACCTTCTCGCCGACCGTGTAGGTAGCGTGCTGTGTAACTGGCCGCAATCTCACACTGTCCATCGGGATCCACTCATCGTTCAGGATCGTTTTGGATTTTTCCGCCTTCTCGAACTGAACCAACACTTCCCGCTCTTCCGTGTCCACCTCGACCAGATTGGCCGAGTGCCAGCGACCGCTAAAGTCTTGCGCTTCAATTTTCGTTCCCGGTGTGAAGCTGGTAAGCCGCTCCGATCCCCCCGTTCCTGCGACGATTCCCATCTCGGGGCTGGCGTGAGGTTTTACGGTGGATGTTCCGGCCTTCTTGGGTGTCTGCTTCTTCGGTGACGCTGGTGGAGCCACCAGTTCAACGCGTGATTGCTTCTTGGATGACGCAAGCTTGCGTGCCGAAGCGGAACGCTTGCTGGCCGATTTGCGTTTCACCGTACTGACGGAGCTCTTCTTGCTGCTGGAAGGAGCCGGAGTTTT